>NC_086334.1:47144538-47473288 GCF_032445375.1 Bacillus rossius redtenbacheri
TTTCTCCCGTCTCTTGCGCTCTTGGACTGCTGCAGAAGGAATGCTGTAGAAAGCCTGAGGGCCCTCTGGAACACGAATCAGCCAGCCCAAAGCAGGAGCGACTCTGCCTGCCGAATCAACCCGCATCTGGAAAAACAGGCCGACGACAATACTCGGCAGCGCGCCGCTAGGAAAAACCAATATCTCGTGGATGTCAAAGCAAAAGACTTGACATACGGCACTACGATAAAATTTAACGTTTATTTTAACGTTATCAGGTTTTGTTTCACAAAAGTTTAGGTATAGCTTGCTTCGACTAAAAGTTTAAACTTTGTATAGCATAAAATCAAAATAAAAAGCGTTTTCCTAAGATTTTTATTTATTTTTAGTCTCGTTTAATTGATAAATTTAATACGAACTTAACGCTACTATACAGAATGTCCTATAACCTATAACTTAGCGAAAGTCGAGAACAATAGATCGATCAATTAATAATGGTTCTGAAATTTTTTTTAAAAGGTTTCGTATATTTGAATTATAGGCATTATTATTATTTTTTAAATACTCAACCTGCAAGAATTCAAAATAAAATCAAGCGTGCTATACTTTTGGGGGGAAAAAGTATTTGCACTAATTATGTGGCAACAATTTTTAATTTGGCAATTTTGACTTTTCACAATGTAAAAAAAATACTAAAATAAATTAAACTTAATAGAAATATATATATTGTAAGTACTGTATTTTTTTGGAGGTATTTATAATTATTTAATTTATGGCTAATTAGAGTACATGTGTTAAGAAACCAACGTTGACTAAATTGAAAGTTTTTAGTGAAAATTTAAAAGTTGTTGAAAAACTAATTTAATCGAATTAGGTTTTTAAAAGCGTCAAAAACAATTTTTTGTCAAAATTCTGAACATTTAAAAAATATAAAATATATGATATAAGTTACCTTCTTCTGTACATGACAAAAAATCTAATATTTATGGTAGTTTAATTTTAATTTGATATATATTTTTGAAAATACTTCAATTAATGTCATTTGTTAATCGAAGTTCACCAAAATTCGCTGATAATGACGAAACATCAAGAAAATTATGAATTATATTTAATTAAACAATATGTTATCTCACGGATAAATTCGCGCCCCTGGAGAAGACCATGTGTGTTGTTACACATCAGTAATAACAGAGTAAACAGTAAACCCAAGCTCTGTTACCATTTTGTCACACTTCACTCTCTCTTGATGACTTGTGTAACTTGTGAATCTTTTAGTTTCAAAAGGAAAAATAATGATTTCGTCTAGCTATAAGTATCCTCTATGTTTATTTAACTTTTGATTACTTTCACATAGAATAATAAACTTGATAAATTGATTGACATATATTAAAATTATTAAATTATATTAACATGGATTTAAAATTACATTATCTAAAGAATGGGCCGGTCCTAATTAGAAAACTTACCACCAAGCGTGGAACCGGCCACAGAACAAGGAGGTAAATAAAGAAGTGCGACTCTTACAGTGGAAACTGAAACCATGTTTCACGCGACACGTGTCGCTATCTGTTGGGCGGGCCCATAACTACCAGCAAATAAAAAATCGGAATAGAGGTTCTCATACAAAGTTTTTTTAGTTAATAGTTTTTTTTTTGGTTATATTAAGTTATCTCCTTGGCGGCGCAAAACTCATTGTATTACACACCACAAAATTAGTGGCTACCTAAATAGAGTGAATTTTCACTGGTTTGTTTGCCTGAAAATAGCTTATACATTACTTCTCCTAATAAATTAACGTAGTTATGCCAGCAATATATTATGAAATCATCTATCTAGCGGACGGGCCCATAACTACTTAAAAAAAACTAGGTCTCAGTCTCGGTAATTATTTTTTTTATAGAGTTTCTCCCCCACGTGGACACTCCCAGGCGCCACTGCTGCGCGGAGACCCTCTGGCGCGGCAGTTGCCCGCGGCTTGACCCCACGTCGCCTCGAGGGGCGTGTGCCCTCCTCCGCCGGGAAGTAATTCCAAGTTAGATGAGGAAACAGCGGCGCCACCGACATCCAGGGGGGGAGGGGGGCGGTGGCTGGGAGGAACACCCGAACCTCGTCCAGGCCGCGGGCGAAGCGACCTGTTGGAGACCTGCGCTTAGTTCGCGTGTCGTGACGTCCCTGTGTGATCCCGCGTCAGTTCACCATTGCCTTCCGCGGGACGGACATCGCAAAAAACCCCAGTCCTGAAGAAGGTGTGAAAAAAAATCCCCCCCCCCCACCCCGGCCGGAAATCGAACACAAGTTCCTTAGGCCCACCAGCCAGACACCCTAACCGTATGGCCAAATGGTCATGCAAGCATGACTAGGCGCATGTATTTTTTCGCTGAATAATCGGATCGCTCATCCGACTGCAATAAGGGATGTCCGCGCTAGCGGTTGAACTCTTGAAACTGACGATCGTCCGCCGTATTTGGCCTGGCCGTTCAGGACGTACTAAATGTCAACGATTGGTGTGCTGGCAGCTGAAATAAACCCAGCCAACAACGATACGCAGACAATGGCACGAAGATCTATTTTAGCGAATAGTTAATGGTCCTATGCATGGCGGTTGGATACGCATGAGTGGGGCCACGATCGTTACGCGGAATCAAATTGGTTAGCAAATTACAGGGTGTCATAAGTCTCCATACAAATAGTGAGAGAGGTGACTAATTTTTTTTTTTTTTTGGTCTTCAGTAAGGAGAAACATTTGAAAGATATGCCACTAACGAAGGAAGGACGGATTCAAATTATTTTGAATACTTCAAACGATACCATTCGCATTAATCACCGATTTAACAATTTTAATGGAGACTTATGGTTCATTAAAGCACATACAGGTAAACTCAATTTTGATTTTTGGACTACAGTGGTCTCGTCGAACCTGGGCCAGCTATAATCACGGAAAAGAAGTGGTAACCCGCCAAAGAATGTGACCTTGTGCACCAATGTGATCTAGAAGTGCTTGATCAAGCCTATACATAGCTGTTGGGTCCAGCCTGGAGCGAAATCAAACAGCTCGAGTCAATCTCAGGAAACACTCACTTTTCAGGTGAAAGTATTTGAAGGCAAGAGGACCCAAAACTATCAGAAGGAGAGTGTTTACCTTGGTGATGGTAACTGCATTATCGACCGAAACGTTGGTTAATCTCTTAACTTCTGAACGTGGCTAAAACAAACAAGCAAAAAAAAAAAAAAAAAAACTTTACTACGGTACGGTAAAAACTTTTTGCTAGCGCTGTTCAAGTTTCACGGCACTGGGTGGTCAGTAATTATTCACCCACCCTCGATGCTCTTTCGCTCTTTTTCTGTGGGGCGGATTTTCACCCACAGACCATTTCACCCGCGCACAGAAAAGGGCAAGCTTCTCCTTACACACAACTACAACCACACACACACACAGCCAGAGTACTTTCTGCTGCCCCTTTCTCTCTCGAGCGATGCTCCTTTGTTCTGGCCCGCTGCAAATTGCTCTTCTATTTTTTATCCAGCCGGTGCGCCGCGCAATCCCAGTTGACGCGCCGCGCGAAACTCTCGCGAACCAGGCGGCGGCTAGTTCCAGGGAGCAGCATTTAGCCAACAGCATCCACCTCCAGCTGTTTGGCCGCAGTAACGCACCATCACAAGCTCACATTTTGCAAGGCTCGCCATTTATTTACGAGGACTCTTTAATGTATGCCTTGAATAACCCCCCTCCTTTAGCCCGCACACAGGAAAAAACAAGTGTGCGTAGAGTTTACGCGCGAGAGAAGTGAAACTTCTAGCTTGTTAGTTATAGATATAAATAAAATATTAGCATTTTTATATCGAGCAAAAATAATAATTGTAAAAAGCAATAATGCGGGTATGATTTTAAACGAAAAAAAAATTGCCTTTTTACCCGCTCTGTACTCTCGCATCCGTCCACTGGCACTTTTTGGCGCCTCTTTTGGCGGTTTATTACTACTTTGCTTTTTGATAATACCTCCTTTCTGCTTCTGCCTTTTTTTAAAATTATTTTTAGGCATGATGTTAAATCACGATTTACATTTGAATAAAATGAAATAGAAAACAAAAAAAAACCACTCCAATCAAACATAAATTACACTTACAAAGTCTATCATAAGTCTATTTGCTTTTGACATTTCAAATCACAGTACATTTTCAATCACACTATTCACATAAAAATGAATTATACTTAACATAGTTAACTGCACAATTCAATAACTCTTTTCCACACAAGTCAATGAATTGTAGATACTTAAATTAAATAAATAAATATAGTAACGTCAACCATTAGCCGTTACGAAAACTGAGCAGTAGACAAACACAAGCGGCGTTATGAGAATTCCATAACATCACTGCTGCGTCATTCTTACCTCTCCCCTGCCGTCTCCCCTTCCGGCCGTTACAACTAGCATCTAGCATGCTCCGCTACGCACCTATCCCCTCACTGCAGTCTTCCCATTCGACCGCTAGAGCAGGCGTTGGAGTGGCGTCGTCTCTGACGCACTCTCCTCATCCACCAGTTCCCCCATCACGTACCTAACTATTTTCCCTCATGCGATCTGAATTTTCGTAACGCTCGAAAATTGTAGCCCCCTCAGCAAAGAAGTTTCATTTTAAAAAAGTCTGTACTTTTAGAATTAAGATTCTTGAGCAAACCAGTTGCCAAGAAATAGTTTTAAACACTACAAGAAAGGTATTGTAACTTTTTACAAACTTTACTTGCCAAAAGTAAAATGTTTAATTTTATACTAAATAAATATTAACTCACACACAAAAAAATAATGAAGGTGTTGAACTAAAAATATTTAATAACGAAGTACGTACACTCAAGTTCAGTATTAATTTAGTTGTATTTATGAATGTAAGCTTGAACACTTGCAAGTAAATAATATTTCTGGTTTTAGTGCACTTAGAAATAGAATTACCTAGATCATGAGGCATATGTATAAATAATGAATTCCTTTACTGTTTTATTCAACTGAAATGTCTGTAACTTTGTGTAAAGTTCCTTAATACTTTAGTTGATAAGAAACTTGTTGAAGTACCTGAGCTAAACACATCGTAATATAAGAAAACCACTACCGAGTTTCAAGTATGTAAGTAATAGACTAAAAAAAAAAAGGATTTGATTTTAAAGTCCCTTGATTGCACAATCTCTGTGCATCAGGGATAGGCATTAGAAAAACCGGGATGCCAATCTTCAGCTTCATTTTGTTGGAAGCCAGGTAAGCCCTAGGCAAGACGTGACGGACGCACCAAACGATAGCGCGTTACAAATTCAAGGCAAAGCCATCTAACTTCGACGTTCTAAACTAAACTGATATTGGCACCTTTAGTTCGCTAACAGCCGCAAGCTTCACTAAGTGGAGGGGTTTCACCAAGGAGGACAGAAAGTTATCAGACCTTACTGTATTACTGTATGTCTGACTTAAGGAAATGACACAAACTCACTGTTTGTGTGTATATGACCTACATCCTATGATTTTCTATTACAAAACTTAATTTAGCCCTTTTGCATTCCATTAGGGATGGAATTTCGTAAATATATGTAGTCTATGTCACTCTCCAGCCCATAAATTATCCAGATGCAAAAAAAATCATGTCGATCCATTGCTTCGTTGCTGTATGAAATACTAGCTGCCCGACCCGGCTTCGCACGGCTATACTAATGGAAAAAAATTAAGCCACATCTCCCATTTACAGTAATGGTGAATAAAAAAAAATTCAGTGAAAATTTATTACAATGCTGTATAATGTACCGGAGAGAAAATGAATAGCACCGAAGGTTTCCCCGACTCGTGCACGCAACGTACAACTGATGTACCCGTACTTTGCTACGGCAGTTTACAGGCAGATCACTCTTGCGTCGCTCATTATACATGCCCCTCCTTGTGGGTACGCCACTGCCGCGCGATGCCCGTTGCCATGGAGACGCAGAAGGCATGAACAATGCAAAATCCTGTTCTCATGCAGACAAAGTACCCACTGATGCCTGGTTTTAACCACCCATGGGATCTAATTTTCGGAAATTGTCATCCTGCGTAACATAAGGTACATTACTGTGAAGTTTCAAGTCTGTAAAATATATATACTTAAAAAAAGGGCTATTTTTGATATTTTTAGTACCCGCCAAAATTTCAACGGTGATGAGGACTGCACTAACACTGAAATAGTCGTTGCCATATAGACGAATGAAGCATCAACAAAGCAACAGCCGTTGCCATGGTGATTTTCTACCAAAAACTGGAAATTTTGATATAATATTACGCCCCCGAAACTCCCCGTGGGATCGGATTTCCGCAGAATCCGTTCTTAGTGAGCGTCAACATCACAAAATGAGTAACTATGCTAAATTTTAAGTCAATCGGGTGTATAGTTTTAGAGATCTCGTGATGAGTGAGTCAGTGAGTGGTATTTTATCCCCTTGGGGGTAGAATTAATCAAAATCCTTTCTTAGCGGATGCCTACGTCATAACATCTACCTGCATGCCAAATTTAATCCCGAACCGTCCAGTGGCTTGGGCTGTGCGTTGATAGATCACTATGTCAGTCAGTCAGTCACCTTTGAGTTATATATATTTAGAAGGATAAACAGACAAAAACACTTTTGCATTTATAATATTAGTAGAGATTATTACAGAATTCCTCCTTGTACTGTTCCCTTATTGTAGTTTTACATTACGGCTCTTATCCCTTTGTTGACAACGCTACCTAACGACGTATTCAATACACTACTCTGAGAGCGAAGCCGCCGTACTCATTACATTGGTTGTATACGAAATAATGGCAGAAAACCACCTCATCCTTTTAATTTATGTTTGTTTTCCATTATGGTAGTTTTTCCCCCTTGTTTCTAGGCGGCCAGGGGGAATTATGCCAGTATGGTACTTTTCTCCCTGTTTCTACGTGGCCAGGGGGAGTTATGCCAGTACGTTACTGTCACCCGCCACATGAATGGATCGGCAGCCCACCAGGTCGCGAAATAAGGTATCAGGGATCGTGCTGGAGTGTCGCTTGTCGCGGGAGGAGGGGGAGGGGTAGGGGTAAGAGGGGCGGGCGGGGAAATGAGAAACCAGAAAGAGTGATGGAGCACCGCCGCGGTACCGAGAAGCCGCGGCTCCGGGCGTCTTGGCGTCGCGCGACGCCCGCAAATCGAACAAGACTTTGCGAGGAGCCGCAATTTCCTCTGGACGACACCGCCTCGCCCGTGAACCGAATATTTTATACCCCGTTTTACGATCGGCGTCCTCCTCGCCCCGTGTTTTCACCGCGACGCCGCGTTTTATTCGGAACCGGGGAAGGAGTCGAGACAACCGGGGCCATCGCTCGACCGCCATTCCGGGAATTCCCCAGCGCGAAGTAGAAAACACACGGACAGCCATGATCGGGATTATCGGACCTGGGTCTTACGTCAACGCTGTTCGCTCAGTACAAAATATTTGTTATGGCAGTATGAAGCTCGATGCGATAAAAAAACGGCAGTGAACCTACATCGTACGCCAACGAATCAGAAGTTTTTGAAAACGATCAGATCGGAAATTCTTCCGGTTTTCACACTTTGTGTAATCCAGAACCGATCAAGTCAATCGCGTTTGGAATTTTTTTTCTTCTGGTATATTTCGGTTCTCTAGCAGATTACATATTATGTTTGCACACTATTGACACACCAACAGTATACATACATCAAACAGCTGCTTACACCTGGTTTTAAACTTCATTAAATGTTTAATTAATATTTATGTATTTTTTTTGTATTACCGCTGGAAACATTATCGACTTTCGATAATCTGGCAATCTTGATTATCCTGCACGGTCTTCGTCCTAATAGCGACAGGTATTAAGGGGCCTGCCTTTTCAGGGGTGTAATTGTGTTACAAGTGCGAGGCTCGCTGGTGCTTCCAGCGCGGTGTCGCCTCTGAACTGGCGCGCGGTCTTCTCGTCGTGCATACGTTAAGTATGGTATTTATGTGGTAAGAATGGTACCATGAGCGCGGAGAAATGAAGGTACAGGTGCAATGCAAGTCCTTCGAGTGCTTTCAGGAAGACTTATTCTGAAAACTCACGTTTTAGAAATTTTTACTACCCCTAAAAAAAACACAGTTAAAAAATAAAATGAATCATCACCCGTCAGCGTGCTCTTAAATTCTTTTCGTAAACTGACACCATTTTGATATCTCGAGAAGATTTCTGCAAGCCCTTGAGCTGCTTTTACTCTAGTTATATAACAGTATATGGCTAGAGACCGAAAAAAAATTCGCGGATTCATTTCGTGATAGGCTAGAATCCAAAAACGTTTGCCTTTTTACTGCATCAATGATTGGGCCACAGTTTATTTGAACGATACTCGGCCAATGAAAAACCTTTAACAAAATAAGTATCGAATCACTGGCGTCCCAGTTAACAGGTAACACGAGTCAGTAGCCAATGAGCAAATGTATAATTTTCCCGCGTGCACAGAGGATCATGGAGTACATATATCCTACAGGTCATTGAAATCGCGAATTCTTCCGGTCTCTACATGTGGCGCGCTTGGGTTTAATTCGTTCCCCCGCCGGGCAGTTGTTCAGAGCTGCTGACAGACGCACACGGAGGCGGGACTGAGCTGTTCTCTCCGGCCGCGAGGCGTGAAGGCGGAGAAGAAGGAAGTGGGGTGTCCCTCCATCTGGCCGTGCAAACATCACCCCGCGCTCGTAGTCGCTGCTCTCTCCTCGGCGTGTGTGTGTTCTGCCGAGGAGTGGGACGGAAAACACGGCGTCAGGGAAGAATGCGCCGTGTGCGTCGACAGTATTCCCAAAGCGCCCCGATGACGTGGGGGAGGGGGGAAAGGGAAAAAGGGTGGACGACGACGAAAGAAAGTGCTGCGCCCTGTCGCGGAGACAGGAAATCCTTATATATATAAAACTCAAATAATATATATATATATATATATATATATATATTATTTGCGTTCGTCTCGCAGGTTCTCCCGTCAGGGGCCAAAGTGCACGGCAGATTTTTCCAATGGCTGAAGGTTGACTGTTATTCCTCCACGTCAGGAGAGTTGCCAACCTTCCAAACGGTGACGGCCAAATACGGTACGTGCATAGTAGCTACAGTGTGTGCTTGACAAAACTCTTTTAACACTGACTGGCTGACGCACAACGCACAAATTAAAACGGTGGGGTCCAGAAGCACGAAAAAAACGTAGGTGAGCGCTTAAGAGAGGAGGACTTTTTGAACATTCATTCCCCTACTCCACGGCAATATGAACATTTTTTTTTAAATTTATTGAACTAGATTCCCAAGACTGTCGCTGTTTCAACTGAATGCGAAAAAATGATTAATTAATAATTGTAAAATAACCCGGCCAGTCACTGCCTCCGACTCCAGTGGCGCTCCGAGCCAGGAAAGACTTGGAGGTGACAAAATGGTTATGCGAGGCTGGAGCGGGCTTCAGACCAAACGCAAGGTGACTCGATGTTATTAATTATTAACGGTGAACAATCCAAAGCTATCTCCAGTTCGACCTCCTCTCCCCCACGAAAGTGTCGTCTAGCGATTCACCGCTAATGGACCTCTCGAAGGTTCACAAAACCTCGCCACTTCCCGCCCTCTCGACTCGCCAACCTGAAAAAAAAAATTGGTTGTCTGTAATGTCGGTTTACAGACGATAGTTTAACGTGAGAACGTCATAACAAAACATTGATGAAATGATTGCATACTTTCGTGAATAAAATTGAATCATTTTTATTGAATTATCACAATTTTGTATGGAGACAAAGAAGGAGTGAAATGAAATCTACAATTTAATTGATAAATTTACTTTTATTTACACTCATTAATTCAAATATTTTTATTACTTTAACGAACAGATTATTTTAATTATAACTTTTATACATGTTTGCTATTTAAATTCTTCCAATCCGTGTTATTCTGTTAAGGATAGGACGATGATAGGAAAAGTAGGAAACAAATGGGAGTGTTTCAAGTTTAATGTTCCTCGAAAACGTCAAATCGATGGTTGTTCCAATCGAGTGGAAGAATGATAGAAGCAGCGAAAGCGTACAATGAGCGTAACGGAACACATCGTAACGGGACAATTTGCTGAATGGGACAGTTTTTCGTGCGTGCAGCCGGCGTTTATCGATTTATTAGACGTCACGTCAAAAATAAATTATGTATCAGTGCGCCTGCTAGTGAAACCCCAAACATACAAGCCAACATTCTGTACCTGACAACGCTTTTCACCTAAAACAATATTTCCCTAAAACAAACAACAACAAAACAGACCCAAAAGAGACACTGTATCTATGTAAAGAGGTTAATTTGAGTCGTTCCAAAAAAAATTAACATTATTAACGCTGTAATCAATTCTTGTATTTGAAGGTAAAAATATTCATGTAATCGATTTGTTCCCCCAAACATTCCATAATCTCAAACACACAATGTTGAAAAGAAATGATAGATTATTTGAAAATGCTACATGGCTTACAAATAAAATATATTTGAAACAAATTCTTTAGACATAAAAATTTAATTCTGTTTGCTTTGTTTATTTTCGAAACCACTTTGTTTCGCTGGCGATCTAACGGGTTGAGTCGCCATCCAAGGATAGCCCACTCAGTGTAGAAGAGGATGTGAGATATTTCACAGAGAAATTGTAATAAATTGGTTCTACAGTGATTGGTATGAGATTGTGCAGTGTATTTTTTTTGGGTAAACTTAAAAATAAGCTACCTAAAATAGTTAAAAAATATATAAATTTCCTGTATGTCAACTAATGCCAAATGAAAATAATTTTTCGCAGCACAATGCAAAGATTTCAATACACGATTTCATACCAGTTTGATTCTTGGCAATAGAAATATGCAATAAATCAAGATTCATATTTCATAACTGGCCAAAAAATAAATGCAATCAAATATATGGATATTTTATGAGAATATTTTATGTAGTTATAACTATTTTTTAATTAGTTCAATTCAGATGATTCTCTGTCAAAGATAATTTGCGTGTTAGTGATTATAAAACAGTATTGGTCAAAACTCGCAACCAAATATCGTTAACCTACGATTTGATATGAAATTTATTTAATCTACAAATAAACTTCGGATAAGTTACAGAATTAACAATAAGTAAGAACATTATTTCGTCTTGATGATACGTTCTGTAGAAAATAAAGTAACATTTTTTATAATTGAGCCTCATTTTCTAAAAAAAAGTGTTGTGTTATTTTTATTTCAAGGCCATTAAAAAACTTTTTTTAAGAATTTTTTTTTTCTGGACTGTAACATCTCAATTTTATTCTGAATTGGTTAAATGGGAGCAGAGATTTTAACGAAGTCGCAAACATTCATGCCTCGCCAGAAACACAGAGACATGGGCACGAAAGTTACCTAAATAAAAACATTTTTCCCAAAAATCTTACGACTAAAAATATTATCATATGTGATAAACATATAACTTGTGAAAAGAAATTGTTTTTTTGTTTACGTCAGTTATAATGCCTACTAATTATATCGTACAAAAGTTTAAAATTGGGATATAAGTAAAATAATTTTAAACTTCCCATATAATTGGTTGTTTTTTTACGATCGTAATCATTGACGTCATTAGCCTAGAATTAATTTTTAACCGCTGACACTTTGAACTATCAATAGGGACCAGAACTATTTTCCCCTGTAATCAGAATGAACTCCACTCTCTTGTACACACATAAGACTGAGTTCATTGTCAATGGGCTGCTTCTAAGATTTGACCTTTCGGCCGGTTAGCAAGTGACACGGTCATTTTTTAAAATGAATTTTTGTAATGTTGTTATTTGTTATTTTTTTTTCCTCCGGCACGTGTCAAAACTACTTATGGTCCAAAGAGAACGCCGTCAAAGTGTATAACTGTTTGAACTCTAGCTTCTTACCAAATAAAAAACACGAATTTTACGGGACTATAACTAATAACAGCCGTTAAGTACGTGCGAGTAATCTGCTGCAGTGACGTCCAACGGTAAAAGCTGGCGCTATAAGCAGCAGAATCCAGTTGGTGTCAGCGTTAAGGACAAAGACGATACATAAAGAAGAAATTATATATATAAAAGCTGCGTGGCGCTTAAAAGTAGTGGCTGCGATCTCCCATTACTGGATTAAGTTTTCCACTGTCCCTCTTTGCCACGGGGGCGGGACATTATCCCACGGCTGGACCGGAGAGATAAACCTACTTGCTCTTCACCCACTTTTTCCTTCTCTCCTCGAGTCCTTCGCCGAAATGCTCAGCCGCCCCTTCGCTGAAAAACTCGGCACATAACCAACTCCACGGTCGTGGAATAAACGCATTTTTAACATATTTCTGTATTCTTACTATCTACTGTCAATTTTATATACCTTGCTCAGTAAAAAATTAATATATATGCATACATATATGCATTAATATTAATTATGACATCAACTACTTACACGTAGACTAATTAAATACAAAAATAAGTGCGTGGGATCCAGAGCAACAAAAGTGAACTTCTTGCTTAAAAGGTAATGTTAAAATAAATTATTAGAATTTTTTTTATTTAACAAGGTATATAAAATTGACAGTAGATAGTAAGAATACAGAATATATATATATATATATATATATATATATATATATACACACACTAGTTGCAGTACCCGGCGTTGCCCGGGCTGAACACAGGGTGAAGGGGACCTTTTTCGAAATCAGATGTAGTTAGAAATTGTATTCTTAATTTGAATGTCAAGTGTGCAAAATAATTTATATCACTTTCAGATCCCGACAGACGTGCTGCCAGTGTATAGTTATTTACCTTTATATGCTTATCTAAAAATTGGTGGTCGTATGTAATCTAGACTCCATAAAGCACTATAGAAAAAAGCTGAAAAATGAGATATTACTAATATTGAAAATATTCCATTATCTAGCTAATGCTCGGCATGCATTGCAATGCCTCATTCAGTTTTGTTTTCTAATATATTTGAAGTAGTTACACATATACAAATCATCTATCCATCTCTCTAAATATATATTTATCTCTATCTACATCTATATATATCTATGTATCTCTCTAAATATATTTATCTCTTTATATCTACATATATACATATATTCCTCCCACTATCTCTATCTCTTCTATATATAAATCTCTATATAGCTCTATACATCTATATATCTCTTTATCTAACCCATTTCATTCTCTATACCTCGCTCTATCTGAACTTATCTCTCTCTATCTCACTCTATATATATATCACTCTATCTCTGTCGCTCTTTTATATTTAAATAAATTGTCATGCGTGAGCACTTATACAACAAAAACAGACGAAGTGCCGCTATATAATATGAAATAAACACATTTTTTGAAACGATTCGTGCTCCAACTATTGCAAAATAGTTATACCGTCTCAGAAACCTTCACGGGCATGCGCATAACCACTCACCAAAATTTCATCGCAATCGGATGAATGGTACAGGAACGCATACGGCACAAACAAACGAAAATTAAAGACATGACAAACACATCAAACGATGGTGCGTTTAGGCAACTCTATCTATTGACAAAGTTAAGAACTAAACTGTTATTAGCGCCTTTAGTTTGCTAGCCGCTGCGAGCTCCACTAAGCGGACTGGTCTCACCAAGGAGAAAAATATTAATTTGCCAGACCTTACTATGTGTATGATCGTGTGTCAGACAGAGAAATGACACTCACTCACTATTTGTATGTCTATGACCTATGATTTTTTTCTGTTATAAAATGAAACTATCACTTTTTCACTCCTTTAAGGATGGAGTTTCATATTAATAAGTGGTCTATGTGTTATTGTGTTAATCCAGGTTATGAGCTCGCTGTAGGCCAAATTTTATCCAGATACGTTCAGCCGTTCTGGCGTGATTGAGTAACAAACACCCATCCATCCAAACTTTCACATTTATAATTTTCGTGGGATATATGCGTGCATGACCGTATATTTCACCTTTCAGACACAACTGTCCACCACAGAGCACTGGTGTTTGTGTGTGGCAGTAACCTCGAGTCTCCCATCGTGCACTATGACGGTCACATGTCGGTAGCTGCGGTGGTGTGGGGGATTCGATGGTTGGAAGTGGTCGACCTCTGGCACACACATAGACTAAAGTGTTCTACTAACTGATGTGCATTTAAGTAGCAGCCTCAATCTACATCTGAAAACCATTTGAAGTTTATTTTAGTCAGTCACAATCGAAACCTAGTGTTTTAAGGGGGGTAGAAGGAGGGGGGGGGGGATAGTGTGTTGCACGAAGAGTTAAAAAATATTGTTTTGTAATTTTTAAATTTTTTGTTATTTGGAATTTTGTTTTACTCTGTTTGTGTGTCACGATTGAAGTGTCTTACCAGGCTGGGGAGGAACTGAATTTTGGAAACAAAATCACGAGTAATAGGTGTTGAGGAGAGATCAAACCAAACATTTTCGTAAATAAAAATAGCATTCTTTGGGGGGGGGGGGGGGTAGGTAACCTTTCAATGTGTTGCAACGGAGGGCACACGATACTCACCCAGATAGCGCTGTTAAAACGAAGTGTTTAACCAACTAATCAACTACGAGACGGCAATAGTTCACAACAAACTAAATGCTAAAATTTATTTATTTTAAAGAATATATTCTGAAAATTTTGTTACTTCCCCCCTCCTACTGTGTTATGGCTTTGGTATCATCAGATGAGGGGACCGAGAAGAAATTATGGTTGTAGGAATTAAAACTCTGCACACAAAATCTTTTCAGATTGTTAACATAAAGACAGCAATAATAGCAAAAATTAAATAACGCGAAAAAACTTAAATAACACCGAAATGAGAGTAAATCCGCCACATATCACCAAAATTCACTTTAATGCACAATGCAACTACTGAAATGCAAGTACAGCCGTGGAGTAAAACAGAATACAAACAAAACTTTACTCAAATTGCCAAATATATATAGGCTAGTAGCCTATATATTTTAAATCTAAAGAACGCCATTATTTTAGTTTTGAGTTTGTAACAAAATGCACCAACCTAGAGGATATTAATTGGTCTATATATGAATAATAATCCCCGGTTGATAAAACACAACTTAATGGTTATTAATACCCACCTTGATTTTAAAACACTGATTTTAATTTGTACTTGAAATACTAACATTTATTTTTTCCAATACAAAAATAATATTTTATTAAAAAATGCGTCTTGTATCACAATTAAAATATCATTGTTTTGGCGAAACAGTATTGGGAACCATCCTTTAAGTTTAATACTGGAGAATATTCATAAATATACAGAATTATATATATATTATATATATGTGTAAATAAAACTGACATATTTTATTTCGTAAACGAAATGGAGCTAAAAATAAAACCATAACACTTTGTCTCAGGCTATAAACTATGGGTTATAATGTTTTGTATAAAATAATTTCTCTGTTTTCTTACCGATGCCTTGTAAACATATTACGTAACTTATCTTACGATTTCTCTGCTCATTTCCCTCCGTCTGAAAAACTGACATATTAAGAAAAATCCCTTTAAGTGAACGTGGACCATAATGGGAGATATGTACTTACATTTTAACAATGAAAACTTTGACTTTAGAAATTAATAGTTGAAAATTTTATCCTATATTCTGGTTTCTGGTTTCATATTTTATTTATTTATTACAGTTGTTACATGCACACCAACATCTCATAAAGAGGTTACAAGGGTGTGCACTAACTAAACCAACTAAATGAGAGTATTCTTACATAGCAAAAACTGTTAATAAAATACTTTTCCACTCTTTATTATGAAAATGTTTACTGTGAATTCATGGAAATATTTAATTTTTAATACAAAAAGAAGAAAATGTATCTGAATTATTCCTTTGAAATGTGAGAATTTAGCAATGTAGCTTTAATTTACGATACTTTTTTTTTCACGCGTTTACAACACGTTGCTGCAAAAAAAAAGATTTCAATCAACGGCCAGCTCTCTGTAAACAGTTGCGTTTAACTTGTGCGTGACAGGTGACAGAAGCAGCACGCACAACGAAATAACGTATCACCCAAATACGGTTACTTATATATATATATATATATATATATATATGTGTGTATATTTATATTTTTTCTAAGCCGCTGCATATTTCCTGGCTTTTACTATGACGTAGCTGGAATCGAAGACGCCAACTTGGTTTCAATAGTTTTCAGACCACAACAATATTCTGTCATATAATTTAAAAAAAAACTGTCCTTTGTTAAAGTATACTGTATAATGAAGTGGGATGCATGAAGTAAACGGCGACTGTTGGTACAAATATTTCCCCACGTGAATTTGTTAGCGTTTAGTAAGAATTATCGAATAATTTGTTTTGCCAATGATTAAAATCAGTGGCGCAAATCTTTTGGATTCTCACAAAAAAAAAAAAAGGTGGGAAGGGGGGGGGGGGTCGCTCACGAGGCCCGAGAGTTTTGTGCGTGGAGCTAACCGACATAAGTCACCTCTGGATAGAGTACTTGAATGTTGTATAATTACCATATTTTGGCCTATATGCATGCAATAAGCAATACACTTTACAGTACACAGAACTTTTTTTTTTTAAATTATAAAACACAGTTTGGACTTTTACGTTTAACCCCGTTTGACAGTTACTATTTTGCAAGCGCAAGCAGGCCCCCTCAGTGAAGATCTTCTTGATTACGGGAAGGGGGGGGGGGGGTCTCAGGTCCCCCTGTCCCCCCCCCCCCCCCCCCCGCAGGAACTAAACCCATGACTAAAATTGTAATAATAATTTCTGTATACACTATTATGTGTTGTTTCAAAAATCTCTCAATATGTAATCTCTTCCTTGGAAAAAAACAAATTTTCATTATCGAATGTTTAACAATTTTTATGTTTTGATAATAAATGGTTTTAAAGTGGGAAAAAAACTGGGCTCTTTAGCTTGCTGTAGGAAACTGAAAAAAAAAAATTATAAAATATTATTTAAATCCAACTGTTTTGACAGTTTCTGAGAAATATCTTCTTTTGTTTAAACTCGTGAGTCAAAAACTAAATAAAGTAGCTTACAAATTAAATGTTTTAGTGAATATTTATCAACATTTAGTTAAAACATTTTTTTTCCTTTCCTAGATTAGAAACAATAATTATTGTTCTCTGCGACGACTGGATATTTTCAAAGTAAAAATAATTCATCGCTTCAGTCTGCGGAAGTAACTGCTCGCTAAGCAAACACAGAAAGGTCCCTGAGATGTTCCCCTTATGTAAATTTGTCTCTCCTTCGAGGTGAAGAGAAAATACCCATCACAGTCCGAGAAACTGTCTTTGAAGAGTTTCATCCTTGAGCGAGGCGGGGGACTGTTTTTTTATATTTTTTTTTGCTAAGTTGGCACTGGAAACTTGGTCTAATCTCCCGGAGAGAGAGAGAGAGAGAGAGAGAGAGAGAGAGAGAGAGAGAGAGAGAGAGAGAGAGAGCTTGTTTGCCCACGCACTCTCGCGGTCGAAGAGGACTGGCGGGATCAGTTTCGAGGAAGGTTCTCGGATGGTCGAGGAGGTTGGAAAGGGGGATGAAAAGGGAGAGGGTTGGAGCGGCGACTTTAATCTTCCCTGCCCCGCGCCGCTGCTCCAACCCGAAGCCACCCCAGGCCGCGACGACACCCCGCACGCGCTTGATTGGCTGGTTGTCTGACGAGGGCCTCCCGTGTCCATGAGTGGCAGCGGCAGCGGCAGACAGACCGGTCAGGGAAGCAGCCTGCGGTTCACTAACCTCCGATCAGGCTCTCATCGCATCCCAGGTTCGTCGCTTTCCCGTGAAACTTCACCGTTGAAAATAGCGTTCTTGATGTGCTCCCGGTGTGCAGTATTTGACAATGGCGGCTTCACGATGACTTCTCGGGAGGGGCTATCGCACAAAGAAAGGTCGTAGTTGCAAAAAAATGAAAGTGGTCAGATATTGGCCTTGGAATATTATTTACAAAATTACAAGTTTTCAAATACAGAACCTTAGTAGCTCCATGCAATTTTTGATGAGATAAAAGTTTAACATATGTGAAATTAAATATTCAAGTAAGCATAAATATACACTAATCAATAAAATTGGTCTTGGGAGGGGCTATCGCCCCCACCGCCCCCCTTCTGGAGCCGCGCTTCGTATTTGGTAGAAGTAATTTCGTGGCTGGAACGGAAGTTTCACGGACCGAATACCACGTAACCACGGTGCTGACATCTGTGGTGGATGGCACGAACAAAAGTTCACGAAGCCGAAGGGATACTTTGCAATGAATGTCAACTGCTTAATGAGTTTTGACATACTGGGCAAAATTAAAAAAAAAATGCCTAGTCAAAAATCAGGTACAAACTAGGGGTTTAGTATTATTTCTTAAAAAGTCCTTTTTCGCGTTTATCGGAGCCGTTTCATTATATAGTTTAAAAAATTTCGCTCTGCAATTCGAATGATTCGATAGTCGACTTAGCTGCTCCAGCAGTGAAAAAAACTATTGAAGGTGTGATTCGCATCGATAAACGTGGTTGTAAACACAATTTGCGTATATTTATCACGCTTGGCATTATTTTTAAAGAATTCTACGTTAAATTTCGTCCGAGTTTAGTTTTATAAGTGTATTTGCAAAATGAGAACACACGAATTTGCTCGTTATCGGGGTTATATGTTCCCTGGCGAGAACTGAAAGACTCTCATAAATGTTTTTTTTAAATACATTTTCATAAATTAAGTGTTTTTTTTTAAATCTGGCTTACCGCCCTTTACATTACCTATTAATAACGATCACTTAGACTCGCGAAAACCTACCCCACCGGAAAACAAATTAAGAAATAATTTTTGCAGGAATTATATCTATTTAACTTACCTAACCCAAATTTTACTTTTAAAACAGAAAAACAATATTCGAAAATGCACGAACACAGATTATTGAGAAGTCTGAATCGGGCAGGGCCGGCGCGTCAATATAGGCGAACTAGGCAACCGCCGGGGACGCACCACAACGCCGAAATACCACAACGCCGAACGTACAATAACGCCGAATACCATAACGCCGAATTCCAAATTGACCACAACGCCGACGACCCGAAAACTGCCGTGTACCACAACGCCGAATGACCACAACGCCGAAATACATTAACGCCGAAAAATGTCATTGCAGTACTGCCACAAAAACAAACTCAGAAGAAAGTCACTAAATATACTGAAAGAGAATTCAAATGTACAACAACGCCGAAATACCATAACGCCGAATGCCACAACAACGAATCTACAATATGACCATAACGCCGAAACCATTATATGACCATAAGGCCGAAACCATTACATGACCATAACGCCGAAATTCTAATATGACCATAACGCCGAAACCATAACTTGTTGCCTACCTGCCAGGCATTGAAATGCTGTATTCGTAAGATAAGCGCACTCTCTTGCAACTGTGAAGCTAAACATACAGCCAACATGTTTATCTTTTTGCACATTCAATATCAGTACTGATTTTTCCCCTAGTTAAAACATAACAATTTATTATTTTTTATAGGGCAAATGGAACATTGATCGAAATGAAATATATTTTTGAAAGAATAATTTTTTTTTTTACAATTGGACCCGGATCGCCTAGGTGGGAGGCTAATGCTGTAGCTAACCTCCACTCTTGCAGTTACTAATATATTATTCGATTCAGACTTACGTAGTTATAGCAAAAATGATAAGGTTACCGCTTAAAGTCCCGTAGGTACACGCTGCACAATGAAAACGCTGCATGCTCGTTCAATTGCTTGTGCGTGAAGGGCGACTCAGAGTTGGAGGCACCGAGGATAAGGGCGGTATATCGATTTAGTGTCTCATTCACACAAGTCACCTGTGAGTGGACGAGCGTCTTAAAACATTTGTCTCAATAAGTGTAGTAGTTTGTTGTTCGTAATTAACACATAAAGTATTTTATGTTTATTATAAATATCGTTAATTCTGTATACATTAGTTGTAAGCAAAGTTGGCATATTTTTCTCAAAACAGCTTGTTAAAGACAAAATATGCATGTTACACGAGCATACAATAAGTAAAAACCAATATTAGATTATTCAGAATGAAATTACATGCGATAGGCAATATGCTGAAATATACCCATAACGAAATAATTTCTTCTTTTTTTATAATTGCTGAGTTTTCGAATTTTTTTTGTAAAATACGAGGTTCTTCTGGTATTCATGTGATATCTTTGGGTTATTATATCCAGTTACGTGAAATTATTTAAGGAGGTTGTTTAGACCGGCCACTATAAATACTGTGCAGAGCTTCAGCAGTTCACGTATCACACAAGTGTACCGCGTGTGAGCTCGGCACTTGCTACCAATACCACTTAACATATGTTACACGTGTTCCTAGACCATTGATGCCAGCTTATACAATCCTCTATATAAATAACCTCTTTTGGAAGCTTAAAATGGCTAAAATGGTTATTTTCACCGTCAATTTTAGGTTTGAAAATAAAGTTTCACTGACTTTAAAATGGTTTAGGAACGTGCAAAAAACCTTCACATTTAATATTTCGTCATAAAATGATAGGATCCCCACTGAAATTGCCTTAGAGGGGAGTCTTCGACAATGTTGCTGCATGTCAGAAGACCGCCTGGCGGATATAGGCGTTAGGACCTTGATGCGCGTGTCTGTATCGCTCTTAGCTCTCCCGCCCTTCCCACGCCTCGAACATTAAAAACATACCCGCTATCAGATGGCCACCTTAAATCGTTGCGCAATATTTAGGATTCCTGCGTAGAACTGTTTCACAGCGGAAAGTTTTAACATATTTATGTTGAAATCATCTAATAAGATTATATCTTCATATTTTTCTAACATGTTAAATAATTCATTTTCAAGGTAGGCCGTTCACGGTAAAGTGGACACTTTGAAAATCACTACTATTTGAATAACCTAACAACCAATATTATATTTCGTAGAGGTTTCGGACATATAATTTTTGTTGGGTTGAAAAAACAGACTATCCTGAATAGAAAAATATAAATATTTAGCATAAATAAGTAGTGAAAGGATACAAATTTATCGAGAGAAAAAAGTAACCAGGTGCTCAGAAGTGTTAAATTTACCATGAACAGTCTTCAGTTTAATTAGTATATGGAATATACCTACATATTATTTTTTTTTTGCTTGTACAGGACCCTTACGGCAATATCCCTGTGCTTATGACGTACTTGTGCTGATAAGTATTCATGCCTACCTGGCATGAGAAAGTCTAAGGCAGTCACTTTTATGCTTTTGTGTATATATATCGCTATTCCTACACCTGATATTCCAGTGATTCATTCTCATTTATGAACGTCTTTAAAAGCGCAGAGGGCATGCTAACGTTCCTTACACTGGACACATTTAAAATACACTTTCTTTTTATTGATATGTTATTTAAAAATCAATGCTCAAACGATACAATTACATAAATGTTACAAATACACAAAAACACTCCTAAGTGGCAGACTAAGTACTAATATAAAAAATTACAATTCTATTACGTTCATGAACACTCACACCCACAATTATACAGATCTGAATAAACATTTTGCGTGATGTCAGTGTCATCCCCTCAGCCATGGGATGACTAATCTGATGTCGGTAAACTGTTCCAAGCTTATGACAAGGCATTGGTGGATGACTTTGAATATAAATTAGTCTTGCATAGTGGTGTTAACCATCTATTGTCACTTTAAGAGCGGTGTTTACAAGGTGAAAATAATTCAAATATGAAAATAATTTTTTTTTAAGTTATCAAGCGTGGAATAATTTAGTATTTTAGCGCCAGTGGTATGGCAGATCACAACCAGCATTCAGTATTTGCGTAAATCTGTAAGTATTATCATCATCTTTAGTCTATTATATCCCTCACATTGTTGACACACTACTAAATGAACGTTTATAATAGTAGTTATAGTACTTAGTAGTTGATGGTAGACGTTGTTTGTTTACAATGTGGGATATGTACCACCCCGCCCCTTCCCCCCACTTAAGTCCCTAAACAGGTTTATGGTAGTGTGAGGATGGTTCAACCAAATATTTTAGGACAATATAGGAAAGTCGTCGAAAAAACGGGCGACACTTTCATTAGCGCATTCTGGCGGCCTAGCCTGGACATACGTTGTAAGCGCATTTGAGACAATGTTATTTTGATAATTTTAAATGGACGTTTTTTCTTTGTTTTCTCCTGTTTAAGTTATTTATAATGACTGGAAAAGTTTGTGCAATGTTTGGTTGCAATAATTACGATGTATCTAGCTTTTAGAAGTCGTTTTTTAGTTTTCCGAAGGCTGAAACTATAGCCAAATATCTTAATAGGAACTACAATATTTGCTATAGCCATGTTTACTTGTGTATAGTTTAAATCAAATATTCCTTTTCCACTGTTTAAAAATGATAGTGCCTTATTGGAAACAATGATGCATATTTCAAAATTCAATGTTTTAAAATATTTTTTAATCTATGTTTAATATAATTTTGTTTTTAAATTTTTATTGTATATTTTTAAACCAGAGCATTACCTAAAAAATAATTTAAATATCCTCAAATTTGTATTTTTGCGCTCCACTCATTATGCTGAATGACTTAGTTGTCACTGTAGTATTTCAAGCAGTTTACCTAAATTATTGATTTCAAAGGTTTTATGTTTGGTTTTCAACATAAAAATAATGTAAATTAGTTTTAAGTGTTTGGTTATGTTAAATAAATTAAATTAATCTCAATTTTATAAGTGTTTGGTTGACTTCAAATTAGCAACATTAAAAATACTTAATTTTGGTTCGGGACAATTCATATTCAATTTTTAAGTTGTTTTTTTCACTGTAAGCAGTTCCTCGAGGAAATTTTTTTCAACTTTCACGGAATATTTATAAAATATGTGATTTATAAAATTTCAGGTTTAGAGTTAAGTATGTTTCATTATTAAAAACTGTCTGATTTGCGTCATTTGGTTGTCTGTTATGTTTACAGTAACACTATATTTAATGGTCTTAAAAATCAATATAGCTCTGTAAATTGGGTAACTGTTTTGAAATATGAATACTCTGTTTCAGTAAAAATATATTGACCGTAAATTTATTTCACGATAACAACAATATTTCAAGAGACGAGAGTAAATCTGTGCTGGTATCTCCCATTGTAATGCATGGGAATTTTAATTTCGCGGGCGTTCCTTTAGGCAAAGCCACCAGGGTCGCTGCTGTCGGGTGTCGCCAGCTTTCACCATGTTAAAAGGCTCGAATTTCCTATATTGTCATTCTAAAATATTTGGTTTAACCCTCCACCACCACCCCCACACTCCTACTACAAAACGCTCATTCCGCACAGTGACCTTGACTATCCAGGGTGGACGGCATAACCTCCCGCAATTTGTTTTGATTTATTTTTGTAAAATTTTTATTTTTTTATTTTTATTTTACAGAAACAAAATGTAAACAAGTTTTGTGATTTAATTGTTCGTGTGTTTTTCGTCGTGATGAATTTTAACGAACTGCTGATTTTCATGGTAAAATATTTACTATATATATGACAAGTTGGAGAAAAACTTTAAAATGAAATGTTTAAACGTAAGACGAGGAGATTTATGCCTTCCATTATTTCTGAATTCCTTTCCAAATGTCTATTTAATATATTTCCAGATATACTACCGTACATATACAAAGATTTAAAAAGTAATTAATTTGATACTCTTAGTTTTATGTGACGCCACGCTTGCTATTTACCGGCTGTTTTTCTTACGGGTCTGTGTAGTTGTAGAAAGAGAAAAATACGGACGGAACGGAACAACGGCCCGTTTTCGTTTTCGGTTCCGTCTGTTCCGTTACCGTTGTATTTTAGAACAGGCCTTACTAGAAAAACGTAACGATTTTTCACTATACGCACAGTACCTACTGCATCACGGCAACGTAAATTTATGGCAAACCCAATAAAATATCTGACCTACGCTTTCGAACTGAACATACATATATTTAGTTTACATAAATATTCACACTGTCGACTACGAAGTTGTCACGTTTTGTGTTCTGGACTTTCCGGCGCACTTCGTTCACTTGGAAAAGAACAGACGAGTAAGTGACAACAGCGCGCCTTCCTTAGCACAATGGCCGCGCCAAGCACCTCTAGCAGAGCACTCCACGCATTCTAGCGGGCTCTTTGGAAGCAACGTTTACCCTCGCGGTATAGAGAATAGTTAGTTCTTGCGCTCCTGCACAAACCAATTACCTTTCTTGAACGCAGTAAACTTACAAACGGGACCTAACTCTAGCTCTATCAGTTTACATACATGCTATTTTACTAATTCGTCGCTACGCTTTAATAAGATAAATTTATAATTAGGTGCATACAATTTACAGTATCCAAGTAAATAATATTTAATTTATTATTTATTGCATCACACTAATTTCTATCTATGCTAGGCTTAAGATAAAGCCCCTGGGAATAAAAAAAAAACAGCAAATATGTTCGCTAATTATACTTTCATAAAATCTGTAACATAAATACGAATGGTTCAAGAAAAAATTATTAGGTGTACTATGCTTATTTTTTTTGTTAAACACATTTATATCGCATTTAAGAACGCATTTGCGGCTAGAACAAGATTTATTCTTAACATGAAAAAATTCACAAACCCCTACGATATGTAAGGAATTTATGAAATGTAATTTTCAAGACCCTAAAAACGCCCGAATATCTCAACCGCGCCATTTCAGCATTATCCTTTCGGGAAACCATTGAAAACCGGAATCAATGGTTAAAAGTTGGACATTGTTTGGTACAAATATACAACTACAACTATTATTGCGTCCAAACCACCTTAATATAATGCATAATTATGTTATGTAGTCATCTTGCAAGACTTAAATGTTTTCCAAGCATTTGAATAGCTACTTCAGTTATATGTACCTCCACAGTGCACAATGAAACTTAGGCATGCGGGTTAATAATGATACATGGAAGTGAGTTTAAATGCTATCATGAAATGATAACGAAGCATTAACTGAGGAGACAGCTCGAGAGGAATGATTTTATAAATAACTATTCCGTTCACCAAGTATCCGGGGCTACTAATCATCGCTAAAAATTCATATAATAACTGACAATTATAACTTACTTTAATTAATTGTGCCACTTTACAACTACAGATAAGATTCTAAACTTTGCTGCTTTCGTTATAAAGAAAATAAGTTTCCAAATACTGCGTTTAGGTTCCTGGCTGGTAGGCAACACGCTAGGGATTCGGCGCTGTGGTCAAATACGGATTCGGCGTTGTGGTCAAGTATGGATTCGGCGTTATGGTCAATTTGTATTTCGGCGTTATCGTCAACATTTAATTCTGCGTTATTGTCAATTACCGATTCGGCGTTATGGCATTCGGCGTTGTGGTATTTCGGCGTTAAGGTACTTTTGAAAAACACACATAAATTCATTTAGTAGTTTTCAGTTTGCTCATTTGGCACTCCCGCAGCAACATTTTTCGGCGTTATGGTCATTCGGCGTTGTGGTCATTCGGCGTTGTGGTACACAGCAGTTTTCGGGTCGTCGGCGTTGTGGTCAATTTGGAATTCGGCGTTATGGTATTCGGCGTTATTGTACGTTCGGCGTTGTGGTAATTCGGCGTTGTGGTAACGACCCGCAACCGCCTAGGGCGCCAAGTAGCTGGGGGCGGCGCAGCACGACACATAACACACCTGATATAATATGTTTAACGATTATTGAAACTAGATTAAAATGGAATTTTGTAACACTTTGGAATGTTTATATTGATATAAGTAATTATTTAAAGTCCACGGTGACCTGTATATGATTTGTAAAAAGTAAAAAAAAAACACGCCTGCTTACATTTGATTGTTGACAAAATGTTAGGCTTACGTGATGTATTTTGAGGCAAGAAAATTTTTTTTGGGTTTTCCGGCCCGGGGGGGGGGGGGGGGAGCAGCGCTTTAAGGTTTTTCGCCTAGGGCGCCAATTTACCTTGCACCGGCCCTGGACCCGGGTTAAGTGAATCAGGCTCCTCAAGGCAGCGGGAAAGGGGAGTATGTTGAAGCGATGTCCGAGGACGCCATATTGACATTCCGTCGCTCTTGAAGCATCTCCGTGGAACGGTAATCAACAACCACCTCGAATTTCGACCCACGAATTTCCTCTAGCGTTCATATTTTACAACTATGCCACAAGTATCCCCCTCGTATTTTCATCGCTATGTTAGTTACGAATTTGCATGTTCAAGCGCACCGGTTAAAATTGAGTAAAAATAGCACCAGGACTAAGAATTATTGTAATTAATTATTATTGGAACATTATAAATTTTCTTACAGTCAAACACTAATAAAGACTTAACAAGTTCACATTTATTTATAGAACAGTAAAGTTATTTTGCACTAAAAAAAATATTTAATTTGTTTACGACAATTTAAAGCCATTCAGAAAATTACGTCGTAAAAACTAAAAAAAAAGAGTTGAAAATAAAATTTGTCTGTGTATTTGCGCATGGGATAGTTGTATTAGATGCATGTAATATAAGGCGTAAAACTTAAAAGAATATATATATATATATATATATATATATATATATATTGAAAAACTAATTAAGAATTCATTTCTATTAACTCAAGCATGGAATTTAATAATCTTCCTAAATAGATAATTTAATTTTTGGAACTGATTTTTGGAAGAAAGTACATTTTATAGACCAAAAATAAAGCTTTATGTGTTGAAACAAATAATATTTGTAGAACCTGCACGTTTTACATCCAAACTATCGCAAATGAGCAGCATTCATTAAATTTATGTTAATTTGACCCAGTTTATTCGTAGTTTAATTTAATCCAAGTTAAAGAACCTTGATTAAGCGTAGGTATACGTACACTGAAACGATGCCAGAGTACAATTTTAGAGTTTGGCAACCAGAACTGCTATGCTAATAAAACCCACCTCTCAATTTACTGGCGTGATAGCAATGCTACCTGGTCGCACTTTCCAATTAACGATACCATTCCAGCATAATATCTCATATAGCTTCACAGCGTTAATGGAATCGCCAAGTCTCACTGAAATGCAGGAATTGCGACGGAGTGGTAATCTAATGATGGTACTGATATTGAATACCCGCTCGTGTGAGTAATTGTTCCAGCCATGATTGCTCGCAGCGAAATCTTATTATCGCTACATATCATCTCAAAAAAAATTGGTTACTTTGAAAACTCATAACACTGAGTCAATTATCAATTTCCCTGACGTAGGCTTATACCCGATGTATAAGTTGTAATTCTATACCAATGATAAAAAAAATGTCCGAGGCATTAGTCTGTGCATGAAATGAAATGATGAGCACATATTGGAAATTACTAATTACATTATTTATAACTCAAAAATATCGTTTTTAAATTTTAGATTTTGATGTTTTTTTCATTAGAAAGAAATTTGGCTAACTTAAAATTTGGGCTATATATACTTACAGAATGTTTAAATACTTTTGCGATTGTAGAAATATTATTTTCATTAATCTTAATACCAGCCAGTCTTTAAAAAAAAAAAACGGAAAAATAAATGATAGAACGCCGATACTTAGATCGCATATTGAAAAAAATATTATGGCGGTGTGACTATCATAAATTAAATTATAAATATATAATATTTGGATGTTTTAAATTAGTTCATTTATTAAGTTACTATATTCTAACCAATAATTATACAACTTTCAAAAGATTTCGTAAATTCTTCTATCCGCGTTTGGACAAAATGAAACATAGAGCTCATCGTTAATATAGTTGTATCTATAATTAAAAAGTTGATTGAATTATTAGCCAGAATGTTTTTTATATTCAATGAAAACATAGATCTCAGATTTAAAGGAGAGAATATGATTTTTAATATATATTCGTTTGAATATTCGTTTGCTTATAACTAAACGATTAGTAAAGTAATCGTGAACTCAAGTGTCTAGTAGAATAACTAATGCACATGTAATTATTCAAGGCAATTAGGGAGAATAACTGTAGCTATAGATTTATATACTTTGCTTTCCCATAGTTTTAGGATGCAATTTTTAGTGATGAATAATAAAACAAATGACTCTTAAATGCATGCTGTATAATGTTTTTTTTAAAGCAGTATATGTACTGTATGTTATAAAAGGTTAAACTGTTATTTTATTCCATGCACAAAAGTTTGTTAGTACTCACAAATTTTTCGAAATAAATAAAATATTATGTAAATTGAAAGTGTATGAATATACTTACCACCGTCAAAAATATATGATGATGATGATGATGATGAGAATAAATAATTGAAATAAGTTGACATGAGTCCACATAAATGCATGTAGGTTATACATTTTTATTTAAAGTTGTAATTTACGAGTGAAAAAGAGGTAAGGTTTGTTGTTATGGTATTTAATAACAAAAAGTAGAAACAAATTTCCGTGACAGATTTTGTATGAAGAACATACTTAAAGTACTTGTTCCCGGAAGAGGGTGCATACAGAGGCCTTCATACAGACCGGTAAACGAATGTGTATAGTTCTCGTGTCCTTGCATATTAAAAAAAAAGTTAATTTTTTTGAAAAAAAAAAGTGTATGCGTGTAGCTAAAGATAAATTACTGGTGTTTTTTGAATAGAGATATTATTTGAAAAAAATAAGAATGTTAGTATTATCTCAAATGAAAAAACCTCCAATCGAAAATAAATTACACTTATAAAACCATCTCACAAGTTTAAAAGTGTTTTTGACATTTAAAATCACAGTGTTCACGCACCAAAAAATAAATTACACTTTAAGATGACCTTTTAAGTCTAGGTATACGTATTTTATTCACATAGATATGAATGATACTTACGAAGTTAATTGCACAAACCAATAACGCTTTTCCACGCAAATACATAAATTGTAGATACTTTAAATAAAATAAAATAAATATGGTATCGTCAATCGTTAGCCGTTAAGATAACTGAGGAGTAGACAAACACAAGCAGCGTTACGTGAATTCCGTGTCATCACTGCTGCGTCATTGCTACCTCTCCCCTGCCGTCTCCCCTTCCGGCCGTTACAACTAGCATATAGCATGCTGTACTACCCACCTATCCCCTCCCTTGCCGTCTTCCCATTCGACCGCTGGCGCATGGTTGGAGTGGCGTCGCCGCTGAAGCACTCTCCTCCTCTACCGGTTCTCCCACCACGTACCTAAATATTCCCCTCTTGCGATCGGAATTTTCATAACGCTCGAAAATTATAGCCCCCTCAGTAAAGCAGTATGACTTCAAACACTTTTGTGAATACATTACAGCGCTACTTTCATCCAGATGGACTCAAACGGAAATGTCATTTAAGAAATATTTTATAATTTTTTTTCAAAACATTTTTGACTTATCTCTGTCATATATGTGATAATACTGTTTTCTTAAGTCTTTTACGCAAAAAAAAAATTAAAACACATTATTTATGTATTTTAGTGTCGTTAGAAAACCTTTCATATTCCTCGAACCGCCACGAGCGTACCCCACGCTTCATGTTCAGTAAAGTTGAGACTTCGGAGGAAGAGCTACCTAAGCAAACATTGCTCCAGGTGGTACAATAACCACTGTTGTGTTGCTTCCCCACGGGCTATAGAAGGAGGGTCGGCATATATCTCAGTGGAATAACACACTCGCATACACAATAGCCTCCAGTTATTCGCTGCCCGTTCCGTCGGAAAACGTGATTCTTGAATTTCTTGTGAACATTTTTCTTTTGAATAATGGATGTCATCCAATTGATTCTCACTTACTTGTTCTATACGCATACAGCGTTCATAATTTATCACTACTTTTTGTGGTTTAAGATTTATGCGATAGGTTTGAATTATAGATTTTTTTTAAAAATACTTTACTCCATTAAAGCATAGTAATGATTGGTTGCTTGTAGCTGGTAGCAGAAGTTCTAGTAGGTTCTTGTACCTGAAAATGTTGCCAACAGTTCTTAAACTTGTTATACGAGAAATAACTTCCAGGCGGAAAATTGGAAATGTCATAATTTTAAGACAATGCTTCAAGTTCAAATAAAACAACCGTGTCACTGAAAACCAAATTGGTTTGGAGTAAAAATTTTATTTTTTATTTTAATGAGATTATTATTTCAGTAAGAAATCAAAGTCTTACAAAAAATAATGAACTGACAAAACTGTATGCGTTTATTATTTAGGGGATAATAAATACAATGAGAATACTATACTGGGAAGTTTTGCTCCCACTAAATAGTAATTAAAAGAATAAAGCTCTTAATTAAATGTGATTGCTTATTGGAAAGAGCAAGTTTTGTCCTTGAATTTCTTGTAAGATGTTGCGTAGGTTCTATTAATTACGGTTGAAATTATTTTATAGCTATATTTTAGAAATCGTAGCCACAACCTTCTCACGTCTATAACTGAAAGCTTGGCTTAAGGAGCCTGCTTTCTCAAGTCACGATTGCCATAAATAAACATGGTTTACTTTATTCTGAAAGGAAAAAAAAATATATATTTCCTTACTGTCTCGGGTTGTGTTTGCCTGCACTTTCAAAGAGTTAAGGCAATTATTATTTTCATTATTATTTTTAAACAAACACGTAGGTGGCTAAAATATGATAAGTTTGCTCATAAAACATAACATTGATGAACACATCCCTTCATTTCACGTTAAAAAAAATATAATATGTTTGAGATATGTGTAATACATTATTTTTAACTTTTAACAAGTGATACAGTGATTTTTATTTATTTGCTAGTCTGCGTAAACTGTCTGGGAATATCCGGGTAATCTTGCGTGTAAAAAAAATATGGGATACTGATCCTTGCAACGGTTTTCTCCATCAGACAACTAGTTTCACAGCCGGATATCCAGATTCTCTATCGCCAACCACTCTGCCTCACACCTTTCCTTTCCGTAGACTCGCGCACGCAATCACCTTAGCTCGCTTGTTGCTGTCCCCTCCTTTCCTACTCGTGCAGCGAATACCCGTCACCCACGGCTCACGTGACGTCTTTTTGCTGCCCCAGTTTCCAGCCGTCACCAGCTAAAACTCCCTCCTCCTCCTTCCAGCAACTCACCACACACTTCTTGAAGTTACACTTGCGTAATATATATATTTTTTGCTGTCGTTTCTCTCCTCTCGCATCTCTCCAGGACAATTTCTACCGGATATGCGCCCCTTCACAGCGATTTCCCCCCCCCCCCTGCATCTTTCCGACCCGCAATCTTCACTTCTCACGCTTCCACTCCATCCTCACTCTAGAACCACATCACGCGCGGAAGGACTTTCCAACCAATCACGCGATGTCAGCGCGACGAAATTCGCGGTCGGCGCACAATTCCCGAGTTGGAAGTTTTTCCACGCAACATCTCCGTCGCGTCGCGGGTGCGAGGTTAGTGAAACGGACGTCAGAAATCTTTGTTTTCCCATGATGGTAAAACTGTGTAGGATTCGCAAGGGAGGCCATAGAGTTCCGTACATCTTCTCTGGATACGGTGCTTGTATGTTGTATACTGGCCATATTTTGGCCTGCATGCACGCAATAAGCAGATAACTTAAAAATATACAGAAAGTTTTCCATAAGACATAGTTTTGACATAAAACCCGTTTTACAGTCACGCTTTTGCAAGGGCAAGCTGGCCCCCTCAGTGAGGGAATTCTTAATTCCAGTGGGTACCGCCCTCCCCCCCCCCCCCTCCACACGTCAAAAAACCTCATGGTTAAACGGGTGCATTGGTAAATATATAATTATTTGTGTATTTTCGAAGTTTTCTGTACACAATTCGTTTTTGAGATCCTTTAATACGTCTACGTACAATATATTTTTTTTTCAGAATAAATATATAAAAAACTTTGACCAAAAATTTTTTTCTCGAATAGGTACTATGAAACAAACTTGTAAACACTAAAGGCTGTAGTATACACTGTGCGAACGTAATGGCAAAATAATCATATATTTAGTTGTTTATTTAAATCTGTCGCGTGATTAAAAAAAAGCGATATTTTTCTGTCGAATCACATCCTTCTCATCGGGTCTGACAACCTGCCAACTCTTTCCAACATTAAATGTGATTTCATTTAAAGTCGATACACTTTTATCCCCATTTCTCTCACTGCTTCGGGCATGCCTTTAAATTGAAAATTATCTAGACTAATTGTTTTTGTACTCGCCGTTTTCGCCCTTCTCTCATCTACTGGCCAATATACTCCACCTCGCTACAAGACAGTCAAAGGCTTCAAATCCAATGTGATAAGTTTTCGCTTACCTTGTATCATATTGCCTTCTTCTTGTCTCTGTGTTGTAACGTCTATTGCCGCTACTCTCATGATGTTGGAGTGGTGATGGGTCTTTGGTTTATTTTGGAATGACTCAACATTAGCTTTTATTGCGTAGAATTGTGAATTAGCATTTGCTAAAAATCTGTTGTCTTATGAAATAGAGGACTACCCAAGGATACTTAATCTTTTTTACTTTTTATTTCTATATCTAGACAGTGGAAATTATGAAATACACAAAGCATAATGGTTTATAGTTTGAACATATGTTTTGTATCTAATGCGTCGTTATATGTATTCTAATGAAATTGGCTGCTTCCATGAAGGCAATTCGGATTAATTACCGGTGGGGTGGACCGCGACATTTTCTCTAGTGGTAAACGTAGCGAAGACGAAGGGGGACAGTTTACCTTCAGATGGGGGTTTTCTCGGAACACTCTCATTACCTACACTCCTTCATTTCCTCCTCTCCTTCCTTCACATCTGATTACCTCATCGCATCATCTCTAACGTTGTTGGCGGGACTTAAAAGCCATTATTCCTTTTTTCAGTTTAACCTGAGAGAAACGTTCCTTTACCTCATCCAAATATTTCTTTCTATCCGGAAAATAAAAATACAGATTTGATTCGAGCAAGTATTTTGAAGTAAAAATTTTTTTTTATCAATATAAATTATTTTCTGAATTCAAATATATATTTTATTAGGTTGAATTAAATAAAAAAAATTACGCAAGTATTTTGGTTAGGCTAACATAATTTGTTGCAGAAAGTATTTTTGTGTTTTGCCGTATACAAACCAATATTTTAATTTAACGAAACCTTTTATTATCATTTAATAAGTATCGTAAGCTTTAGCGGCAAATGACTAGGGTTTTCTTGGCTGGAGATTTATAGTCTAGCAGTGGGAGACAGATACCCTAAAGCTGTTAATTTTAACGTCGACTGATACGTCGATGAATTCTTCGCCTTCGATGCGGCTATAATTATTTTATACGTCATTATTCATTTATCACGGCCTTTATAATCACAAGCACTGGCAGATATCAAGTCTTATAGTCCTTACAGTACAACCAGTAGGCCAGAACACAGTTCTTTTGTTGGATTTCGGGCACCGCGTCGCATGAACACCACAATCTTGCCTAAAATTCAAGTGACTTCTCCTCTCACATTTTCTGTCAGTTGTGTTGGGTGAGTGGACTCCGTTTGACTTTCCTATTTGAAAACTGTATCTAAGTTGTAAAGTCAGATACCCTTGTTAAATTACAATACATTTCTGACTCTCCAATTTCAATAATTTCACCTGCCTCTCTGTTTTTTTAATTCTGTAAACAACATTAAATACAAGCATCATAGAAAACTTATGGAAATTTTGTTTACATATTATTTGGATTTATAAGTTTATATAATAACTGTTTAATTATTTCCACAAATTTTATTTTGATATAAATCAAGTATATAAATCAAGTACCGTAAAATATTTATTTCACCAATTGCTATTACATATTTTTTGAGTCAAACGAACCATTGAACAGCTTCTACTTGTTACTTACAGACATACTTAAAAACAATTTGGTATTTTGTCAAAAATTTTAACAATTTAAACGCTGTTACATTTAAATATTATTGATCAAACTTAAATAAAAAACTAAACAAAAACATGACTTCCAGATCTAAATATTAAAAATATTTAAGCTGCTGCTGCAACATCTTAAAACGTTTCTAATATAGTGGTCAAGGGAGGGTGACTAGGGGGGGGGGATGGTGTGTAAAACTGACTACATAGAACAGATCCAAGATGTAGTCTATCTTCTCACCAAGTTCTCTCCCCGGCTACCAAGCTGCTTGTTTGATCTGAGTCCGCGCACTCTGCCATCCGCTCCAGAGGGAGGCGTCCTCGACTTGAGGTGGGAAGCGCTCGTTTCAAACCACACGATGTCGTGGCCGTAGCGAGACGAAACGATGACGCGTGGGTGCCATTACGTCTCACAGACACAAGTGTGTGATCATCGTGAATTCATACCAACTTTGAAATTGAGTTTTCTTTGAATTTGCTCGTCGCAAATTCAGTGGGCCGCAGGAAAAAACAAACCAAAACTAGCAGGGTAGCTTGGCTTCTGGGTTGTAGCCGTGTCCTTGGCGAATAATTCACCGACGTTTCGGTCGACATTGCAGTCGCCATCATCAGGGAGCAGTTACCTACTGAGGTTCCAACTGAGGAAAACTGGTAAGAACCTCAGTAGGTAACTGCTCCCTGATGATGGCGACTGCAATGTCGACCGAAACGTCGGTGAATTATTCGCCAAGGACACGGTTACAACCCAGAAGCCAAGCTACTTCAGACAACGGCCGTGAAAGCCTGCGAACGTTACAAAACTAGCAGGGGTTTTTTTTTTTCCTGTAAAGGAAACGCAACGCCACAAGTTACAAGCGCGAACGGTAACGCCCGAATTTGAACTTAGCGCTCTGCTAGGGGGCCACTCGTATGACTGAGAGGATGCCAGTTGGTGTTCGCTGACGCTGAAAGATGGCTCCCCGTGAAGCAGTTGACTATCACGGCGCTGAGGTCGCTTATCCCCTGAAGTGGCACCTATTCGAGCGTGAAATTCCAATTTTTCTCGCTGCTGTCCCTGCCTGTAACTTTGCTGACTCACGTTACCGAACCTATGTTTCTTCACAAAAATGTGCTTTTTTTGAATTCCTTACCAGCCATTAAATCAGGTGCCAGAAAATCCCCCCCCCCCCCCCAAAAAAAAAAATGCTGCATAAAATTACTATCTGTGGTACCTATGGCTTCACATGTGCGAGCTAAAGACTTTCAACAGATCAAGTTTTCTTTTTTGATAGTCGCTATTAAAACACTCTAATCTTGATTAACATCACGTGTGCAATCCATTGATACTCGAGTATATGGATCGCACATTCGAAGCACACATCGCTGTTTCTCAGGATGTCATATTGTCTTGTAGTCACTGAACAGTCTGGACACAGTCACTGAACAATTTGGACACAGTCACTGAACAGTCTGGAGACAGAAAGATACTTCGATCACGTGGATGGGCAATCACTCAGAAGACGTTGCCTTGGAGATTTATCACACCGCAAAAAAAAGAGGTACTCTAAAATACAGCTAGTTTGGTCGTTTTGCTCCACTTTAGATACAAAAAAATTGTTATTTGTTACTGAAGAAAAAAATTAATTTTTAAAATAAAACACTATCAATAGTTAATATGAAGTGAAAGTTATTGTGTAAATAATTTGAAATTGTTTAAGTAATTTTCAAGTTTACTTTATACAAACAAACAAATTCACACTCTCTTCGATGCACTAAAGATAATATTAAATAATAAGAATTAATAATGACGATTATACTACACAATTATAATAAAAAACATTAAATGTTAAAATAATGTATTTTCATCTATAGCCATGAAAAAAGTCGATATCCTTCTATGACCATACAAATTTGGCAGCGTTCTAAAAAAAAAAAATGCATTCTAAATAAAACTAATACCAGCAAACGAAAGTATGTAATGATTAGGGGCCGGAAAAATTCGCGAATTCAATGACCTACAGGATAGACTCCAAGATCCTCTATGCACTCGGACAAATTACATCTGCTCATTGGCTACTGACTCGTGACAACTATTAACTAGAATGCTTTTGATTCGATATTTATTTCGTTGAGGATCATTCATTGGCTCTGATTCCTTCAGACAACCTGTGGTCCAATTACTGAAACAGCAAAAAGTTAAACACATTTGGATTATAGCATATCGCGAAATGAAACAGCGAATTTTTCCGGTCTCTAGTAATGATGTCTCTTTACCCAGTCTTACACATTGGAGTTTTCTTGGAATGTTTTGCAGTGAATGCATCTCTGAAATTAGAGTAACACTTGGCTTATCATAATGAAAACCACGATGTTAAATTTGCAGTTCAATCCACAGCAACTTTGTGATCAACAACGCTATTGATATAAATGTGTTGTCATTGGGTCAGACGAAAATACGACTGCAATGCGAGTTATGTTAGATCCTGCACCCCGCATGTACGACGCGTGGGCGAAAACTTGTGGGCCTATTTTGTGCTGGATCTCTGGCAAAAAAAAAATTCTTTTAGGTATGTAAATTGCTATATTTTCAAAACATTTTCTCATTAAAAACGCACAATAATAATTATTACTTTTAAAATTTTTTAATTTTCTGAACTCACCGGAAAGCCCAAAGAAAATACAAACAACGCATCTAGTAGGAAATTATATCTTAACATACCATGGATCAATTATTTCCTGCTATGTTGAAGTTAGTGCATTCCTCAGTTCGTCTGTGCTCATACAAAATAGCAAGACTGAACCGTAGAAAGAAAGAGGAACTTTGTCTGTGTAATGTATTCTGCAGCAGAAAATGTGAAGTGTCATTGTGATGTTACTTTCCATTCTATCGGTTGATTTAATAAAGCAAAAAGTGATTTGTAAATTTTAGGAATAATTACGAGTTCACTAGCTGTTATGTTAGTTTACGAGCTCATTAATTAATTAAAGCTGGGAAGAGAAGCATACTTTAAAGAAGTGTTTGGTCTTTAAAACTCCAGACCTTGTTAAAATGAAGTTGGTAGTCTTGCGAGGAAATGGTTATAGAAAGAAACTGATAAGAAATAAATGCATTTTAATCCTCACAACGTTGGTACAGGTTTTACATATAAAGTGATAGACAATAGAAATACCTACAGCTCAAACTAAGCACACTTACATACTGACGTCACTGTCAGCCTCACAGGATTGCAACGATGAATACGAACACGTAACTAATCAGTGTTAAAAATCAGTTGCCTGTTTACACAAACACACCCACACATATCTTAACAAAATATATCATATGAGCTTTTAATTCTAATCATTGACACCATTCATTTTATCGTGTATTTTCTACCATTCACTTGGAAAACAATTACATACACATTTTAAACAGAGATATGTTTATTTCAAGCAACCAAAATGCAACAATTACAACAATTATCTTAGCTTTGTTTACTTTACCGGAAAAAAATTATCATGTGGAACTTTAGGTTAATATTTTCAACTTCATGCTTGTCTCAAATGACTCGTAAAAATTTATTTAAAAATTGTTCGTGATATGAATATAAAGTTAACCTTTTATTTTTCAGTATGCTTTCACCTTCTACAATTTATGTGGAGCACAAAACTATTTACAACTCTGTTCATGATTACTTACGTTTCCGTAACCGAAGCACTGGGTAATTATATAGAACTTTTTCATAACCGAAACAGTAGGTAGTTTCTTACAAGAAGGAGAGCACAGCTTTAATGTGTCATTTACAGGCATTTTGTAAAACCATTTGTGATGATGGTTGAAAATTTAACCATTTAACCTCTGCTACATTAAAATAATATTGATTTATTATAAACCAAAGACTTAATAACCCGACAGCTAAAATAGGCTGCTGGAGAAACATACTAAATCCAAATAAGAACAAACTTCTTTCTCTTGCTCATCTACTTTTTTTTTTGTGACAGAACCGTAACCGAAAAGTTTCGTGGTAATTTTCACTATATAAACAAAAAAAAAGTATTTTGAACTAATGGATTAATGAAAGAATGCATAAAATTGTTGTTATTAATTTTATTTTTACGTAAAAGTTTATTAAAAATATTTATATATTTTCAAGGACGTACGCCAGCAGTGCCGTATGTCCATCATAAATATTTAAAATCAAGCTTCACCATTGCAGGAATCATTAAAAAAAAAACGCACCTGATAAGTTGATTAACTGTTGATGTTACGCGGAACAGAGATAAAAGAAAGTAAAAACCATCATCATAACAAATTCTGTATTAAAGATTGTCATAAAACCGGTAAATATAGGGTTTTTATTTGACTGCCTTATATAAAGTGTGATATATAGCTCACGGTGAAGGAGACGTGCAAGATAGAGTGGGTGGAGGAGGAAATAAATAAATTTTTTGGATAGTTTATAAAGCGGTAAATATATCGAAGAAACTTCAATGTAGTCAAATTAAATTTTTTAAAATTATATTATGTATTATGCTGCCCTAGGTATAATTTAAATGGGCATTTTGGGGAAAACTGCACTCAACACACGAAAAACATCAAATAATTTTGTGTGCTTTGTTATGAGTTACATCTCATTAAACTGCCTGTCACTATGTTTCAGTTCCTCGACAGCGAGCGGTTGAACTTGCCTCTGCGCACGCGTATGGCGCAGTGCCGAGTTCATCGACTCTATTGGGCCAATGTCACGCGTAAGAAGAAAATCCACTGATTTAAAACGTATATCGTAATTCAGTACGACAAAAAAAATTTAAATCTCTCATATTTTATAACACTCCCTCCACACACATTGTCTTTCGGGCTCGTGTGACATTGGCTTCAGTGCATGGCAGGTCCGAGTTTCCATACTGCAAGCGCCTGATGCTTCGAGACAATGTTCAATAATATAGGTAACTAACAGCGAAAAAACATCGAAAACTCATAAACATTTTTGGGAACTAAATTTCTGCACCCGAAACCAATAAATACCACTAAGTTATCAGGTTTTCAGCTCTGTATATTAGTTCTTCTCCTCCATGAAAATCTTATAAACTGTGGTTTGAAATTTTCTGTACAACTATACAGATACTGTTGCTGGTACAGGAGTTCGGTAAATGCTACCTTGTTTTTCTCAGCGCTCTTATCCGACGACGGGCCTCACTGTGCAGAAGTCGAGGACCAGTCCACGTCGCCGTAGCCCGTAGGCCTATGACTGTGACAGGAACGTCTACGGCTATGATAGATAAGTTTATATTCATGAAGGGTAGATCTGCTGCTACGACAGGTAGGACTATGGTTATGATATGCAGGTCTGGGGTTATGATACGTATGTCCACTGTTACGAGAGGTAGGGCCACGATTAACAGTTAGGTCTACGATCAATAGGGAGGTCCCCAGATGACAGGTAGGTCCGCGATTGACAGATAGGTATACAGTTGACAGATTAGTCTCCAGTTGACAGGAAGGTCCACGGCTACAACAGGTAGTTCTGCGGTTATAAAGGTGATAGGACCATGGTTGTGAAATGTGGGTCTGGGGATATGACAGGCAGGTCCACGGTTACGGCAGGCGGTTCCGCAGCTACGCCAGGCGGGTCTACGGTTGGCATGGTGCAGACATGACCGCGGCTATGACAGGTAGAAAGACCAGTAGATGACGTTGAACACGATGAACGTGAGCGGGAAGAAGAGGCGCGACAGCTCGTCGATGCGTCTCGCCATCACCTTGTTGCTCGCCGCTGCCGGGTCGGCCTCCTCGCGCTGGCCGCAGCTCGCGCAGGGCGACTCCTCCGAGGGGCACTTCCTCTGCACAGACCGCACCCGGTCACACAGACTGGTGTTCCCTTACCACCTCCCGTGCGCGCCGTGCACACGGGGTCATCTTTGTCACTGTCGGCTTTGAATATATATACTGTATAGAAGTCACCAGCCCAGGTTAAAATTTCTAATACGGTTTGAGGTAGTTGGTTAATTCACCGCCGCAATCGCCACCATCTCTAGGGCATCGACTTGTGGTGGTCCCTAGCGGACAAGTGTCGAACTCTTCAAACACCCCTTCCCCCTCCCGTTGAACGAACTTGAGATGCAGTGAATGATAGGTTGGGGGTGCGCTCTAACGTGTAAATAACAACTAAGACGATACAGGGCGTTACGGCAGCGCACTGCAGCGGTGAAGTTCCCAAGCTACTCATCATACGCTTCTGAAAAACGTAGAGTAAATCCTATCCACTCGCGACTTCTATACAGTATATATATTCAAAGCTGTCGGTGGTTGCTTACAGGCTAAATGAAATACAATCTTACGATTCAAAAAGTCGTGCACAACCACGTATCAGCTGGGATTCTAACCTGGGAAACCCACGCACTGAATTCAGTCTTTTAGCGAAAGCTCCACGGAAAGTGGTTTATGACGTCCCAACAACGTCGACAAAAAGACACTCCCATCCCCCCCTTCATCCACACACACACACACACACACACACACACACACACACACACACACACAGTAAACACGAACCGAGAGTTGCGAGAAAGGATTATCGTCCAAAAATTTTCTCGGGGTGATTTTTCGTAAAGTACGGAAAAACCGAAAACTGTCGTACTTTTTAGAAACAAGAATTCAATGTCTTACCACTTGACTACATTACTAAATGTTTTTTTTTGATACGTTATACATAGAGACCCGGAAATTCCGTGGATTCGTCTGGACTCAGGGTAGAATTCAAAGTCATAGTTGTGCTTAACACACGTTTGCTTTCCAATTGGTTGATTTCTTAGCGAGAACAATTTTGTCCTTGTCGATTGGCACCGTCTGATCCGCTTACTTCTCTCCTGCTGCTGGGCATCGTCGGCTCACGTTGTTAGAGGGGCGTGTCCAAATAACTGCGGTCCAATCATGAACAAAGTGCGAGAGTGTGAAGGTTTGCATTATAGATTGCGACTAAACGAATGCGCGAAATTTCCGTACCTCTAGTTAGATACACGTAGAAATCTAGTAGGATCTGCTGGCTCAGCAGTTAAGAGATTCCGGCCAGCGAGATGTTGGTCCAGGGTTAAATTCCCGCAGGTGAAGTGTTTGGGCCGGGGAGACCCACCATGTTGAGGGAGATGGCGGCGTCCTGTTCGTCATCCGAGCTCCTTGCGGCAGTCCTGCCGTTTAGCGGCTTGGAGGCCTTCCTCCGGCGCCTCTTCCTGCCCATGTCCGCCGCCGGCGCCGGCTTCCTCCACATGTAGTTCACGAACGTGAACTCCAGCAGGGCGCAGAACACGAAGGCTGCGGGACAGTCATCCAGCGCAGTTTTGCAACCACCATTCAAACTTTCTGTCGAATATAATTACTATTATTTTTGACGTGAATACGTCTTTTAAAATTGCTGTGACGCATCGCGCGTGGTGGAGGGGGGGAAAGAGCCGCCATTTTGAGGTCATTTTTGCTGCGTTTCGAGATTTCCATTTAGTGTAACTTTTGACGTGGAGAAGCTACGACGTTCGAGTTTCAATCGTCAGCTCTGATCAAAATATATCGATTGCATATAAAACATTAGCGTAAAATAGTTACTGTGAATATATATATGGTGTTAAAATAAAATATTATATTTAGTATAGAAAATATTACCTGTTACGTACACGTATTCACGTACAACACACGGCCGTGTCCGCGACACGGCCACATCCCATTTTTTGTTTCACGTCTCGTTGACACGGCTACCAAAGACAGTTAAACTAGTCATAATTTTTTTTCTGTACTTTCAGAAAATATTACTTTTGAAACCAGTTGCCAAGATGTAGTTTGTAATGCTAAAACAAAGGTATTGTAAAATGTTTTACGTTTATTCGAGATAAAACTGAGCAATTATTACGAATATTTTGACTGATGTTTCATTCAAGCATAAACATTTTTTAAACCATGGAAAAGATGATAAAATATTCAAAAAAATTTATTATGCTTATTATGCGCGCAGTTAATAATGGAAAGCCATCCACGGAACTGTTTACGCGTAACTTTAACTTTTGGAGGCAACGGGACGACACAAAGTATAAATTCCCGGTTAAGAATCGGAACCCAGTATCATGCTAGTTGAGCTAGTTGTAAGGCCGGAAGAGGAGACGGCAGGGGAGAGGTAGGAAAGACGCAGCAGTGATGCTACGGAATTCCAGTAATGTTGCTTGTGTTTTTCTTATCCTCAGTTTTCGAAACGGCTAAGGATCGACGCTAACATATTTCTTTTACGTTATTTATTAAAGTATCCGCCATTTTTTATTCGTGTGGAAAACAGTTTTTGATCCGTGCAATTAATTTTACATGTACCATTATTTTTTTAATGTTGAATAGAGTGATTGAACTTGATGTAAGCTTTTGGACATACGCCATTGCTAAGCACATGTATGTCTGTAGAAGAAAACTACAAAAAACCAAAATACAAAAAAACACAAATTAAGCAAAAATTGCCGTTGTTATGGAATATTATGTGGTGTATATATCCTGTTGAAAACAGCAAATTTTTGCTTGATTTGTGTTTTTTTTGTCTTTTGGTTTTTTTTGTAGTTTTATTCTACTGACATACATGTGCTTAGCAATGGCGTATGTCCAAAAGCTTACATCAAGTTATGCACTCACATTGCACAAATCTTTCAAAGATAATAGAGTGATTGAAAACGCACGTTATTCATCTATATTTTTACCTAATGTGTGTGTGACTCCCCCTGTTCGCGACAGTGGCGTAGCCAGGATTTGTGTATGGAGGGTGTTAAGAAGGATGCGCCCCCCCCCCAAAGTATTACAGCGGGGGGTCCGGGGGTCCTCCCCCGGGAAAATTTGGATTTTAAGGTGTAAAATAGTGCTATTTTAGCAGTTTTCGGTACTTAAATTTAAATATTGTAATGGTAAAATTTTTATTAATTTTAATATGAAATTTGTTTGAGTGATGAATAAGAAATTAATTAAAGATTTGGTGCTAAAAAGGGGGGGGGGGAGGGTTTGAACCCCTAACCCCCCCCCCTGGCTACGCCTTTGGTTCGCGACAAGGAGGCTGCCACGGGCCGCTTACCTGAGCAAGTGCCCATCCACACGTCAATGGCCTTCACGTAGCTGACCTGGGGCAAGCCGCTCTGGATACCTGCGTAGGGCAGATACGGCATGACTTGAGCGCGGCCCACGTAGCGCGTGCTACGGGCTCATAGACACAACATCCAGCAGTGCTCTCTCGCTCGCCAGCGGTGCGACACCAAACCGTGCAGACACACTCGGAAAAATAAATAAATCCGCCCTGGTGAATCATAATTTCAAAGTTATTCATGCCACACAAGCAATACAGGTTCGGAATACGCCTGAAAATAAAAGTGTTTCGACTGAATATTGAAATTTAATAATGTTAAAATATTTATGTATGTAAATTTAAAGATAAATTAACCGCAATAATAAATTCCGTTGTTTATGTAGCTAACGAACTAATCAAAATTAAAATCCTTAATAGGAATGTTAATTAAAATGATTATTTATACGTCCTACATGGGTCTTTTATCATTAGGAAGATAAATAAAATATGCATTTTTTGTACATTATTGCTACAGAGATACAATTAAATGCAATTATCTTCTTGATAATACAGGAACTAGAGTACCTACATTGAACAGTCGTCAGAAACGTTTATATGCATACTAACCAAAACTAATGTCTTATTATACAGAATCATTTAACTTTTCAACAAGTATGGACGTGACTTTTCTTTATCAGATAATAAAATTAATCTAAAAAAATCTTACCTTCCCATATTTAATATTCAATAATTTCAGGTGTCAAATAAAAATGATATATTGTATTTTCTATGTTGTCTAGCGGCTTAGTGTCATAAAGTTTTCATGTAGTTATCTTTGTTTCAGTAGTTGTATGTTTTCCCGTTGTTTTTTAAAGTTTTTATTTTGTTTTGTCTTTGTCTTTATGAGTTAGTGTTATTTTTAATATTCTGTCAACAATCTAAGGCTATAAGCGGTAGGTAGGTATATAAAAATATCATACATTAATGAATAAAAAATAAAATAAAATTGAATACAAAAATAAAATCTCTTTTTGTTACGTTTTGCAGCTCAATGTTTTGAGTTTCTGTTAGCAACGACATTTTAGCACTTAAAATTTCAAGTTACAAAAGTTTAAGGTTATTATTTCACTTAGAATTGTCATGCACCAAAAATTTTAAATGAACTCTACTATTAACATACCAACTATTAAATTGACACTTTAAGAAACTATATGATTACATTCCTATTTTTTCCCTACCTGTTTTGTTTGTTGTGATTTTCCTGATGAATGATACATTTCCTTTGTATCTCGCGTTGTGGTCTTACTTATATTTCAGAAAAGTAATAATGATATTGTATTTTGTATCACCCATAAAGTATTTCCCAACACGGAGTTTACACCTAGCTGAGCAGTACCTTAAAATAACCTTATTTATACTTTCAGATAAATGATTTCAATATAAAATAAAACACATATTTGAAACATTTTTATTCTCTCACACAAATTAAAAAAATACTTTTTTTGAAAGTTCCGTCAGTCGTTAGAGTGAATTTTAAACGTTTTATATTTTTTTTATTTCGCCAGTTGCAGACATAAAAAAATTCTTTCTACTCCACCTCAAAAGCAACAGCTATGTCCTACACCTTATACGCTGGAGATATATTGGTTATAAAAATTGGCAAAAGAATAACGGTTGAAAAGCAGTAATTTTCAGTACAGTTTTACAGCTGATCAATTACGAAGTTGTTTGAAATGAAAGAAGATACCTCAGCCTGGAATAGGTGGGAAAGAATGTCATGGACTACTGGGAGAAGTCGCCTCTCCTTTCAGCACTTTCTTTGAATAATTTAGGGAAACTACGTAAAATGTAAATCAAGAAGGCTGACTGGGGTTCGAACCCGAGGACTCCGGAACGCGATGGGGGAGCAAGTCTGGAAGGGTAGAGAGGAATGCAAGAGGACGCACAAGACGCATCGAAGATGAACTAAGAAGAAGTGTAATGAAAAGATAAAGACCTACTGGATGACTCTCAATGGAAGGAGAAAAAGATGGAACAAGGTACAGAATTCTGAAAATCTGACTGGATGAGGAATTGAGAAGCATGAGTTAGTAATGCCGCATAAGCATCAACAAAATAAAAATAAATGTCACACACCCAAAAGATAAATAAAATGGAAGAGAGTAAAGATTTATGAAGGAGCGGACCGAAAGAGAGAAGTAAATGATTGGCCAGTCAAGCCACAGAAAACAAAATCAAGGGAAAAAGACGAGAATATACAGTGAGTTGGTAAAATAACATTGAAGAGGACGAAAAGTTTCAAAGAAGCCGTTAGGAAGAGGAATTGAGGAGAAAATGAACCAACCATGTCGTAGAAGATATCAAAGGAAAAGGAAAAAGTTCTGCTAGGAGATGAAAAACTGTAAGAGGGTGGGAGTTGTGAAGGAGTTGGCAGGAAGAGGAACGTAGCAGGATGGCCAAAGTGACGTCATAGAAGAAAATATCAAAGGGAACATTCTGCCAGGAGATAAGAAGATAGAAGAGGGCGGGAGTTCTGAAGAAGTTGGCAGGCGAACGAATATAACAGTTTGGTCTAGGCGATGCCATAGAAGATGATATGAAAGGGAAAAGGACGAAGTCCTTCTAGTAGATGAGAAGATGGAAGAGGGTGGGAGTTCTGAAGGAATGTAGCAGAATTCCGCAGAAGAAGATATCAAGTGGGAAAAGGACGGAGTCCTGCTAGGAGAAGAGAAGATGGAAGAGGGTGGGAGTTCTGATGGAATGTAACAGGAAGGGACAGTCTTGCCACAGAAGAACATATAAAGGAGAAAAGTACGAAGTTCTGCTAGAAGATGAGAAGATGGAAGAGGTTGGGAGTTCTGAAGGAATGTAACAGGAAGAACCAGTCTTGCCGCAGAAGATATCAAGGAGAAAAGTACGAAGTCCTGTCAGGAGAAAAGAAGATGGAAGAGGGTGAGAGTTCTGAAGGAATGTAGCAGGAAGGATCAGTCTTGCCGCAGAAGAAGGTATCAAGGGGGAAAGGACAGAGTCCCGCTAGGTGATGAGAAAAGGTAAAGGGAACTAGTTCTGAAGGAATGTAGCAGGAAGGGCCAGTCTTGCCGCAGAAGAAGGTATCAAGGGGGAAAGGACAGAGTCCTGCTAGGTGATGGGAAAAGGTAAAGGGAACTAGTTCTGAAGGAATGTAGCAGGATGGGCCAGTCTTGCCGCAGAAGAAGGTATCAAGGGGGAAAGGACAGAGTCCCGCTAGGTGATGGGAAAAGGTAAAGGGAACTAGTTCTGAAGGAATGTAGCAGGATGGGCCAGTCTTGCCGCAGAAGAAGGTATCAAGGGGGAAAGGACAGAGTCCCGCTAGGTGATGGGAAAAGGTAAAGGGAACTAGTTCTGAAGGAATGTAGCAGGAAGGGCCAGTCTTGCCGCAGAAGAAGGTATCAAGGGGGAAAGGACAGAGTCCCGCTAGGTGATGGGAAAAGGTAAAGGGAACTAGTTCTGAAGGAATGTAGCAGGAAGGCCCAGTCTTGCCGCAGAAGAAGGTATCAAGGGGGAAAGGACGGAGTCCCGCTAGGAGATGGGAATCGGGAAAGGGAACTAGTTATGAAGGAATGTAGCAGGATGGGCCAGTCCTCACCTGAGGACTGCGACGACACGGCGAGCAGGGTGGTGACGCCGAGCGTGGTGCGGCCCGGCACCGAGTCCACGTCCATCCAGAAGGACACCCACGAGATCACCACGATGAGGATGGTGGGCAGGTAGCTCTGCACCAGGTGGAACCCCACCGAGCGGCTCAGGTGGAACTCCGCCACGAGGCAGCTGTAGTTCCCTGCGCAGGCACCTCGCATCACACCGCGAAGCAGACTGGAGCAGTGCAATCACTTTGCGCTTTGTGGTAGCCATATACATGATGTACCACTAATAAATACCCCAACTCCGGTCATTAAAGTAGCAAAATATATCCCTGCAGAAATGTCTCGATAAAAACTTAGTTCAGGTGCGTTGCATTTAGTGGTAAAATGTGAAGATTATACCTGTCAGATAGTTCGGTTTAAGTTGGTGTTGAAATCTCCCGTTATGATTATGTCATCGTATTCGGTAACAAGAGGCGCTAATAGCCCTTCGATGTCTCTTAAGTGGCCCATATTAGGCGGCCTATATACAACGCCAAGTAGAAGTTTCTTATTATTAATATTAATATTCAAAAACTCAAATTCTGGATGAGCAGTGAACCCGCTAGCAGACGAAAATTCGATACATGCTTTTAAATAGTTTCTTTTGTTAGTACGATCTATTCTGAATAAAGTGTAGCCGGACGGCTGAATTAACGTGTCTGAGAGTGAAAGTACTAGCCATGATTCAGAAATAAGGTCAGCATGTACTTTCATATATTCTAAGATACACCGTAACTCATCTAAATGTCTTAATAGAGGTTGAACATTCGCATGCGCAATATATATATTTTTATATCGCCCTGGGATGGAAAAGACACTTGCTAAAGTGTGGAATTTCGTGGGGTGGTAGCACTGCTTGGTGTTTCCGTGTTTCCGGGGGTGAGGGTGGGTCCGGGCTTGAGGTATTAAGAGGGAATAGGCTAACACGACTAGACATCGCAAAAGTGGGTTGAGCGAAAAAAAAAAAACAAACTCGAACACTCGCCAACTCGGCTGTTGCTGAGGACACCAGCAGTCTACCAGGCTAGAGGGAAGAAAATGGAAGCATGCGTACTTCGGATGTAAACAAGGAATACACTCTTGCACACACATGAAAATGATTTGTATGTTACACTCGCACGCACAATAATTTATTGTAAACAACAAAACAAAAAAAAACTAGAACAACTTATGGGAAAGATTACATATAAATAATTAAAATTAAAGAAAGTATATGTACGTAATAAAGTGCATCGCAGTAAACAGTTACACACGTCGAGATTCTTGCAAGTCTTTCAAGCACGTGACAAAAATGCTTCTTGCCTCCAATGTGACAACGATCCTTCCATCCACGGTCCACACATTTCTGAGTTCATACTTCGAGATAGCAGTTTGAAGAAGTAGAATTCTTTATGCTGTTAGGTCTTAAAAAATCGTAATACCAGTCTATGCTAATGCACACTTGGTCCTGAAGACCGTTGTCAATACGACACAAATTTGACAATAATGGGTCGAGGCTTATCACCCTTTACCATTCCTACCCGGTGACAACGGCTGGTGTCCTTCACTGTGATGTAAGGAAGGATAAACACCCCACGAATTGACATTAATAACATGCAATACAGAAAACATCAGAATATCAGTTGTAAAATTTAATGCTTAAATACACAGAGAAAGTACTTCAGTCAATAATATGGAATGATTGACTTTGGCATTGAAATAATAAATGCTCTGATATTTTGTCAAACTTGCATGTCCAACGCTCATAATTATGTTTCAACACACACCCTTTTAATTTTATTCCAGATTGAACATTTAGTGACTGACGCCCTATCAGCATTAACCGTTAAAAATAATATAAATATTATTTCGCACAATTTCACCAGTACAAAGATCCCTCAAGTCCACAAGCACAAACAAACAACAGTTTATGGAAAGCACACACGAGTCACTCATGCAAGTTTTATGGTCACTTTTTTTTCTGCGACCTCAAAGAGTAAAAGGTTGTACATATTATGGTTCTGCGTTTGGTAGCGCTGCTACTAGGGATAAACTCAGACTGAATTTGTACTTCAATAACTGGAAATAAAACCTGAAAACATTTATATATTGTTTAATAACCACTTATTTATTTCCTGAATACATTAATTCTTCACCTTCTATTATGCTTATTTTGTCTTAACTTTAAATATAACCTTTTTAATCAGGATAAATATTTTACCCTTAACTCTATCCCGCAATTGTAGTGCTTTATACCGAATTAAATAGGAAGAATCAACGAACACTTAATTTACATTGAAAAAGATACAAATAAATAATAATAATACTACTCATAACGATTTCTTTTTTTGACATGTTTCACTGCAAAACAAATATTTTGCTGTAAAACTGAAGATGGTCAGTATTTAGCTAAACGTTTAATTTCTCCCATCCTTCGAAAATTACTTGAAACGAATGACGAAATAAATAACAACAGAACGAATTTTCAACTGCGTTAGCTTACAGAACATCAGATACAACCGACAAAAACGAAGGCAATACACACTTCTGTCGCATCGCACGGTAGATGAGCGAAAATACTTGGGCGATGTGACCTCCAAGATCATAGTGTACTTCGGAACAATTTACTGCTAACTCGGTAAAAGTACATTAATGAGCAAGGGCAGGCATAAACCACGAAAACAATCTGAACGCTCATTAGACAGCATTAAGGTTTGCCAGCGCCATTAGTTTCAACCTTGTAATTAGCGGTCGACTACCTTATTTGGTCGGGCCTTTCAGGATGCATTTGGTTCAGCTATCTATATATATATATATATATATACACACACACACACACATATACATATATATGTATATATATATGTGTATATATATATATATATACACATATATATGTATATCTGCCGTTCGTGTGCCGACATAAAACGTCTACCTGAAAAATAAACTCGACCAATCAGAAAACACGGACCAAGCAGCAGTGTTTTTAAAGCTACTTACGTAACGAGCATAAGACCACTTACTTTCAGACCACTGAGTGAGTAATAAAGGTCCTTATTGATGTTGTCTGGGACACCAAATTTATAACAAATTATATTTTTTATAAAATAATCATCACAATTTCAAATGAACACACACTTTTTATTTTCTTCTGTTTATCCTCCTCTCTATTTCATGTAATAACAACCGTTTTATTTTTTCTTACCCAAGATATATCATGTGCCATAGAGCAAAATTTTTTTCTACATATCACAGTACTAATTTTAAACAATAAACATAATTACAATTTTGATGCTCACTAACCAAAACAATTAACGTAAAATACTCTGAATGAGTGTAACAGTACAGTATTGTTTTGGTATACGAACTCCTCCTACCCTTTCATGCCTGCGAGAAGTATTATATAATATACTAAATAATAATAAACTTACTTGAAAAAAACCTAGACACATCCATTCGCCTGTGTTCTTTGTTGTGTCATCCTGAACTGTGTGTGTATAAATCAAATTTTCGCTACTGTGTTATTCTGTGCTGTGTTTGATTTGCAGTCTAGAATTGTAATGCTTTTAATTGAATTCTCGTTATTTCTTCGTTAAACCTTTCACTTTAGTGGAACTCTGTTTGCAATTTTTTTACAATAGCTAATCTCGGCTATTATTTGTTCTTTATTTACTTTTACGGGACTGTCACGAACAAATTTTACTCAATGACTTTTGTTCACAAATATTTCTAGAGCTGAGGAAAAAAATCAACAAAATTTCCAGACATGATAAAATTTCATTCTGAACAAATGTCGCCACTTATGCATGAACGTTTAATTGTCAACGATTATTTCAGCAACGTACCAATATCTGAATGAATACTCGTGCCTTTATTATCGTGTTGTGAAAAATGAATGCACTCGACCTTTAAGAACACACCTTTGCTCAAAACTCACCTATCTGGAATGTCTCCTGGCAGTCTGATGCGGCTATTTTGACTATTTCAAACTGTGGCATGCGCAGATCTTTCCCCATGATCACAGGGTTCATCGTCTTCCAATCCAAGCTTAGCTCTTCGATCGTCTTCGAAACTATGGGCAGAGAAAAACTGCATCTGTACACTAGCATAAGAAAAAAAATAATGCGTGTAGTCTACGCGCGATAGAAGTGTAACTTCTTGCTTATTATGTATAAATAGAGATAAATTATTAGAGAATTTTATGAACAATATATTATAATTGAGAGTAGTAAGGATTTGGGTATGATCTGAAAAGAAAAAGTCCCTTTCGGCATAGTCTATACGCAGAAGGTAGATTTCGAAGTACCTATTTCTTCTGGAAATGTTAGGAATCTTCTATAAACTCCTGGATAATTTTAAGAATTTAATGTAGCCTACATGACATCCTATATGTTCATCAACATTAAAAAAAAATCTATTAAACATTTTCTAATAGTCCAAGCAGTAAAAAATATTTTGAATGTTTTTAACACAATGCATCGAGCATTTAATGTCCTAACGAACTTCATATTATGCCTACTAAGGTAAGTTAATGAATTTTGTTCTTCAAACACTATTTTCCATCACTTGCACTAATAAGTACTAGATTAAAATTTTGCATTGGGTCAAGGTTTAAGATAATTTTAAGATGGTTTAAAGTAAATTAAAACGAATTTGATATTAAGGATGTTTTGATTTTTTTATTTCAACACTTTTTTGTTTCAGCCAAAGGTTTTTGATAATATTTAGATTTTTAATAATATGTTATAATTAATTTGATAGTATATCTATTAAATAAGTTACCTTCTTTGTCCTTCAACCCTTTTTATTTCCAACCCTTGCAGTAATGGTTGTATAAAAATTATTTCACACGAAAGTTGTAGATAACAAATTCTACCATTTTTTTTAAGGATTCGTCTTATCAAAAATTGTTTCAGACCAAAATTTTAGATAATTTTCAGAAGATTTACAATTAATTATTATCGATTTTACGGGTTACCTAATAAGGGAGTTAGGAATTATTTTGTCCTTTAACACCTGTTCATTTCTACCTATAGCAGAAATGGTTGGTTACAAAATTATTTCAGACAAACTTTTAGATAATATTTATATGGTTTACAAACAGTTTGAACGGATTTGATAGTGTATTTAATAAGATAATTATTAAGTTTTTCTTTAAACACCCATTATTTTCCACCCCTTGCAGTAATGGTTAGTGGTATACCAATTATTTCGGACGAGAGTTATAAAAATAATTGTAAAGTTTGAAAATGAATAAAACTGATTTAATAGCGTATATGGAACGGAAATTATGATTATTTTTTATTCATACCACTTTTTTCAACCCCTTGCAGAAATTGTTTGTCTTATCAAAAATAGTTTCAGACAAAAGTGTTAGATAAAAATTATAAGATTTTCAAACAATTTTAACGGATTCAATAGTTGCATATTATGTTTCGGACAAAAGTTTTAGATAATATTTATACGGTTTACAAACAATCCAAACGAATTTCATGGTGTTCATATTAAAGAAGTTATGAATTTTTTTGTACTTTGTCCCTGTATTTTCACACTCCTTGCAGTAATGGTTGGTTGTATAAAAATTATTTCACAATAAAGTTGTAGATAATATTTTAAAGTTTAACAATAAATAAGAATGGTTTTAATAGTGTAAATGGAACGAATATTATTAATATTTTTTTTAATTCTACCCCTGTATTTTCAACCCCTTGCAGCAATGGTTCATCTTATCAAACTTGTTTTAAATAAATGTTTTAGATAAAAAAATCATACGATTTACAAAATAATTTAATTTAATATATTGCGTGCCTACTAAGGGTGATATGAATTCTTTTGTCCTCCAACCCATGTTAATTTTCCTCCTTGAAGTTATAGTTGGTGGTATCAAAAATATTTTTAGACAAATGTGTTTGGTATTACTTCTACGAGTTAAAATACGTTCAAACGGATGTGTTAGTTTTCATATTATGGGAGTTAAAGTGAATTTTACGTTTTTCAAAAAAACTTCCCCATTTATGCCCCTTTGGTAGGATTTTGCTCATTAAAGAAATCGACCGAGATTTTCCATTACTATATTTTATATATTAGTTTGGAAATGATTTGTGCAAAATTACGGCAGTTATCGTGTCCATAAAAATGTGATAGATATGCATATAAAGATATACAAATATAATTATATGAACTTTTGATTTGACGATGGTTTTGTGGTCTATGGACCACGAAACGAATAATTATATAAACATTTTCCGGATGTCGCATCATGGTAACTGCTAAAAATAGGTAAAATTTCTTCGAAATCTACCTAATTACGGGAAGCTATTTTTTTTAAAAAAATTTCTGTTATGGATTGTTAATTCCAGCGGTTTAAAATTAACTATTTTTAGCCAATAAATTTTATATGGATTGATACGCATGTTGAAAAAGTTATTTGTCGTCTCAATTAAAGTGATATTCTTAACTCATATAAAAAAATAGTTGAAAACAAAATTTCCTTAACAAATTGCTTTGATTATTCCTTTTCAACATGTAACAAATATTTGAGCTAGTATTGCTTTTTATATTTTGTGAGGAAACAACGCACATTATATTCAATTGTCTCTGTTGTCAGCATGATAGTATAGGTACTGCACTATAAACTGTAAAACCAATTTATTTTTAACTTTTTAAACTATATGTAATTAATTTTACAATCCACGCCCAGTCATGGATTAAACATTCCCTATAGAAGGTAGGCATCATGACCAAGGTCCACAACCCCCATTTAAACATGCGACGTTATTAATCAAAGACTTAGCTTTTTTTAAACCAATTTTCCAGTGTTATTGCATTTTAAGACTCCTATTAAAAAAAAACTGTATTAAACCTAAATATACCGTCATTATTTATTTAACAAATTTCAAAGAAAACTTTTTGTTTATTAGTCACAAATGAGTTTGGATGTTGTGAACTTTGTCATTTATTTCCTCATAAACTATAGCATGGGTTGTACAGTTTCACATCATGCAAACAACACCCAGATGTCGTATCTTCAGGGATGAAATTATGATTGCACTATCGTAGTATTAATCAGCTTGTTGCTTACAGCTGGCCACCTCCATGGTGCACACTTGACTGTCCAGAGGGAACTTGGACAGGTCCATCATGCAGGAGAACGTCAGCTTCAGCCTGGAAGGCCAATGCAACGTGTGACGACCGACGAATTAACACCTCAGAAACATTATAAAAATTCACATGTCTTAACAAGGAAAAATTATAGTGCTTATAACACATTTATACACAGAAACTAAAGTTTAAATACAAATATTTCATAAATTTCAAGACTTGCATTGTTTAAAAAAAATTACACCTCTACTATTATTCAACGAATTTTGATGTATTAAAAATAGTCTTAAAGGATGATACTGAAAACAAAACATTTTTCAAACTGCTAAAAATGTTCACCTTACATATACGAAGAAAAATAGTTACAAATAATCCAGATACACAGAAACAATTTTATTCTGTTCTTTTACAAAATATTTATTTGGATAACACTGCAAGAAAAATATCGTAACTTTGTGCAACACATAAATACTGAGTAATTCTTACGAGAATCTGCCCATATTTTAATATTTTAATTGATGTTTCCTTCAAGCATAATATTTCTAAACCATGGAAGATATAATCGAATAGTCAAAATTTTAACTTTATTTGTGTTTATCCTGCATATTATGTGCGCAGTTAATACTGGATAGCTAATCAGGAAAAGGTTAACTATTAAAAGTACTGACAACACAAATCATATATGCCCGGGTAATAATCCAAACCCAGTATTACCGTAAACGCTATTTTGTAATAATACAGTTGTTTTCGTGTAAATATATAAATGTACACATGTCAGTAATTTTTAATGAATATTTCTGTTCCATTTACAAAAAAATACAGTGTATCATTGTAACTTCACGGGTATCATCCATAATTCATGAGTACGGATATAATTTAATTTCGAAATTGAACTACGGTCTATCTATGTAACTTTACAGGTATCTTAGATATTATTCTTGAGAAGCGAAATTATTAGTTACATAATTGAACTTACAATAAACTTCTTGGAGTTTTATGAAAAATGCAAAAACTTATAAAATCTACAGCAAAACACGTTAGAACTAAAAAATAAAAGTCGTAATTCAGTTAAAATGTCTGGAACTACAAATACTACTTTGTTCATATAAGGCGCAGTCTTTGTTTAAAATAATTTAATTTACTGTAGTTCCTAACAGTGAATTGCGTTTGCCACTTACTAGGATATGTGGGCTCCAACGTACCCACAAAGGAAAATGGAATGAAGCACTACTCCATTGAAAATTTTTTTCTCTACTTTAAAAAAAGATTCTTTTGGAAACTGAAGTTGCTTGGCTTCTGTGTTGTAGCCGCGTCCAGGCGAATATATTGGTTGTATATTTAAAAAATGGCTATGGTTATTTTGCACATGTGAAATACGTTATTTGAGATAATACTGAGGATTTCTTACGAAAATAAGCGCATAATTTTATATTTTAGTTGATGTTTCATTCAAGAATATATTTTTTTAAACCATAGAAAAGAAAAGAGAACTTTCAACCATTTTACTTTATTTTGTTGTATCATGCTTATTATATGCGCTATTAATACTGGAAAGCTATTCAGGGAATGGTTTACAAAAAAAACTTTAACTTGGTGGTACTGGGTGGGGCAACACAGAGCATAAATGTCTGGGTAAGAATTCGAACCGGTATTACTGCGAACACTATTTTGTAGCGATACAGTTGTTTTCGTGTAAATGAACAAAATTTCTAATATCTGTAATTTCACGTGAATATTTCTGTTCCATTTTCAAAACAAAAATAAATTACAGAGCGTGGCCCAATGATGCAATACATATCTGGGAGAAATGGAAGTACCCCGAGAAAACATACGGACCACGGACATGTCCGGCATGTTACTTCCTTGCAAAAAGCTTGAGAGAATTCACCTGGTATAGAGCCCGGAGCATAGTTGTTGGAGGTCTGCATATACTAGCCTCACGTACAGCGACGGTCACACTTTTAACATTCCAGGTACCACCCAACCAACCAACCACCCACCCAACCAACCACCCAACCAACCAACCAACCGACCTACCAACCAACCGACCGACCGACCGACCAATCAACCAACCGACCTACCGACCAATCAACTTAATAATAATCAAAATAATAACGACTAAATAACTGAATATGTTACAACATTTTAAAATTTTACATTAAAAAGAAGGGCTGCTAACTACTTCGTGACATAGTTATTTTTCTTTCAGATAAATTAGTTTTTATTTATTTACATGCTAAAAAAATAGAGTGGAAGCTTAGTGAAATAATCACAAAATATTTATTAAATAATTGCAGTAACATTTAAAACGGTTTTTTGTTTTTACTTTTCTAATATTTATAAGTGAAAGTGCGGTATTGTTTCAGTTATTTATTTAATACTTTGAAAAATCAAATATTAGCAAATACTAGTACGAATCTACTTATCTTAATACTCAATATGCAAAACAAATAATATATTTCTGAAATTTATTAATTAATAATAGCCGATGAGTATAAATTGCATACTTCCTGGAATTTCGGAGGGTCGTGACGTACAACTTTTAAAATTACTTCAAAATAATTAAGCATTAAAAATAATATCAATCTATTCTTAACTTACGAAAAATATAAAAGTGTATGAATTAGAAGAGAAAATGTTAGTAGACGGATTTTCTTTGGTGATTAAGAAATACTGTATTATTATTTAAGAAATATTATCCAGTGTAAATTAATACCACCAGAAAATTAAAATCAATACAAATTATTAAATGGCTTAAAACTTTCCAGTAAAATTTTAGATTGGACATTGATTTGCGTAGTTATACACAAAACCAACAAAATTAGACAGGTAGCCTACTACTATATTTTAGCAGTTTCCGAACAACTTTGGTACTGACTCATATCTTGGCCTATAATGATAACGCATAGCTGATTTTTTTCTTAATTAAAACCCCTTTTAGTTCTACGTGATATTGATGCTTTGAAAATCAGAGGAAAAAAGAAGACTCAATTTAAAAAAAATCTTTCGAGGCCAAAAAAAGACTAATGATTAGTGCCTGTCATCTTCTTACAGTCTAAAAGTGCCGGCAGAAAAAAGAGAAGCCACTGATTCAATAGCAATTTAAAAACAAAACAAAAAATAACGCGTATGACGTTAACAAATTAAAGAAAAGTCAAAAGGAATTAATGAGTCATGTAACTAAATATCGTCCACTATAAAGGCCTCTACAGAGACAGAATTAATTTGCTTCATGAAAGCTTTGAGAAAACTTAGCGTCTCTCGAAGGAAAAAAAAAAATTGAAATACTGGATCTAATCAAGGACATGAGAAACACCTTCTGAATGGATCCAGGGGAGGAAAATAAATTGTAAATGGCCACTTCTCGCAGAAGTTGGGGAAATTCTGAGCAATTTATGGCTCCCAGGCGCTTGGCATGTATGTGATACGTGCAACCAGATGTTAAGTGGCTTCCGAATGCTAACGAGGAAACTACCGTCTCCCCGGGAAATGGGGCGGGCGCTTGGCTGACGCGGAGTGCGAAGCAGCACAATAACCAGCTGACTGCGGAGTCGAGGAAGCCGTGTGAGTTCGCGCGAGGCGGCACCGTTGTCGCAAGAGCAATCTCTCACGTCTGGACGGCTTCTGCGACCAGCGATCTGACGTCGCGAATGGGGCAACAGACGAAAATTTCAATCACGGACGAGACGGGAACATGTGAACGCACCGCTGACAGAAATTCGAGCCAAACATACAACAATACTGGTTGGATACTGGGAAGTGAATTAAAGATAGATTGAATCCCAGTTTTCCCATTCATCTTCGTATGATTCAGTTATCAGCATACATTTTTCAAAAATAAATCAACGGGTACGAAACTCTTTCACGACGAATATTGTTAGAAATAAAACCATCAGTTCTGAGAACCCAATGACAGATATAAAAAATTCACAAAAAACGTCTTTGATTATGTAATAGAAATTCAAATATAATTTATTTTCGAATACAAGGAATACACAAAAGAAGGCGACTCGAGTGTATTAAAACACTTCAAATTCTGTTAAGACCCAGGTTAGATTTCCTGTTAATCCATCACGATGGAGGGGTTCTACAATTTTCCAAGATTATTGCAGACAAATTCATATATGCATTGGCCGATTAATTTTACAATTAAATTGACTTTTGCTGTGTTTTGGTCTCCAATGATTTCACCGCTTACTATATGTAAGGTAACAAAATAGTTTAACATTGAATAAAAAGTCTAGAAGGAAATTAAAAAAAAAAAGCTTACCTGACTTAGAACGTGATTCACAATAAATGCAGGAACAAATGGCGAAGCAAATATTTTAATGTGAGCCAGTGCGTTGGAATTTGTTTGGCTACAATTAATAGCGCAAAAATGTGAAGAATTTTCAATATCAAAGGTTGTAATGCAATAAAGTCATAACTAAAACTTACATCAATGTCAGTAATGAATGAAACATTAAATAAAATGTAAAAAATTATCTTTACAAACGAAGACAGACGCCGTAACAAACAACTCAACAAAAATGATTTGTATTCATAACTATGACCTTAAGAATGAGTTAGATTTCCACTGACGCTACCTTTTAACTTTTAAAAACGCTGTTCTGTGGTTTATACCATCTCATTCCACTCCTAGTTGAGTTTTCATCCCAACTATGATACTATGGAGCTCAGATTATTCTCCATATTTATAGTCTTTATCAAGTATAAATTAAAAGAAAGACGTGCAGGATATTAGTGAATAGAGAATGCATATTATCTCGGTATTAAAAGTATCAAAGATTTCAGCTATGAATGGGCCAATAAAATTCCTCAAATCCTCAACTTCCATAAAATGTTAAGCATTTTAAATATATAATATTTGAGGGAAAATATAAACATATAAATGTGGAAGGAGAATTTTAGAAATTCAAAAACTTACCCCCGTGCAGTTTACATGGACATGACATGATATTTATCACTACAGAATTTGTCTGTTTAATGTTTGTAACTGCTACCAGCTGGGGATTTTTTTGTAGAGATTCAAAAAACTTTTGACTTCAAAAAATGTATACCTATTCTTATACGTAAATACGATTTTATTTTTTAAAAAATAAACATTTAATAATTTGAATATTTCTTCAAAAGTTATAAATCGGTGTTTTGGCTTATATATTTATTTATTTCCTGGCATTTAAGATATAGATTCGGATTCTAGAAAATATTTCTAAAATCAAACATAGATTTGAATTTGAGAAAAAGAGGATTCGACCTATTACTTATTCCAGCAAATGACAAAGGTGAAGAAGGCCACAGCCAGCGAGAAGAATAAAATTGCAAAGAGTAAATTCTTCTTGGATTGGTTAAAGTAAATTTGAAGTGGTAGCGAATAAGGGTTTTTCCACCCTAATCATTAAAATAAAACATTTTTTTTTAAATAATCCAGTAGGGTTCTCATTTTGTGAGTTATCAAAATAGTATTAGTACCAAATATTTACAAAAAAAATGTCACACTACTATGTAGAATTTTAATTTTGTATAAGATGGAATGAATATAAAAATTTGAGTTTCAAGTTAATTAACTTTTGCCACTGGTTGACTCTAAGGGTTTTATTTTTATTGAGAATGAGCCCATCTGCTCACTTATATAAATACCAGTCAATTTACGGACTTTTAAATGAAAAATACTCCTCAAATATACGAATGGCATTTCGTAATCCAGTTATAGCGTCCTTTGTCAACACGGTCCTAATTAAGTGCTAATGTTTGACGAATAATTTTTACCAAACACGAAAGTAAAATCCAGAAGCTGAGAAGCGCAGGGATATGAAATTCTGTTGGAACAGGTTCAGCGGGAGGAACGTCAATAAGGTCTTCGGAAAGCTCTGTGCTGTGTTGAAAACTAGGTAAACAGGTCCGTGGAAGGAAGGATAGCTTGTTTCATTTAGACTTTACAAATTTTTGGAGGTCTTAAATTCTCCAAAATGATTCTTTTTGGTTCATGTTCGATAAAAGTAACCTCATTACTTGTCAACGTATATCCGTTAAATTTACAATTATTTGTTACCAATATTCTTCGTGGAATAAAAAAATTTAAAATTTTTAACAGCGCATGGAGAGAATGTAAGTGATCTTGAAGTTGATGGGGGAGTTAAGAACTAATGTAAAGCGCATAAAATTATTTTAATGAATTAATGAAATAATTTTCAAACATATTTTAAACCTTTGAAATACAGAGCACCAGCGTAATTTCTTTGCTAAGGAATAGATATTTTCTTGATTGTATTAATGTGGGAAGAATTGTTTTTCTCAATAACAAGAATATGTAATATTATTGTAAATACTTTTAATTATATTCAAGACAATAGTGTATTAAAAAAGTTATGCATGTTTGTTGTTGAGTATATTTGTTTTTATGTTATTCAAGAAAATAGATATAGTACATGTATCGATAGTTACTTACTGCAATAACATCCATAGTGGATAGTAAATAACACAACTACAATAAATAACACTGCATATACACTAAATAATAAATTCTTCTGACTATATAACTAGAAAGAATGGATGTGTGGTTGGCCGGAATGTCAGTACGTATACCGGCTGCACACGATTCTCTTAAATATAATTTTTTTCCGGTTCTGAATAAAAATAGTAAAACTAAAATGTATCGTAGCTTTTGAGTTTTTTTTATATTCTAAAATACCCATCTTGCGCCTAATTATTAGATACTGCGAATACAAATTTTTTTACAAATGATCATGCAAATACCCTACTATTGATAAGAATTCAAAATACAACCAAACACACTATAATTTCGGGTAAAAAAATTTTTGCACGACTTATGTGGCGAAAATTATTAGGTAACTGGTAGTGGAAGGCATATTTCGCGAATACATCTGAACGCACATTAGACTGCAATACGACCTGCTTGTGCCAGCGGTTTATTCCTTGTGATTGGTGGCCACCTGCAAGAGAAACCATTTGTCTTATTTTACCGGGCCTTTCAAGGACACGTTTTCTTCCGCAATGAATTACTGTGATTGGTTTTTTAAAAGTAGACATGTATCTGAAAGAAATTCATCCAACTACGTAACACAGACGATGCTAAAGTGTTTTGACTCGCAGCTAGTCAAGTAATTTTTTCGCGAAAATTAGTTGTCCCTAGTAATTGTGTAATTGTGCCTATTCGTAGTGTAAAAAACCCATAGTAAGTTATTTGCTTAAATGAGCCATAATTTTAAATGAACTACTAAGTTTACACAGTAAATGTTTTGCGGTATGAATAGTTAAATTTCCTCGATTAAATTTTTTTGTAGCATAAGTCGTACAAAGAATTCCCCCCCCCCCCCAAAATCATCAAAAAATTGGAGTAACCTATGTTTGATTTTATTTTGAAATATTAAAAATTGTAGGGTTATTATGGCATGCGTGGTAAAAAAAATGTAGTCTCCGTATGTAATAATTTGGTGCAAGATGAGGATTTTAAGACATTTGAAAAAAAGGCTATAAACCAAAAACTACATGTTTATAATTTTAGTTTTTGATTCAAAAATCAAATTAATCAGCATATCTACTTTGCTCGGTTTAGCGCTGAGTCCTATAATATCCCGTTTATAAGAAAAAAAATCAGTGTAAATGGAAATTTTAAGTGTTTAATCATAGTTTATTTAAAAAGCGATTGATATTAAATAAATATACTGGAGATAATTCGTTACATATGATACATAAAATACTTAAAGAAGATATTCCTCAATATTTATCCCTTCGATTTATGTTTTTAAGCTCGCGTCACAGTCTTGGGACCCGATCAAAATAAAATCTTGATCTTTCAATACCCATGCATCAAACCAAAACAATGTCGAAATCCTCCACAGTCACTGCATCTCGGCCCTGGGAAAGTCTCCACTAGGATGATGGACACCAGCTGTCTGCCAAGATATTAAAAAAAAACGCTTATTAAAAAGATTGGCTCTCTAAATTGACATACTCGTAACCAAGGGAATACTGAATGAAAGTGTGTGTCAGGGAATTACATTATCATAATAAGAATTATTTATTTAATATTTGATTTTTATTTTAAACCAATTATTTATTTAGGTTAGTATTAAAATATATTTTAATATTTTGTATTTAAAACAATATTTTATGTGTTTTACGTTTGTATTTCATTATATTCTAATTTTGTGCATTTAATATAAATTATTTTGTATGGTTTGTGTTAGTACTAAACTTGGATGTTAAGTTGGTAGATGACCCACCAGTAATTGCTGTAATTTTGTAATTTTGTGAGTATGCAATTTTATGTTTGATTCCTTGATGATATAATTTATTATACGTCTCATGGTTCAGTGTGAGAGAAAAAGCGTACACGCCTTAACTGCGCCAAACTCAAATTTGAAATAAATAAATAAATAAAGTATAGTGCAGTAGAGCTATATTTTCGCATAGAAAGTGAAGTTAACGACAACGCTCTCGCGATTACTTCTAACCACTGCCGAGTTCATTAGCCGCGACACTCGCAGGAAACAAGGGTCCCAGAGGCCTCATTAGCCGGGGACACTTGAACACAGCGACACTCGACACACGCGTGTATTGCCATTCTTGGAATAGCTTCATATCTCAGACTAACCTCTGTGGTTGCAAGGCATCGCCAAAATAAAAACAAACTCTTCGAGGTCATTGTGTTTGAAGAGTTCTTTAAAGTGTTTGCAAGTTATAATGCCCTCAAATACATAGCTACATGCAGTAAACATTATTTTATTTTTTTACTCTTTATCTGTGGCGCAAGTTTTTTTCTCCTATGACTCTTAATAAGTTGAAGTGATTTAATGCACTTTTAGGTGTAAATTATGACAATTTTTTAATCAGTTTCACCAGCCGTGCTTTTTTATTTAATAATTATTGAACTAAAAAATTGAACGTATAAGTTATCTGAATGCGTTATCCAGCTGTGGAAAAACAGACAATTAACTTATAGAGAGTAATCATAACTTCAACAGTCAGAGGAAAATCGTAATTATCAATATTTGTCAGGCTTAAAATAAAAATAGCAGATAACATGTGAAATATGTCTGGCACATATATTTACAACATAAAGTAATATGGAACGCTTATGTAGTGAAATGAAGAAATAAGAATAAAATGAAAACAATCAAGTGAAAATTCAAAACCCAGCATGGAAGGTTAAAAAAAGAACATAAACTTGTTTGAACATTAATTTTATTTATCTTTGTAACATCCTCCAGAGACTTGAATATTATACCTATATTTTTTGATAGTATTGCATGTATGTCTTCTGTCACACGATTCAGCTGTCAAGTGATATACAAAGTGGCTTGGGAAATGTACTTCATACGCAGAAAAATTAAATTACTTGTTCATATGTATGCACATTGGAAGTTATACTTAATTTGCGAAATAAAAACTAACTTTGATTTTGCACGCAAATAATTGATATAAATAAAATAATAAAACAACTAGACTGATATTATAAACACGGTTGATAAATAATAAATTTAATAAAAAAAAAATACTCAGTATTCAATATTAATATAAACACGTATAAAATTAATTACTTAATTTAGTACAATAACATATTTTAACTAATAATGAAAAATCAATAAAAATGCTGAAAGATTATTAAATGAAATAATTTAAATAATTCATTAAATTACAATTTAATAATTTTTAATGAAAATAAATTATACATACGGGAACATAACCTCATAAACACTCCCATTAAAACGGCCAGGATATTACCAAACCTTCCACAGACACTCCCTGCCAGCGACAATGGAAGCTTAGATACAGGCAACCTGACGGGAACATGACCTCCCTTACCGTATATTGATACACTTGAAAACGTTTTAACAGCATTCTATAACTAAATTTATTAATACATATCTTTTAAAAATTATTCTAATTATATGGACCAGTATCAAATTTTAATCACTAAAGTATATGATTTTGAAGCCATTTATAATTTTTATTTTTATGTAGCATTTTTCCATGCTCTCAATTTTTGTAGCATGGTGCACGCGCATTGTAAAAATTCGTTCTCATAATTATTTAATAACGCGCCTATACAAATAAACTTTCAAATACACTACGAAAAGTTTATAAACACAATTTTTTATCACAAATACTCCCGACGAATAAATGTTTTCTTTTAATGATATGGACCAGTAATCAGTAGCAACCACCAAAGTATAAGATTTAAAAGCATATATTTATATATATATTTTTATTTTGTATGTAACTTTTTTTTTCCTCTGTGAAAATTTTTGTTGCATGCGTAGATACCTGTAAAATTCGCGATTTCAAATCCCTAAAGGATAGACTCCATGATCCTCTATGCACTCGTGCAAATTACATCTGCTGATTGGTTACCGACTCGAAACACCTGTTGACTGGAATGATCGTGATTCGCTAATTCTTATGTTAAAGTTTTTTCATTGGCCCAGAGACCTTCAGATAAACTGTGGCTCAATCACTGAAGACAAATAATGTCAAAAGTATTTGGACTCTATCCTATCGCGAAAAGAATCTGCGAATTTTACAGGTCTCTATGCGTGGGGCGTGCGTTATAGTACAAATTATCTCTCATAATTTTTTTTTTCCGTCGTAACGCGCCTAAAGAAGTATATCTTCAAGAGGGATTCCACTGCGTTATTTTTAACTGCTTCGTATTTAGAGTGTCCTCGCAAGTACTTCGCAGGGATACTCGAGGGATAGAACCCAGGACACCGGTCGCGGACCGGGGGCGCAGCCCTGGGACGAGACTCGGTGCTGCGGTGACGTCCCTTCCGGGACCCCTGCCGCGACGCGACGTGCTCCGAGGAACTGAAGGCGAGGGACCCAAGAGGCGCTACAGGCTGGCGGTCAGGGTGCCGAGTCCTACTTGTATACTTGTATACTTTTGAGTTGACTTTGATTTTGGGGTCTATATGCATGAAACAAAAAAAAAACTATGTAAAAATTGTCTGGAAAACCACCATGATAACAGTAACAAAGGGTATTATTTCTTCGAAATCACCAAAAAAAAAAAACTGAAACTTCCTAAATGACACAGACCTAATTCCACTTACACATGGATAATATTCAAGCCCTACCTGTATGTGGATATGACTGAGCGACAACTGATCACAATTTTCGTTCACCGGAGGTAGATAATTGCCTGCACATTTGTACTAGTACCTGGCCTCTGACACGCTCCCAAGAGCTCTGGGAGTTGGAGAGTCATTTAGCGACTATCCGACCGGGAGTGAGCCAGCTGATGAACAAAGGAAATTATTACAAGTTGAAGAATGCCACGCAGGTTGAAATTAATAAAATGAACAGGTACCAAAAATAGATGCAGTGGAGTAGGATGGGTATGTGGGGTTTAGTTAATGATTGCTCAAGAAGAAATGAGGAAGAAAATGGACGAAAATCGAAACAAGCTAGAAGGGAATGTACAGGGTTTGGAACAGCTTCTGTCTCAGCTCAATCAATCAGCAGAACAGGGTGCATCTCAACAGGATGAACTAATAGTTGAACATAAATAAATCTTAGCACAGCAGCTATTTCAGCTTGAACATACAACTGAACGGCGTGTAGAAATTGTAACCGAGGGAAGCAACATCTGCTGAAAACCGTAAGAGGGTCACTGGGGAAAATAAGATGGATGGCTCTGCTAGTGACCACCTGAAGTTCAAGCCTCCCACATTGATGACCAATATTTCTGGGCAGTATATAGGGGACAGTTCAAGGCAGTTGCGCAAGTAAATGGCTGGAGTGACGAAGTCTTGGCCCGGTAAGGAACTCCACTTGAAATGCTTCAGACTATTCCAATTCCGACCCAGAACAACTATGCAGTATTAGTGGAATCTCTTGAACTTGTGTAGGCCGACCCATACATGACATCTTCGAAGACGTTCCAACAGAGATAATCCAAAACATTGCAGGACATTTAAGTTGACATTGACAGTTTGATATTAAAAGATTATGTCACATCGGTAAAGCTCACAGTATGCTGTTTATAGTCTGGAACATTCCAGCCTGTGTTTTTTTGGGAAACCATCACGCATATATTTAGTCTTATTGTACTTCTCATCGGTTAAAACATTTAGAGTTATCATGTGATTGGTGATTGTTAGACTATTTCACAAGCTTGGCATATCTGGATTCCTCTGGCCAACATGAGCATTTCGCCTTGTGTCTAAGCAGTATTGCCAAATGAAAAACACTTGTCACCCACGTGATAACGTCCAGTTACTATAAACACAAGTTTTTAATCTTACACCCGCACTTCTTGCAGAAAAAAATATACCAATTTAATTGACTACCAGTAAAAAATGTTTTATTGACTTAAATAAGCGTAAAGAGTTTTCAAAAGTAGCTGTAAAAATGATCGAGTGTATACCAGTATTATCTTTGAAAAATTTGTGCAATGGGAGTGCATGACTTGATGTAGGCTTTTGGACATACGCCATTGCTTAGCACATGTATGTCTGCAGAAGAAAACTACAAAAAAACACAAATGACAAAAACACAAACTAAGAAAAAATTGCTGTTGTCAGGATTTAACGCCACACAATATTCCACAACAAGGAATATGGTCAACAAACAAGGAAAAAACAAAGAAAAATGGACTAACAGAACGAAAAAACCCCCACAAATGATGACAGCACAAAAATTCCGAACCCAAAAAAATTCAACACAACAGTTGAAAAGAGACAAAAAACACAGCAAAACGAAAAGACGAAACAAACACAATAGTTTTCCAAAAAACCAAAAAACAAAAATAGAAACGAAAAAACCCCCACAAATGATGACAGCACAAAAAATATTGAACCCAAAAAATTCAGCACAACATTCAACACGAGACAAAAACACGACCAAACGAAAAGACGAAACAAACACAACAGTTTTCTAAAACAGAAACAAGCGACGTTTCGGGAACTGCTATCTGCTCCCGTCCTCAGGCAGAGACGCACATGGTGCGGAAACACAGGTGCGACTTTTGTAGTTTTCTTCTGCAGACATACATGTGCTAAGCAATGGCGTATGTCCAAAAGCCTACATCAAGTGTATACCAGTAAATGTGAATGTTACATTTAATTTGAGTTACTGACAGTGTTTATTTTTTTTCCTGGGATTGAACCTAAACACTGAAAAGAGTAAATGGAATAGGTATAGGTATAGTTTAAATGACTGAATTTCTAATTGAATAATATATACTGTCGAAAATAGAAATCTTACTTTTGTGGTACCTGGTCATCTTAAGGTCACTGCTCAGCGCATAATTTATTTTCAATTTTATTGGTTGACTTCAAAGGTTGTTCGAGGTTAAGCGATCTCTTTTAGAGCATTGTTATTTAAAGGGTGGTTTTCAATACAACAAGAAAGTACGATAACACACTGTGTCATGAAACTTGTATTAGATTGACTAACTACTGTCATTTGCAAAGAAAATACATGATTTTTGTATACGAACACTGAAAACCAAATGAAGTACCTTGTTGACAAAATTAAAATTGTAGAAGTATACCAAGACCATTTGTACTACTTCCGGGAACTTTAGAACGTGAGACAAGTAACACGATACAGACTATACTTGCATTTGCATGTTTTGTGTGTTGAATAGGTGGTATGCGAGGATAAACTAGGGTTTAACTTTTGGGGCGGGTTTTCGGCAGGGACGAGTTTCAAAGGTAGACTTAAAGTGTTGATATTAGCAGGAACGCACTATAGCTCTAGGAAGAAATTCGAGTAGAGCAGAAGCTGAGGCACCAGTTTTAATTAACGCAGGCACCGCACACCCCCACCTCCCCCACCACGGCACTCAAGTGAGTCACAGAAGTTTCTTTCAAACGCCCTCAGCACAGCACTCTCTCTGACATCGGCTTCATCTCCCTTCTCCATCCTTCTCCTTCAGGCAGACGACCGACCGTCCCAGATCGCACAAAGGAGATAGAACATAATTATCACCACATGCATACGCCAAGATAATGCAGGACCTCATTAGTAAATAATTATGCGGCTAGTCACAACCTGCCTCAAAAAGGTTCAGACAAGAATTTTGCTCCAAACATAAAGTATTTTTTTCTTTTCTGATTTTGGAATTATGTTCTCAGAAGCTCATTTAATGATAAGGCGTATCTCTTGTCATTAGGATGAATCTGATTGTACCAAACGCGTTATGTTATTTGTAAATTAGCAATTACCACATAGTGGCGAAAAAAAACAATATTTTTTTCCTTTTGATAAGAGTTGCAGAAATCATGGGCCTATTGTTTTGTAATATATGAAATTATGTAGGCCTAGTGTGAAAGGCACTAAAATAATCATCTGGCATAATATTAATTTTTCCTTAACATTTATTGTACTACAAAAATTATATAATAATATCTACCACTAATTACAAATAACAGTATAAGTTATATACGTTTACTTTTGAATAACATAAAAAAATAAAAATTTCTGTCAACATGTTATTCATGAACTTTTTTTCGATAACATTTTATTATAAATTTTATCTTTTAATGATTTTATATACCACTAACACGTATTTCCAACTTCATTTGGGTAAATAGGGTTATCTGCCCCTGTGCTACTCCCTTGAATACGCATTTGCGCTGACTCCTATTTAGTAAATTAATTAGCGTTCTGTTCTGTCGTCGTTTCGCCGCTTCTTTTACTCAGTGTGTACATTTTCTAACTCAGTAGTTGGCGGCCCTTTGCCAGCGAGGGGTCAAGAAGCAGCACTGCCTTCATAAAAATTCTTCCCCACTTTGTACGCGTTGTAATAAACCACTATAGTGATTTATTTTACTTGTGTAAATAAACAAACGATCCGTTTAGAGCAAAGGTTATGAAAATTAGGAACTAATTTGTGTTGAGAATACATATCTTTCTGAAAGTTTAATAATTTTAGTAGGAATGGGCTAATCAAATCCTGAAATCTTCAAATACCATCAAATACTTAGTATTCAAAGGATTCAATATTCTAGAGAAAAAGATTCGAAGAAAAATATTAGAAGAAACTAATTAAATTAAAAATTGCAACACTGGTAACCTCTGAATATATTAGGTAAATTAAATCCTCACACATATCCAGTTAAAATTCTCTAATATATTGTACTTGTAACATGTACTTTTATATAAATAATTTACAATATGTATTGATTCTGGAAAATTAGTTCAAAATTTAAAAAGTTAAAACTTTCAATACACTATTGTAAATAATTTTCATTTCATGTACATTATTTTATTTTGGACCCTTTGAGACGTAGATCCAGATTCGAGGGGTATTCTCGAAGTATCCTACGGGATTAGAATTCGAGATTCGGATTAGAGAAAAGCGGGATTCGACTCATAACTAATTTTGAGTGATTTTTGCTCGTGTCATTTTCCGTGCCGAGAGTTTCTCCCCACGTATTCATTTACTCACAACCCCCTCACCTATTTCGATCCTTGTTGAGCTGGTCACCACCCTGGCAAAGTGGCTCAGCGGAAGGAAGAAAAGGACTGTGGGATATAGGACCACCATGACGTGGCCATGCATGGATAATGCATGACAAATCTTTATGCCCAGCTGATGGCCTGCGTTCGCGACACCAGAACAATGGGTGAAGTGTAGTTTATGCAACGTTGGACAGAATTTAAAAACTGTGTTTAAGTGGGGAAAAAATACTAAATTAGTTTACTTTTAATATTTCGTGAATTTGCACATGATTTAAATAAATTCATAATATAACCATATTTAATTGTTTAGAACATGAATTTCAATGAAACAAATGTTTATTTGATGGTTTCTATGAACTTTAAGGAATTTTTTTTGTCAGTATTAGCACGTACTGAAAATATGATATGTGGCATACCTATGGGAATAACTGCTCATATGAAGTCTTAGTCTTGAAACTCTTTATTTTTTATCAATCATTCAAAAATCTATAAAAATTTAGGTTTTCCCAAAACAATGAAAACCCAGTTTTCCATGGGTTTGGAAAAACCTAATTTTATTTTGATTTTACGAATGATATACTAAAAAATAAAGTTTTTTTTTAAGAAAAAGACTTCACACGAACGATTGATTCAAAACTGTATGCCACATAAGTTCATGCTTACAGTACATGCTAGAACTGACATAATTTGGTCTTAAAAATTAATTTAAAAAAACGTGAATTAAGGACTTGTTTGATACAATTTTTTAATAAACATATAATATGGTTATAATGTGAAATTTATTACAAAAAAAAACATGTTAAAGAACAAAGAATATCAGAAGAAAAATAGTTTTGGAATACTTCTCATTTAAGAACAAATATTGTGCTGATGACCAACATGTGGCGTTGTTCTAGAAACATATCCATGGTGTTTGGGCTGTGGTGAGGCATGGCACACCTATCTCCGTAGTGTTTGGGTTGTGGTAAAGCATGGCACACCTATCTCCGTAGTGTTTGGGCTGTGGAAGGCATGGCACACATATCTCCGTAGTGTTTTGGCTGTGGTGAGGCATGGCACACCTATCTCCGTAGTGTTTGGGCTGTGGTGAGGCATGGCACACCTATCTCCGTAGTGTTTTGGCTGTGGTAAAGCATGGCACTCCTATCTCCGTAGTGTTTGGGCTGTGGAAGGCATGGCACACATATCTCCGTAGTGTTTGGGCTGTGGTGAGGCATGGCACACCTATCTCCGTAGTGTTTTGGCTGTGGTGAGGCATGGCACACCTATCTCCGTAGCGGTGAGGCATGGCTGTGGTCCCCCGACGACCCCGCGCACCTGAGCATGTAGAGGATCTCGCCGTCCGGGTTGATGCGCACCAGCACGTTGGGCACCGTCACGTACTGGAACTCGGCGTGCTTGGCGTTGGGGAAGTACACCTCCGGCTTCCAGATGGCCTTCACCAGGTTGGGGTCGTTGAGGTCGAGCGCCTCGGTGATCTCGGCGTGCTTCAGCCGCTCATCCTGCCACTTCTGGCGCAGGTACAGGTCCACCTCGTAGTCCTGCGGGCAACCACCGCCACCCTCGCAGTCCTCTCCACCGTGCTGCTTGCCCACCTTGTAGTCCTCCATGCAGTGCACAGAACTTCACTACACTGTTTGCCCACCTCTAAGTCCTCCATGACACGACAACAGCACTCACCACACTGTTTACCCACCTCTAAGTCCTCCATGGAACGACAACAGCAGTCACCACAATGTTTACCCACATCTAAGTCCTCCATGGTACGACAACAGCACTCACCACACTGTTTACCCACCTATAAGTCCTCCATGGAACGACAACAGCACTCACCACACTGTTTACCCACCTCTAAGTCCTCCATGGAACGACAACAGCACTCACCACACTGTTTACCCACCTATAAGTCCTCCATGGAACGACAACAGCACTCACCACACTGTTTACCCACCTCTAAGTCCTCCATGGAACGACAACAGCACTCACCACACTGTTTACCCACCTATAAGTCCTCCATGGAACGACAACAGCACTCACCACACTGTTTACCCACCTCTAAGTCCTCCATGGAACGACAACAGCAGTCACCACACTGTTTACCCACATCTTAAGTCCTCCATGGAACGACAACAGCACTCACCACACTGTTTACCCACCTCTAAGTCCTCCATGGAACGACAACAGCAATCACCACACTGTTTACCCACCTTTAAGTCCTCCATGGAATGACAACAATACTCACCACACTGTTTATCCACATCTTAAGTCCTCCATGGAACGACAACATCACTACGCTACAATGTTTGCCCACTTCATAGTCCTCCATGCAATAAACAGAACTAAATCGCACTGTTTTCCCACCTCTTAGTCCTACACTCAATGACAAAAACACTTCGCAGCAAACGTTTACTCACTTCGTAGTCCTGCGCTAAACAACACTTAGCGTAGTTTTTATCCACTTTGTGTACCTGCGCGCAACTTAAATAACACGTCGCCGCTAAATTTTAAGCTCAAAATTTTGCAAACCAAAGTTTTATCGTAATGTTAACATTTGGCATTCAAGTGGGTTGAGACCAGTTTAGACAAACAAAAAATTTCGCTTCTTCTTTGCTTAGGGCTGAGGAGCGTACGCAAAATTTCATTTGGGGGGGGGGGGGGGGGAGGGTTTGGGTGTTCATGGAACTAATTTTCTCTCTTTTTGGTTTTTAATTCCTCCCATTTTTTGGTTGACATTATAATTTTTTTCTAAGGTTTGTTGGAATGACGCAGGATGGGGGGGTGTATATCCCTGCTTCTCCCTTTGCGTACGCCCTTGATGGAGCCTGTCATTAGCGATTTGAGCATTTAATTGAACCGTACAATTAGCATTTGATTTTCCTAATGGTACTTAAAAGAACAGAGATTTCGTAAAATTTTTCAAACTGTAACAGGTTGTGATAGGTACAAAAACAGAAAAAAACACTAACTGCAGACAAACTTAAACATTAAAAGCTATATGATACTTCATAACTTCAAAAAAGTACCAGAAGAGGACACAATGGTATTTCGGAAGGCAAATAAGCAGTTAAACTTCGCGTCCTTGAGTTTGGTACTGTGCAAATTACTTGCGCAACCTAACTAACGATGAGTTTATTGTTGATATACCTTGCGAAATGTGCTTCCAAACTGATTTAGTTAGTTTCAGTGTTTGAGTAAGGGTGTGTAAGTGGGTGATCACGAATTGACCTGTGTCAGGTCTACATAATTTCCGAAACTAAATTATTGACATTCCTCTTTTCTCAAAAACATCAGAAATATAAGCATGACACTAGATTTTTGGGATTTATTTTTGCAAATATAGTTTTCACTACATTATTTGAACATATTAAAAAAAATGTATTTACATTTCCAAAATTACATGCTTAGAAACATAAGCACTAACTATATGAACTAAACAATAAAAACCACCCTTCTATTTTATTTCGCAATGTAAATGCCCTCGTTGTTACATATCTATTTCAAGACTTGTTGCGCAAGAGCAAAAGGTCTTCGCATGTCATTTATAAGGAACAATATTCTTGTGGCCCTGCGTTCATTATCGCTGATATAAAGTCACACTCGATTTCCACTAACACTTAAATGTCGGGAAAAATGTGTTAAAGGGGCTTTATAAAAAATTATATTACAAAAAGTAACATTACAAACAATTTTAACTGGAAACATTTGACCTTTTAATCTACATAAATACATATGCAATTAAAATAAAATATTTCATGGTAAAAAGTGTAGAAATTAAAATTAAAAACTAAAGAAAATTAATTAATTATTTACACCTCAAATACAAAAATTTTAAAACTTTTGCCTGCATATCTGTCTGCTAAAAACTTAATTTCCTCATACTTTTTATTTGTTTTGTTTTGATTAATTAACAAGAGTGCATACTCAAGAACAACGCAAGAAATACTTAAAAAGGATGAATCTGACTAAGTAATTATAGTTCCAAGTAGTATTTATTACATTGCGATCCTATTTGCAGGATTTGCACAATATATTTCATTATCAATACGAATGTGCCGAAGGTACCAAAAGTATAAGTTTATTGTCTGACGTCATGTACAGCAACAATGAACATTATAATACTCAAAAAATTAGGCCAGGTTTATAATCATCCCTAGAAACGAAAGAGTGCAAGAACGAAACACGCAGCAAACACAAGAAAACTACAGTAGTTTATTAAAAAAAAACACGCATATTGCGAGACGTCTCTAACCCCACAAACTGAAACAGTAAAACTGTGGAAAAAATTTCTTCATCATGATTCTTTCCAAAAATAATTTTATTGTCCCTAAAACGCGTATAATACTGAATAATTTGATTTAAAAGCATGATCTCTTTGACTGTGTGATAGTGAAATATTGATACATATGATGCAAACTGAAACGTAAAAAGTGGAAAGTTTGAGGCGTGTGCCCCGCCTCGCGTGAGTTCACCTTTGTTTTGCTATAATTATGTTACTGTCATTTAGGACGTATTTCTCTCTTTAGCTCTAGTTGCCCTTTAGTTGTATTGCCTACTGAGCAGTAGTTTGTGTTTAGTCTGTTTTTATTATACTGTGTTCATATTCATTTGGGTAATATAATTTGCACAGACACTTGGGCAAATATTTATTACACTCGTACCACATGTACCTAAGAGACTTTGGCAGGGTTGCAGGACCTGAGAGAGCAAAAGTGACAGTTGGTAAAGGTCAGTAGTTTTTTTGGAAGAGTTGGTAGAAAGTGTCGTGTGACGCGTAGCGCGAGTGCGCTGCTGGCGGCTGTGACGTCAATGACTGAGATCGGGACGAGTGTGTGGGCCGGCGCGCACCAGTGAAGACTTGCGCGCGATCCGCGACGGGAGTGAATGCCCGGGAGCACGGGAGCGAGTTACCGGGACAGCGTGTGTGGTCGCTGAAGAAGTCGTGTGCGAGGCGCACGCGACCCAGACGGCTGCAAGCACACCCAACGGGGCCTGAGCTGGGGCCTTTCGCGACAACTGCAAACTAACAGACATTCAAGTAAGGTCGTCGCCATTTGCCCACCCCTCGACTCGTCTTTAACGCACTCCCATGCAATATTACGAGTCGCCGAGATTTTTGAAAAAAATTTTTTTTATATACTTGTCTGTGCTGATTGAGCGCCGCCTCTGAAAGATTCGGTCCCCGAACTTTGATCGTTTAAACGATTTAGTGATATTTATACATCGACTTTAACGTTTGCGGAGTTGATTAGCTGCAAGATTAGCTTTCACGAACAACGTAATTAAGAGAACTCATAATGCTAAAGACTGGAAGTTTTGTTTAAATCATTTAATTTCTCCACTTCAGCCTTTTTTGTTAATAACGAGTTCAACCCATTTAACACCGGTTGCTGTGCACGCTTCGTGACGTCATTACGTGTAACCTGCGCAACTTTCCAACTGCGAAACGCTGTGGAGAAATCCCTACGCTATGTCACCCAACAAGTAAACTTGCAATAGACAATCAAAGGCCTTTCAGACTTTGCATTTCCGTAAAAAATCTTGGTACGAGTGCAACCCACGGACTTGGACTCTATCTTTGAACGTTATATTTTTATTTCTGTTACTGTTGTAAATTATTTTGTTTTCAGACGTGTAAGATCAGGCGTGTAAAACCGCTGCTTTATTATGAAGTCAAGCTTTTTGTTTGAAAAAAAAATGTATCGCAGTCGGAATCCAAGAACAAGTCATTGTAAGTTGTTTGTACACTATGTATGGCCTAACGTTGCGCGAATTATTCTCATAATATTCTCCGCTAATGTTTGTTTTACTCTGTTTGCGTGGGTGTAGACAGCGCGTTTAATTGGTCGATTTTTTGTGAGATTACAGCTGGTCTACACCCATATTTAAGTTGAGGCCCAGCCTGTGGGGTGGTTTAAAGCCTCAAGTTGGCCAATGGTTCCGTCACGTTTTCCCACCTTGCGCAATTTATAAACGTGCATTGTAAACGTAATTTGCGTCATGCATTTCTTGCATTCTTGCATTTTTGCGTGATTTACATCCCCTAGTAACGTTCGACGGTTCCTATCAACCCCCCCCCCCTCTAAAAAAAATATACTGAGCGAGCAAATTCATGTGCTCTCGTGTTAAAAAAAACTTCTGTTATACGAAACTCGGACACCAAATCTAACGTAGAATTATTTAAAATAATGCCGACCGTAATAAATATACGCCAATTATATATATCATCTACATTTCTGGACGCGATTCACACGTAGTTTCCGCACCCGCCGCAAGAATTCGCTGCCGGAGCAGCTACATAGACTATCGCATCATTCGCTTTGCAGAGCGAAATTTTAAACTAAGTAATTAAAATGACCCGTTAAAAATAAAGACTTGAATGAATACTAAACCCTGATTTTCGAGAAGATTTTTTTTTATTAAAATACTGCCCATTTTGTTAAAAATTAATTAACGAGTTGATACTAAAAAAGCTTCCTTTTGGCTTGAGATAAGTTTGGTTCGCACCAACCGCCGTAGATAGCAGCACCGTCGTCACACATTTCCCTTCCTTGACTTCCGTCGCATTCCCGGCAGTGACTCCCACCGAATGCCTTGTGCCGAGAGGTGAGGTGTCGCGCACGAACATCGCGGTGGTCTCCGAACCACGCGGCTCGTGAGCCAGGTGGGCTGGCGTGCAGTCGCGGAGGTCAGGGCCAGACACGCGACACGCTGCCTGAAACAACATTGTTGCCCCCCGGGTAGGGAGCGGTAGTCGATAGTTACTCCAAGTAAGTGAAGTATATGGATTACTGGGAGCCGGTAGCGGGTGTCTGTTCTGATGTTGAAGTCACTCTGGCTAGCATTTGGGACGGGCAAAAAAAAAATATATATATATATATCAGCTGCATAAAGGCTAACATCATTAAGTTAGGAATCGACAGGAGACTGCACGCTGGGACAAAGTTGTCACATTTTTTACCTCACCATCGCCATGTTTTCTGGCCCGGAACATCGCGGAAATTGTGATTGACCATGTCTGGTGATGGTTAGTAAACATGAATCAGAATCTTCGTCGTTAAAAAAACAGCCACTTACATAAAATACAGTCGTTTAAAACTGTTTTGCAATTCGCAAACACTAATCTTGAGCAAATGTTTTGGGCGTCCAACCAATATGGCGCTGACAATAAGCTTTTAAAAAAAAAGGCTTCACCCGGTTACCACACAGTCGTGAAGACGTGGCAACCCCCCTTGTTAATATTCTGCAATTTGTGTTAATAGCTTGATAGGAACTCTCTAGGAAGAATCGTAAAAATTGCAATCATGTAGTTGGTATTGCGCCACAAACATGATAACACATCTGAAAGGAATTAGAGTTAAACTTCATTAAAAACAAAAAAAAGTTTTTTATATTCAGAATGTGGTGGAGGATGGGTGGTCGTTTTCATTTTTAATTAAATTATTAATTAACATTGCAAGGATTGCTTACACCAACTGCCTTACTTCTTTGCTACCGTGCTAGGAAACCCCCAAATTGCTCACTGTAATGTTTACAAATTTTTTTAATCGTAGTTTATTACCAAATATTATCTTCTATTAAAAAAAAATAAAAGAGGAAAAGCATAATCACGTTTGCAGACTTTTGCACGTGTGCCTGCTGTACGTCGATATAAACAATCTTCATGGTTGAGCGATGTGTCTAACTTTACCATATTGCAACTTTACATACATGGGCAGACGCCGATATCGATGTGGCTGCTGGCAGAATTACCCACTTCACTAATACCAAGGAGATATATGAACTTATATTCCCTCCCCAACCCAAATACACACTCCACTAACCAGTCATAAAAAAATATATATATTCGTCTCCAAAAATGATTTTCTTCCCAAAAAATTATTTTCTTCTCACAATTATCTTGGCTATAGTGTAATGTCAAGATCATCCAATACGGCCGCCGTGATGTCACAATACAAGATTTTGGTCGTCACCTCACCACTTCATCCTTAATCCTGTGCTCCATTTTACTAAATTATACTACTATCATCATTTATTTGGACGGGGTATCAACGCAAAAGCCCATAAGTCAGTTAAAACTCTGGCCACGAATGTTTACGATCAGTACTCAGTCAAATTTTAGTAATTACGATGATTATGGAAGGGGGAAATAGACATAGTAGGAATGTTGATCCAGAAGCAAAACATGATTAAGTAAATTAACTTTTTTACATGTTCTTCAACAGCTAAGATCCAATTACTGGCCAGTGTAAGTGGACTGTAAATGTGAAGGAACTGATTACACCAGCATTTACCTAGAGCGAAGATGCAAAATGACGCGGGGAGAAAAATACTTTGCCTCCCTTCTCTTATTCCTACCGGGCAGATGGATGTTGCTCATGATAGCTCAATGAGGGACAGGCACGCCGCTAGTTAAACTTCTTTTCGATTTATTAAATTTTGGTTAAACGTCTTTTCGACACAGAGGCCACTAGATTCGCTATAAAAAAAAACAACTTCACGGAACAGGAATATATGGAAAGGATTCGGCCTAATGCTGCGATGGAAACATCACACCATTTGGCCTCAGCCACTTCGGGAAACCGCGGAAGACCGAAACTCAAGACTCAAACCAGTGTCTTATTGATTGAGAGGTCCAAACTCTTATTTCTGTACCGTCTTGCTTCATTTATTTTCAATTATATTCATGTTATATTTAATAAAAGCCACTGACAATGACTATCCATGTTCAGTACCAAAGAGCCTTTTTTCTACAAATGATTTGGAACAGATGCTCGGAACAGAAATTTAATAAAATACTTCTAATGATGTTTCTTGTACATACATTTTATTTTTAGTCACATTTAGTAGACATGAGCTGACACATAGCAGGGATATCAACATTGCAACAAAATATCTCAATTCTAAAACGTTTAAAATATTCCATGATTTAGTAACATTGAGCCAGAAGTTAATTTTAACACAAGAAGTGATATGTGTACGATGAGACTAGAAGCTCGATTAAAACACTATATTCCAGCTCAAAGTTAATCTGGAGAGACTTCATAAAAAAGAAAGGGTGCGGGGAAATGATGATGATTGGCCGGATGTTGTTGATCTCCGATTGTAGGCTGCCGACAGCCGTCGAGAACGGAACGCTGTTGAAAGGAGTCTGCCAAGGAGATTATGGGTTCGTGGGATTAAAGGGATTCCCGCCGGAAAGCCCTCCTTATTGTTCTGGGCTTCATCGGCGCAGGGTTGCCGACTCGCGTGTCTGCGGGCGAAGATCTGAGCCCCGCGGGCGTAACGAGACCTTTCAACACCCCTGTCACGCTTGCGAACAGGAGACGAGTTCGTTTCTCCCCCTCCCACCCCCTCCCACCTCAAGAGAGATCGGGCATGCGCTCCAAGACGCGTTCTGCACAACCCAGCGAAGGAGCGCTGAGGGAATTGAAGGCAATGTTTTCGAATGCTCAGAGTCCACTGGGAAATACTAACGAGGGGTCAACGGGAATACCACACTGTTAAAAAATTACAGTCAATTTAGAGATAACTATTAAAACTGCTCCGTACAGTTTGAACACTTTTTTTTAGAGTTGGATTCCACTGTTGCGGGGTAGTTTTAACGGTTTAATATTAAGACTGTACATCAAGACCTATTATGTGATTTAAAAAGAAGAAAAAAACTTATATCCTTACAAGGGAGATCAAAATAATATTCTACAATAGAAAAATTTGAAAATTTCTTAATTTGCACGTTTTTTTAAATCTTAGTAAAAAAAAACTGGCGGCTACTAAAGAGGTCGGCGGAGACTTCAAAAACTAATTATATTTTTTTATTTATTTTCAGAAAACGTTATTTAACCCAGTATACGTTGCCATTAGAAGAAAAAAACGGGGAAGGGTTTTTCAGTTCCTTCTGCTTGCTTCCTACTTCCCCTTGCAGCATTTGAAAAAATACTATTAGGTACACCGACTTTGATATTAACTCAAAAGTTTTTTTTTCAAAATTCTCTGAAAAATTTAACTAAAACAATTACCACAGATTTAACTTTTATTTCAGTTAATGTAGTTTGATAGTGGCTTCAAGCGCATATCACGATACATGACGCGCTAAATGGAACGTGATAAGAAAAATAAATAAAAGTGTACCTATTAATTTATACAAAATTTGCCACTAATTGCCAATTTATTTGGGTTCCAACTTTATAACATTTTTGCAAGTAATGATTGTATATATATATATAATATATATATATTGTGTATTACAGTTTGATAATTCTTATTTCTCTGCGAACTCTGAAAAAACATGCCAGAATAATGAAGTTTGTTTTCCAACGTACTTCAACAGCGTTTTAAATGGAAAAAAAATTTTTTTTATTAAATGTGCAAGATGCCAAAATATTTATTTCTCTCGCGATGTTTTTTATGATAATTAACATCCAGGTTATTGTTTGTAAAACAAAATACATAATAATTTATTAATAAAATATCCAACTTCTTAATTATTAATATAGGCACTATTTATAACTATCATTATACCTATTATTATTTTATACTTGATAGATTTTAATTATTATTGTAATTCGAATATCAATTAAAATCTAATAAAAGAAAATTTATTTTGTATAAATAAAAATGTATATATTTTAAATTAATTATATTTATAGACACAAGGTTATTAAAAATTATTATTGATTGACCGTCAGCGAATATCGAAACCCGATCGTTTGGGGCGGAAAGCAAGTGTATTGTTACCGCCTAGGCCACTGTATCATTTACCGAAGTGAAACTTAACCAGTATATTTATAAACTGTGCTTGAATTTATCGGATTTCGTTGGCTAGTGTGGTTTAATGTTTTAAGGGGTAAACACCTTAAAGGTATACTACTAATACACTGAGTCTCATCACGAAATTAATTTCCCAAGTCGTGCCCTCCAAATAATTTTTTTTGTCATTATTTAACTTTGTTTACCTGCACCCACTTTGTCTTTATTGAAGTGCCATCTACAGTAATATTTCTACTCGATCAGACATTGTCACTACGTAGGAAGATTTAATAAGCATAACTTACCTCCGAGGTTCAAAGAGCGAAACCCGTTGATGCAATTTGCATTTTCATGAATTTCCACGAAATCGAGGGAACGTCGTGAGTTGAGAACGACTGTTTGAACCTTCGGTGATTAAAATAAAAGTGCAAAAAAAAATGTGTTTCTTCTGCGAACATTAATCAACCATATTTAGGACTAGATTGATAATTATTTTCTGGCAGGTTTTTGTTTAAGGATCGCTTACAAACATTTTCTTTTGAACCTTCGTGATGCTCGACCTCTCGATCCATTTTGCTTTATTTGATTCCCGTTATTTATGGGAAGCCTTTATTTCACAGACGAGAGAGCCACACCCGAAGTTCCCCGAAGTTCATGCTCGCTTTTTCTTTCCGTTCTAGCTCATTGTATAAACCGGTGTGGCATTAAATTTTGCGGTAGATTAGGATAGGTTAGCTACATTATAAATACTTTAAAACATTGTGGATGGTTGGTTATATTAGGTAAGTATATCTACATTAAAAATACTGTAAAATCATTTTATGGTTGCTTATCAAATAAATTTTTAATATGTAGCTATCCAGGGTTAGGAAACCGTTCACATGATATCACAGTATCTTTAATGTAGCTATCCTAACCAAATCAACCGTCCACAATGTTTTAAAGTATTAGAATGTAGCTAACCTAACCTTTTACAACGAATTTAAAAAAAAACCGAAGATGCACGATCGGGCGTTTGGCTCTCTTGTCTATGAAAGGAAGGCTTCCCGTTATTTATGACCCAGGTCAGGGTGGCCAACCCTTGGACTTTTTATGTATGTCATATATTTTGAAAAAATTAACGTTTCTGAAATCATACAGACAACTTAGTTGCGGGGGTAGTATCCTCAATTACTTAGTTTTTCCAAAGATTTTAAAAGTGTATGAACAGCTTTACCGTTTTACTAAGTGTTCATTTAACGGCTCCTTAGTATCTTAAAACGAAATTATATTTCATCTCTACCGTGAACTGTGAGCCAGAAATCAGTTAGAACATAGTTTTCAATTTACAATTTTCAAGCAGCTTTAGTCGTTTAGTCGCAAAGCTGTTTATTTTGATCAATTTTATTTTTCCAAATCACTGTAAAAACTCGGCGAGACAATTAAAAAAAATCTAACTGTAATTACAGCCATTCCGTTTTTCACTATACTCTTCCCATTGCACTATCTGTACTGTCTAAGCATGAATCATTTGACATGAGCTTATATTAGCTTGTTCGTCATGTGTTTTATGTAACCATTTCATTATCCATAATTGAAGATTTTTTTCCTGTGACAACCAGCGTAAACCAGCATTGTCACATGTCCCAGATATTACGTTGAATCAGTTTTCCCCGTTGCAAGAATCGTTCGAAGAATTGCTATTGTTGCTCGCTAGGGTCTCTGGAAACCGTGTTTGTCACTCGTGACGTTCCTGTAAATCCGTTACGAAACCCCTCTTGCTTTTAATGTTTCGTTACAATAAAACAAAAATATTCACTAGCAAATTAAATTAAACTGGTTTTAAAATTTAAATGTTTTATAAATGTGTTTGACATTTAAGCTTTTCCAAACTCAAATATCACGCAAATATTTTTTTTTGACGTGACAACTGAGGTATTACGATCAAATGTTGCACCGTATAAAGTGTAAAAATACTGCTTTTCCTTCTTCTGAGAGTTTAATCCGTAGAGCTGATTATTAGCTTTAAAAGGATAGTAGACTGGAAGTTTTAATAAAAAATTAAACACATAGGTTATAGCAGGTTTGATCCAAAGTTAATAAAATAATTAAGAATATGCATAATTATTTGAATAAATTATTCAAATTAATTGTTTAGGTTGTTTGTAGGGGCCACGGCGGCTGAATTACCTCTTCCACCAAGGCCGCCCGGGTTCGATTCCCGGGTGGGATCTCGTCCGCGAAGAGGTTGGTTTTCTCTGGGTGTTCCCATTTCCTTCACCTATTCATTCCGTCGATGCTCCACTCTCACCTTTTCGTCCCTCACCGTCTCTAACGATACATCCTGCATTTATTCATTGCTAGTTCTTGTGAGTCTACTGTGAGTGGCGGTCACCGAGGTGTTTGGTTCGGGGAATTATTAGTCCCGCGGTTGGCGACACTGCCCGCACACCTGCCGGAGGCGCGCAGGAAAAGGGGAAGCCTACAACTCACATGGTTTCGGTTCCCTGCAAGAATTTCCGAAGATTTCCGAAGTTTTGCGTTTTGGTATTAACGCCACTTCAGCCCCTAGATCAGAAGTTTACAATGAGAACAAGCATGTTGTGACTGACCTAACCTAACCTAACCCTTCGATTTTTTAAATTTAAATTTTTGAGAGAAATCCGAAGTTGCACGAACGTGGTAGGGAACCGAAACTACGTGAGTTGTAGGCTTCCCCAGGAAAAGGACACATCTTCTTGCGCGGAGGAACCAGTCAAATGGGGCCGTCTGAAGTGGCCACTTCGCGCCCGCCACACGGCGCCGCGCGCGCGGGGAAAATATCGATTATCGGATATCGATACCTGCCTCCCCCCCCCCCCTCGCGGTCCTCGGGCTGTCGTAAGGAAACCGCCTCAAGGCCCGCGACGTTCCTTACGTGGGTAAAAAAAAAAAAAACTCGTGACAATTTCCGGCCCATTTAGCAGGACGTTCCGCACTACCTGGTCTTCACCGCATTTTGTTCGAGCCAAATCCATAACATCACATCTAAAAAAAAAAAAAAAAAAAAAAAAAAAAAAAAAAAATACAAAAGTCGTAAGAGTGGTCGGTGTGACTACAATTTATGAGCCTTGACTGAGTCGTTATCGAAGTGTTTTGCGGTTCACTCTGATCTTGGGGGGGGGGGGGGGGGGGTCCCGTCGTCTTATTCCTCTAATCATACCAAAGTGACGTTAAGCCCTTTGAAACAAAACAAAACTTAAGAGTGTTTTATATACTCTCCATCTCTAGCGCGGTAAACAATTTGTAAATATGATCACGAATGGTTTCCCACAGAAGTAAAAACTTGAAAATTAATATGCCATTTTTATTTAATTTATGTTATTTTTAAATGACCGACAATCAAAAAATTTGCACATGATATTCAGTTAATAATTGAAAACCTATTTAAAAATCACACTATAGTAGATTATTCATTGAAAAAAAAGGGCAAAAACGGTCTTGGTTACAGCATTTATTTTCGTTTATTTTACATAAATGTGTTCGTAAGTTTCACGTTAAATTTTACCCATCTTAGGCATTAATTTGTAAGTTTTACACTCAAATAAATGACCTTGAACCCTCATAACCCAATCTGAAAAATATAATTAAAGTATAAATGTCTGATTTTCAGCGCAGTTGAAAAAAAAAAAAATGGTGGAAAAAAAAACACATGACAATTTTAAAACGGAAAATTATTACTTAATTGAAATGATACCGTAAAAATATTTCTACATAAATATAATTTTTAATCGCCTTGAAATTAACTTATAGTAAATATGCAAATAATAGTATTTTAACGTTCTTTTAATGATTCTTGCAACGAGGAAAATATTTTCAAACAATTATATGTACATATGCAAATGCTGGTTCACACACAGTCCCAACAAAACAACCAATAATTCGCAATGATTTTACTGTCACTAATATAAACTTCTTTGTGGATAGTAAAAACCCATTTTGGTGGTGTGTAGTTATTGTGTTCACAAAATGGATTTTTTTCAATGTAAGTAATATACAAATTAAAAATAACTGTAAAGTCATCACGCGTAAGGTATCTGAATCTTTACTTTTAACTTTTAAGCTCTTTCAGTAAATATTACTACCTAACTTACTAATGATTTACTTCTTACTTAAAATAAAGTAATTTTGTTTTTCGTGATGTGAGAATATATTGTTTCAATGACATTATAGTTTCAGAAATTATAATGTTTGAAATGTTGACATTATTATTTTATCAGAATAAATGACTTAATGACTAAAATTTAACCTTATACAGAATGTTACATTTCTGTCGTACCCATGTTTGACAGACAGGTTGGTTTCAATTTTGATCCAAATAATTATATCGCGCTTAACCACGTGAAGAGATAATTTGATATTTCTATGTTTAATCTTCTAGTTTCTTCCTAAGTTGAAAGCCGTCACTCCATTTATCAGAAGCGGCTTCACGAACGTTTAAGTGAATTATAATTAAATTAAATGTTTCCTACAGCTTAAAATTAAAAATAACAATTTTATGGCAAAGTTTTTTTTTGAATGTAGAATTCTAACTATAATTTGAATTGCAATGTCTTTAGGTACCGAAGCTCGTTTCTTGATCTTGTTTCAATGCTAGTTCCACTCTGACACGTAGACCAATCACGACTCCCTTGCTCATTGGCGAGAGAACAGACTTGTAATTAAGTTTCCTTCAAAGGAAGCGTTGAACGCTTGAAAAGAGAAAAAAAAAATTTGAAAGGAGATTTAAACCTTAGGAAGATTTAAAGGTCATGTATATTCAATTGCTTGAACGAATTTCTTAGCAAAGAAACCTTTCTTGGTAATTTTTTTGAAAAACTGACGATTTACTTTGATGGTTAATTTACTAGTATAAAGTTTTTGGTATATTACCGAAATTATTTAAATTTAATTTTGAGATATTTTAAAAGTTTTTTTAAGAGTTTCATCATCACTTTTATCATTTACTTGCAGGTCGAATTTTTCCATCCTGTTTCCTTTTTGATTAAATCTTTTTGTAAGAGGTACTCCTTTTCCCCCCACAATTTTTATTCAAACGTTCGTTCAATATTCACGGGAAAGAGATTTTCTGTTATTGCTTCTAAAGGGCCTAATCTGTCAACATGCATTCCTTTGATTTATTTTTGAGGGGGTTTTTGCGTAGGAATCAAATAAAGACATAAGTGTCTGGATCTGTTATGAAGAAGGAAAATGACTTTCTTATGCTTAGAATATTTTTAAATATATGCTATGATAGTTATTATTTATCTAACGGTAATTGACTATGCATATCCTCCAAATAAAATTAAATAATATAATATTTTTGTAAAAAAAATTTACGTTATTTTCTTACTACACGTCATGAATATTTATCAACCGCAATCATAAACGTTCTAATATAGGATATCTGCCTCAGTTGGCGTTGGCTGACAGAAGTTGTGTATTTTACGCATCAAATGTCACGATTCTTAAAAATTATGTCTTAAGGTTTTTGAATCTGCCTGCAATTAAAATAATGAATCTAAAAATATAATTGGTTAATTTTTGCATGAATAAATCAAGAAAATTATATAATTTTCTTAACACGTGATTGCAAACGAAATAATTAATTATGAGCAATATGGTTTTAAGGCGTCATTTAATATTATAAACTGTAAAGAAAGACCAGAGTAAAATCTTGATAGCAAAACTTCACGAAAGTATTCATTTTTAACATATTATATTATAAAACTAGCCGAACCCGCCCGCTTCGCTGGACGTAAAATAAGGTAACTGCATTGAAGGCAAATAATTAAGTAATGACTGTTATATGCAAGACCCCATTAAAATTCGTATAGTAGTTGTGTAGAACACCGCGTACAAACAGACAGACGGACAAAAAACGAACTACTGTTTTATTATAGTAAGATAGATAGATTATTCTTACATGTTCGCATCCATGCAGTATATGAAAAATCAGCATGCATAGCCCTATAACTATAGCTATACGTAGCTGCTGCCCACGACTTTTTCCGCATGGAATTTTGTATTATCTTCCACCATTTAGAAATTTAAACATTATTACATAACAGTTGATACAGTTGTAGTAGTTTTCTTATGTTCACAAATGATAATTTTTCTCACCTCTATTTCAGTCTTTGCAATAAAAATATGTTACTACCTAAATTTTGGGTAAATATGTTTCTACTTTCAAATGTAATGTCGGGAAGACACTTCATAAAATTTCTTTGTAAACCACATTTACTGTTTTCCCGTCTTGAGCTAGAATGTAAAGATTGTCTGCATTACTGACCCGCGAGCAAGCTACATACATCTGGCCATGGGAAAAACAATCAGACCTTAGTCTACACCAGCTGCCTTAAGGCTCTGACCCTGAGACTTATTTATTGTCATCGCGAAACAAACTGCTATTGGAAACTGTGTGCGCTTGAACCCGAACGGGAAGTTATTGGGGATGATCGGTATGCGTGGTATGAAAATAGTTTCACCTGAGCCACATCCAGTAAGAATCTCAGCTTCGATTATATTTCGTTGTAGAGCAGTTGCTTTAAGTCGGGTTCCATTGCACAATTTTGGGGGAGTAAGGTTCCTCAGAAGCATTAATGGAACACCGACTTTGAGAACAATTTTGTGAACAGGAAGACCACTTGCAGTGAGAGAACTCAAAAACTCAACTGGATAATTAGTGGCGTCGTCCTGATTAAGGACGCTGTTAAACGATGTGTAAACCACTTCAGCCCCATTCAATTCGTTTAAAAAATTTTCATTGATTGAAGCAACTTGGTCATTTCTTGGAGTGAGTATGGCACGTTCACATAACCACGTATGTTCCTGATGTTGTATGTTTGACAGATCCCCGAATACCGAACGTATGAGTTCGTCTTCCGAAGATACGACTCTGCCAAGTATTTCTGGAAGCGTCACCTGACCGTGTTGCTCAGGGAGGGCACCTTCTCCAACTTTTAATAGAACACCGGAAAATTCTTCCGCATGAGAATTACCACCCAGCTGTGCTCTCATGTTAGGTAATGTTTTTGTTGTATCGAATAGGAAAATATATAATGTGTAACATTATTTGTGAATATTAAACAATGAAACCTACTTTACGTACTCGTTCCTTTCAGCTATAATTTCTTATCTTTGCTGGCAGCTTAAAGAGATGGAAACCAACCCGAAAACTCACACAATAATAAAACACAAACTTGCATCTAAACACAACCTTACATATTGTAACAATTCCCAGAAAAACACGCAACCTCAACAAACAAAGATCCTGATATGAATAAAGGAAATAAATTTGTAACGATTCATAGATTGATTTTCAGAGAGAGAGCGAGAGAGACACTGAATGTCTATAAAACTAACTTTTTTTATGAGAGCAGATTTTCATGAAATAAATCATGAAATCATTCAACGATAAAAGCTGTTTATTTAATTAAGCGGACGGGTTCGCCCCAAGGAGAAAATTGACGCGGCGAGACCTCGTGGACATAGAGAAATGACACACACTCACTATTTATGTGTCTATGAAACATGATTTTTTCTGCAATTTAAATTGTAATATGCAAAAAGGGTATTGAAAATTGAAACAAATATGGCGACACTACAAACTGTCAGGATCTTTATTTTTTCTTTCTCTCTACTTAGTTCCTTACAATAGCAAAACTTAATGGCTTCTTATAATGATTATATTGTATGTGATAAAATTAAGATTTCTTTACTTTCCTTGAGCCGATTTTGATGAAATAAAGCTTATATTTCTTTCTCTGCTACGCTCAAGTTAACTTAAAAACCCCATTGAAATTCGTATAGTAGTTTTGTAGAACACTGCGTACAAACATACAGACAGAAAAAAACAACTGTTTTATTATAGTAGAGATGAATTGAAACTTTTTTTACCGGACTATCAATTGTTTAAAACAGTTTGAGTATTTAAAATTAATATTATATATAAATAAGCTTATAATATTATTTTTATATTAAATGATGGTTAAAATATTATAAACTTACTATACGTATATCTCTATCTTTGGCTGGCTTCGCACGGATAAATTATTTAAATGTGGGATATTTATATTTAACTAGCGGACCCAACATACGTTGTTTTGTTCAAACGTTTTAAATTTGAAAATTTACAGGAAATTTCCCTGAATATAATCGCAGCACCATCTGCCGGGTCGAACTGAAATAAAAATAAAATATTTTTGAATATTCGATAACGCGACCACAGCGCTTCCGACCGGATCCTATGTAAAACATCGAACGTTCAACAACAACATTAATTAAATTAATTAATTACAAATATTATTTATCGGCTTGAATTGTGAATGTAAACAACTTTAAATCCACCTGAACTTACACTTTAAAGTGGACCCGACAGACGGTGTCCTGTTCAAACGTTGTAAATCCAAAAATCATAATTAAAAAAAAACTATAAATTAAAAAATACAAAACTTCAATTTTAAATAAACTTTAAACTATAATTACTATAAGTAATTTAAATTATATAAATGTTATAATTTATTTTACAAACTTATATTTTTATTTTCAAAGATACATCAATACGTCATAAGTTGCATATAATAAAATGAGAACAAACAATTTAAAATTAAGTTGATTGTTATTGAATGCACGTCTATACATAATTAAAAGTAATGAAAAATCGTGTTAAATACTCACTTTGATACTGCACCTTACATATTTTGCACAATGTATATTTTTTATTACATTTTAATATGTAGAATAAAATGAGAACTGACAATTTAAATATGGAGGTTAAGTTGATTAATATTGAATTCACGTGTATACATAATTAAAATCACGAAAAATCATGTAAAATACTCACTTCAATACTGCACCTCACAAATTTGCACCTATATTTTTAATTACACTTTAAAGTGTTATTTCAATAAATAATAATATAATAATCTCAATAACCAATTCTATTTTAATTTTAACGTAATAACAAAAATTCATAAAATCCATCCAAAGATTAACAACAACACATAAATAAATACACAACACACACATATATATACTGTAAACCTAAACCATTCAAAGATCAACAACAATTTATAAATAAAAAAATTAATTAAATAAACATTTTCCAGTGGACCAAATTGTGAATCTAAACCATCCTCGAATCCCCGGGAACCCACACAAAAAATTTCATCAAAATCGGTCCAGCCGTCTAGGAGGAGTTCAGTGACATACACACGCACACAAGAAATATATATATATACTAGATAATGCCCGGCATGCGTTGCAATGCCTCAATCAATTTTTTTTTGTAATTTTTTAAACGTATACTAAGCATCTCTCTTTATCTCTCTAATTCTCTATCTCTCTATGTATATCTCTATAACTCTCTCTATCTTTCTATTTATATCTCTATCTCTCTATATATCTTTCTAGCGGACCCGACAGACATTGTCCTGCCCAAATGTACTTTTTGTGAGATATGGATATGGCGGTAAGTATTTCTACGCTGGACATTTTGTATCTTCTCATTATACATACCCCTCCTCTTGGGCACGCCACTGCCGTTACCAAAAACCTTTCCCATGGTTACGCAGAAGGCAACAACAATGCAAAAGCCCGTTGCCATGGAGGCTAATTATCAACAATGTTTAGTTGTTTTGCTTTTAAAGCGTGTATTTTTAGTTTTTCTTAACTCAGAATCGAGATAAAATATCCGATTGTGAATCTAAACCATCCTCGAATCCCCGTGAACTCACACACAAAATTTCATCAAAATCGCGTACAAACAGACAGACAGAAAAAGTACTGTTTTATTATAGTAAGATAGATAGATTATTCTTACATGTTCGCATCCATGCAGTATATGAAAAATCATCTTGCATAGCCCCACACCTATAACTATACGTATCTGCTGGCAACGACTTTTTCCGCATGGAATTTTGTATTATCTTGCACCATTTAGAAATTTAAATACTATAACATAACAGTTGATACAGTTGTAGTAGTTTTCTTATGTTCACAAATGATAATTTTTTTCACCTCTATTTCAGTCTTTGCAATAAAAATATGTTACTACCTAAATTTTGAGTAAATATGTTTCTACTTTCAAATTTAATGACGGGAAGACACTTCATAAAATGTCTTTGTAAACCACATTTACTGTTTTTTCCGTCTCGAGCTAGAATGTAAAGATTGTCTGCATTACTGACCCGCGAGCAAGCTACATACATTTCAGAGAGAAAGAGAGTGAGAGAAAGACACCTATTGAATGTCTATCTAACTAATTTTTTTATGAGAGCATATTTTCATTAAATAACTCATGAAATCATTCAACGATAAAAGCTGTTTATTTAATTAAGCGGACGGGTTCGCTCCAAGGAGAAAATTGACGCGGCGAGACCTCGTGGACATAGAGAAATGACACAAACTATTTGTGGGGCTATGAAACATGATTTTTTTCTGCAATTTAAATTGTAATATACAAAAAGGGTATTGAAAATTGAAACAAATATGGCGATACTATAAACTGTCAGGATCTTTATTTTTTTCTTACTCTCTACTTAGTTCCTTACAATAGCAAAACTTAATGGCTTCTAATAATGCGTTGCAATTTTTGCTTTTAAAGCGTGTGTTTTTAGTTTTTATTAACTCAGAATCGAGATAAAATATCCAAATGTGAATCTAAACCATCCTCACTATTTGTGTGGCTATGAAACATGATTTTTTTTCTGCAATTTAAATTGTAATATACAAAAAGGGTATTGAAAATTGAAACAAATATGGCGACGCTATAAACTGTCAGGATCTTTATTTTTTTCTTACTCTCTACTTAGTTCCTTACAATAGCAAAACTTAATGGCTTCTAATAATGTGTTGCAATTTTTGCTTTTAAAGCGTGTTTTTTTTTTTAGTTTTTCTTAACTCAGAATCGAGATAAAATAACCAATTGTGAATCTAAACCATCCTCGAATCCCCGTGAACTCACACACAAAATTTCATCAAAATCAGTCCAGTCGTCTAGGAGGAGTTCAGTGACATACACACGCACACAAGAAATATATATATAAAGAGATATATATATGTATATATATAAAGATAAGTGAGTTTCAGAAAATAATTTAGATAAATATTATAAGATTTACAAACATTTCGAACGGATTTGATTTTGTGCCTACTAAGGGAGTTATGAAATTTTCGGTCCTCCAACCCTTGTCTATTCTGCCCCTTGCAGTTATGGTTGGACATATCAAAAATATATTTAGACAAAAGATTTTGGTACTCCTACGAGCTACATATGTTCAAACGAATGCAATATTCGTCATATTATGAGAGTTAAAGCGATTTTTCTTTAAAAAAAAACCCTCCATTTCTTCTCCTTTGGTAGGATTTGTCCCAATAAAGAACTCGAACGAAGTTTTCCGTTACTTTATGTTATGTATTAGTTTGGAAGTTATTTGTTAAAAAATATGGCAGTTATTGTGTACATTTATATGCATATGCAGTGTGGCGCTCGTAGGAGAAGGATGTGTATGCACCCGCTCCCGGCTGCCACTCTAAATCGGTCATAATTTGTTGTTTTTTTATTGTGTAAATTTTTCAGCTTTTTCGTGGAGTAATTCATGCCCTCTAGTGGTGACATTTGCTTGGTATGTGAGAAATCTTTTTATGGCAGATAAGAAGTTATAAAATGCGCGGTTTGTGGAACTCGTCTTCATATGAAGTGTGCGACCCGACTCGGTGTAAAAAAAAGAGAGTCTTATACGTGTGAAACTTGTAATCAAGAAACGAATATGTTCAACTTCGCTTCTCCAAAACGTGATAAAAAATCATCCGAAAAGTCCAACTCGAAGCCATCTCAAGAGATTCCAACGTGGCAAATTTCCTTCATGGAGCCGTCAACTGACACCGCGTTATCTCCAAAGGATAAAACAACACATCAGTCATCAAACAGGTTAGATAACAGCTTTGAGTCCCTGCTTAATGTACTGTGTGAAAAAATTGATATCTTAACTAACCAAGTCAAAGACCTAAAAGAGGAAAATACGGTTTTGCGGGCAATGTTTGAAAGTGTGTTATCTGCAGGGCATGAGGCACACATCTGTGACCATCGTTCTTTAAATGGGTCCATTAATACGCTCAAGAAAAAAACATATAGTCAGATTGCAGGAAACGAGGAGCCACCCGGCAATAACAAAAATAGATATATAGCTAATAAAAATACCAGTAACCAGCAAGTGGCAAATGCCGTCAGTACAGCGCCTCGTGGTAGCGCTACGAAGCAGCCTTCCTCTGCAGACATAGCACAAGTTCAGCACATAGCGCCACAGTCAGCTGCTGACGCTGATGGCTTCGTTGAAGTGCGCGGCCGCGCGAGGAAGCCACCTGGAGAATCTGGGTCAGCAACTTCCAAGCATGGTGTCGCCAAGAAACAAGTACAACTCGGCGTCAGAAACAACGTGCACCTTAAAACAGTATCCAAACCTGTCAGGCCCCGCACTAAATCAATTTTTGTTTCACGTTTTGCGCCAGATGTCCAAGAGAATGACATTGTTTCATATATCAACACAGAACTTAAAGTGACGAGTTTAAAGGTAGTCAAACTAAAAACCCGTTATGATAGTTACTCTTCATTTTATATTGCAGTTGCTGAAACAGACTATGATCGTATTTTCAATACAGTTTTTTGGCCTTCTGGATGTTTAATAGCCCCTTTCTATGGACGTCTAAAAAATGAACAACTCTTCATGTCAAGTAATAACCCTGACAAGCAAAGTGATAATGTGACTCCCTTCAGCTCTTCTCAAAGTGACAACCCTGAGCCATCTAGAAGACAAAATACTCCTGAAGAATCTTCTACTGGATTAATTAGTGCGGCGGCCGGAGGCGCAGAAAAAAGTCTAGGTAATAAATAAGTTGAAAAGTGATACCTGGCATTTGTACTATCAGAATGTTAGAGGGTTAAGAACTAAATCTACTGAATTTTATGAAAATGTCTTAGCTTCCAATTTCTCAATTATCTGTTTAACGGAAACTTGGTTAAATGAAAATTCAATTAACTCTCATTATTTCAATGATAACTTTCAAATTTTCCGCAAGGATCGTAATTATGATACAACTACAATGAAACGTGGGGGAGGATCATTAATAGCAGTTGACAAATGTAGTTTCTCAAATGTTTTGTATAAAACGGAGTTTAATATACCTGAAGTTGATGCAGTTTGGGTAGAAATTGATAATGGACATAACACAAAGTTCTTAGTAGGCAATATTTATATTACCCCCTATTTCTCTGTTAATGACTTTAAAAATTATTTTTCTTTTTTGGAAGCCAATCTTAGTAGATATCCTTACCCTATTATTCTCACTGGTGACTTTAACGTGCCAGGGACTGACTGGAAGTACAGCCATACACAAAATGTACGTCATTACTACAACAAAATTAAAGGACAGTTTCTACTTGAAATAATCAACACGCTTGGCTTAGAACAACATAATAATACTTTATCATTTTATAGTATGCTTGATCTTGTATTCTCTAACATGAATGTTATTAGTATTGATAAACATCCCGACCCGTTTGTCAATGAAGATAACTCTCATCCTGCTCTAGACATTGTCATTAAAACTTATTCCAATAAAGATAATTCTAATAACCCTAATTATCAATCAAGCTTCAGGAACTACAGTAAAGGTGATTACCTTTCTCTCTATGAGATTTTACTAAAATTAAATTGGGATTGTATTTATCATATGGAAAATGTAAATGATATGGTTGAATATTTAACAAATAGTATGGTAAATGCATTGGAACATTGTATTCCTCTCTCAACAAAATTTCAATCTAAATACCCACATTGGTTTTCGAAACAACTTATTTATCTTTTGAAACGCAAAGAACACTCATTTAGGCAGTACAAAAAAACAAATAATGAAATTCAGTACCATAAATTTTCAGACTTAAGACGACTAGTGAAAATAAAAATAAAATCAGATAAAAACAAATGGATTGAAAATATAAATAACAAAATAAAATCATCCCCATCTAAATTTTGGAACTATGTTAAAATTATGAAGGAAGGTTACAAACAGTCTCTTGAAGTTATCGAAAATAACGTAGGGGAGGACGGGGCAAGTTGGCGATGTTAAGAGTTCGTCATTTTTTCTAATTTTAATTTTGGAAATACGATTTCCTTCTTTCCACACACGATTAGAATAGTCTTTTGTCGTGGTGTAACTACATGGAAAAATCTATATTTCTATATTATCTCCAAAATTCTGCCCTTTTAAAAATATAATGCAAATGTGCCATCTTGCCCCGTTACCGGGGCAAGATGACTTTGACTACGGGGTAAGATGACATTTCTGCACAAGTTTAAACATATTTATTCTTAGAATGCAAACTAATGTAAATTAACTAATTTAACATTGTTACATGCTTTTTTTACATATATGGCATATTATTAAAGGCTTGGTTTGTTGAAAATTACAATTAATAGTTAACTTACATAACTAATTCAGAGTTGGTGTTTTTATAAACAATAATCGCAAATAAATTTTCCTCCTTCAAAGTTCGAGCAGTCCTCATGCCACCATATGTGGCATTTGCAACACTCGATCCAATCTTCTGATGGAGGGTCGACATAAATCTCATCACACACAAGACACTGCACTTCGGATATTTGAGCTGAAGTCATGCCTGGCGAAAGTTGGAGCTTCTTGGATTTTTCTCGAGAATCGAACTTCAGTTTCTTAGTAACAGTTCCTTTTTTTGCATCTCGAGACTCATTTCTTTATTGCTTCAAACGTTCTTGTTCTATCCTCTGAGCTTTTCTCTGAACCAGCATCGCTTTCATGGGTGAGCTTGTGATGACACTTGCACATTGCTTATGACTTATCCTTTTTCTCACATATGATCTTTCTTTAGGCAATGGTTTGAAATCGAAAACACTTCGGCACATTTTTGGCTCAACAGGAGTAGCATTTATTATAGGCCCTATCTTAATGAGAGTAGCATTTCTTGAAAGTCCTGGCTCAACGGGAGTAGCATTTCTTGAAGGTCCTGGCTCAATGGAAGCTGCGGGAGAAGTATTTATTGAAGGTCCTGGCTCAATCGGAGAAATATTTCTTGAAGATCCTGGTTTAATGGAAATGTCGTTTCTTGAAGGTCCTGGCTCAATGGGAGTAGCATTTCTTAATGGTCCTGGCTCAATGGAAGTAGCATTTCTTTAAGGTCCTGGTTCTTCAGTTTTCTCTGCCTGATGTTCATTAACTGCTTTTTCCATAGCAAGATCATGATCGGTGGGGTTCGCTGCTGCTAAATCATGCTCAGTAAACACAAGGGGATCATAAGGCTCAATTCCACATTCTCGGAACCCATTGACTGCATTACCGACTGTAGCTGCTTTTAAATAAGCAGTGATCAGTAGCTCACCAATTTTTTTTTGTCAGTTATGGCTTGCCCTGGATTAGTGACCATTGAGTTGTCACAAGCTTGACTGTAATAGGTTTTTAATGGCCCAAAAAAGGAAACATCCAGCATTTGAAGACGATGGGTAGTGTGGGGTGGAAATCCGACCATAACGATGTGATTTTCCCGGCAAAAGTTTATAGCCTCCAGTGTTACGTGTGTTTTATGGTTGTCAACAAGCAACAGCACGTGAAATTCACTGATTGGTTTCACATGTAGTTCGAAATGTTTCAAAAACAACACAAATATTTCTCCATTGCTCCAACCATTATCACTGCAATGTCCAACGGTTCCCGGAGGGGCTCTTTCCACAAGTTCAGGCCGCATCCGTTTTCTTGCGAAAACCAAAAAAGGGGGCAGGTAATATCCGCAAGCATTAATGCAACAAATAATAGTAACATTTCTTCCTCTCTCTGCCGAAACGATCTTGGAAACACTCTTACTTCCTGTGGGTGAAATAACCTTTGGTAGCCTATAAGATACAGTGGAAAGTGCAGATTCATCTGCATTGTAAATGGCAGAAGCTGGAAATCTATGTTTTTCCCGCACTTATTTCAAAATTAAGAAAAACTTGTCAACATTTGGCTTGTTAAAGCCCATTGCTCTGGCAATGGATGTTTCCTCTGGTCTCCGAAGACTGAACTTTCATTTTTTCATAAAACTAGCCAACCAATCCTCACCTGCCATCCTGGTCTCCACATTGAACGGATGCGAAATTCCACTATATTCTGCAAAGTAAAACACAAGTTTTCTACATTCCTGCTTTGTCATCCCAAAAAACATGTTATCCATTGCTGTCGAGTAGTTCCTTAAATATTCTAGCTGCTCTTCAGTGAAAACTTCTCGAAATCTTCCACCATGAATAGGCATTTCCTAGGAAGAAAATACAATTAGGTAGGCTAAATACTTTTTAATTAGAATTTTTGTTTAATGAAAGCCTGTAGGGCATGAACAATTAAAAAACAACTGTTAAAAAGCACTTGGGGCAAGATGACGAGTCGTCATCTTGCCCCAGTCAACTTGCCCCGATCAGCAATGTTATTAGTATTGGATTTTTTCGCTAGGAAAAAATGTAAAAGGTTAACAATATATAGTGGTACGAAAAGTATATTGTCTAAGGTAATAATGTGTGGCATTGAATAACCAAATATCTTACCTGTTTGTCCATGAGATATTACTTCGAAGTTCTTGAAAATTACAATACGTCAGACCAAATGTACGAACATCATCTAACAAACAACTAAATGGTGGCAGTGGCTTCACTGTGCGATTCTTTAGTGCCCACCAGTGTGGAGCGCTATTAGTGTCTGTTAGGTGGTGCTATCTAATAACATGACGTGGAACTAAGTCATTCGTCGTCTTGCCCCGCTCGTCAACTTGCCCCGTCCTCCCCTACTATTAAGTGATCCAGCTGCTGTTGCCAATTCCTTTGGTAAACATTTTGCTGAAGTTTATGATCAGCCACGTGATGTGCAGTTCCAACCACAAACACATAAGTATGAAACTAACTTAATGAGTAGTATAGGAATGACGGTCCGAGATCAGGCCTCAGGCGGTGGTGCTTGGTGCCGACTCCGCCATCTTGGATTTGTGACGTCACGACGGCAAAAATTCCTCAAAATTCCTCAAAATTGACTCAAAATGACTCAAAATTTCCCGTTTTAAGAAAAAAATTTCCCGTTTTCGAGGGAAAAATTCCCGTTTCGAGGGAAAATTTCCCGTTTTAGTCCTTAAAAATCCCAGCGGCTAGAAATGTCCTGATAGAGGCTTAAGCATCCTTAACTCAAGCCTCAGTTAAGCCTCTATCAGGATGTGACCTTGACCTTTGACCTTGACCCCGACGGTCATCTTAGATCCACCATCTTGGATGACGTCATTTCGTTTTCTCGAACATTCCGGCATTGTGTTATCCGCCATTTTGAATTATGACGTCACAGTTTGCAATTTCCGTTACGGCCGCCATCTTTAAATTTATTATCCTATTTTAATGAAAAAAATATAAAATTTATAAAAAAATTAAATAATAAAATTTTTAATAAAATATTTAAAAAACAAACATTTACGACACGGAGCTCGGAGTCCTCGGTTCAAACCCGACGAGTGCAAAAAAAATAAAAACGGCGGCCGATCCTTCCCCCGCGGTGGCTGCGGGCATACTGACTCCCTCCACTTTTTTTTCAAAGCATATATATATCGTCAGGTAGTATGACGTCATGTCCGCCATCTTGTCCTCGTCTGCTGGAAGCCATCATCAGTGTATCGTCGGCGAGAGTGCGCTGACGCCATGTTAGTTTAATTCTTATCCGCTAGAGTGCAGTAATCATTTATTATTGCTGTGACACCCGACATCTTGTCATTTGGCCGCCATCTTGAAAATCCATAATTATTTAGCTAGAAATTCGGGAAAAATTCCAAAATTCATTAAATAAATTTGTAATCTATATACTGATCGATTAGGTCGACTAAGGTCCTTGGTACGATCTAGGACGATGCAAAAAAAATTAAATATAACATCAATTTAACATAATAGTAACAGGTTCGAGGAATTAAACACCACAAGTTCTTTTACAAACATAATATTTATTACATAATTTCTATTCTACTACAGGATCATTTGCGGAAGCCAGCAATCCTATAATCATTTAGTTCCGCAGCGGTGTGAAATGACTAATTCTTAGCTCCAATCGGTTTATACTAGACAGAGTCCAGCCAGAACCTTTACAGACATAGTCCACCTCTTCTTGACAGAGTTTCTGAATACCGTTTTTAACAGTTTGCTTCACATCGTTAGAACTGTAAATTACTGCAGCCGATGTCTTGAATGCACACTTCTTCACTTTGTCATCGAACGGATATGGCTTTCCATATATAGAGTCCAACCACAAGTTATATTTCAAAGGTCCGTTTGTTGCTACATCATCAGTAAGCTGATTGATTATGTACTCTCTGATATCATCAAGAAAATTACAAATGTCTTTCGACTCACCTAACGTATTTAAATAATAGTAGTCCTTCAATGTTCCACGAAATGCAGACTGTGCCAAGTAGAAGCCATTATCGTTCACTAGTAATGCGCCGAACACAGTCTTAGGTTTATTTTCCTGTTCAGACGTCATACCAATCGGTTGCTGCACATCGGTTTTCTTGCTTGTACGCTCACGAGCCTTCAACCTAAACCGAGGAGTCGAAATTTCTGCAGGTAGTTCAGCAGTAGGCACACGGACTTCACCTTTACAGTTTTTCGCATGTCGTCGCAAATTATAATTTCGAGTAAACCATTCATGACACTCATCACATCGAAACTTCATGCGAGATGGATTCTTCGTGCATTTGCTCCGCGCATGTCTTCGTGCATCATGAGCAAATGCGAACGACGCATAAATTTCTGGCTTGTACAAGAACTCTATCTTTGCTCAACAATGATAAGTTTACAAGCTAGCAAAAACTGTTTATGCATTTTTTTTATTTTTTTTATTTTTTATTAATTTATTTTTATTTTTAGATATTTTTTCTTGTAATTTTATGATATCAAAGAAAACATGTGGTGGTTTTCTCTGTGTGCTTCCGATTATTATTGTTAATATTATGGTGGTTTTCTCAGTGTGCTCCTGATTATTCTTGACAATATTTTGATGGTTTTTCCCGTGTTCTTGCAATCATTCCTGTGGTTTCTTCAAGTGTTTCTGACTATTCTGAGAAACCGCTCTCTGCATGGATTTTTTTTTGTTCTAATGAGACATGTCATTTTATTTGGCGTTACATTTAATTCGATAATTTCTGCTACTAAATTAAAACTTGCAATATTTTTATCAGGTGGAATTAACAAATATCATTACTCAGTCAAATTAATATTACGCCATGAGACATCTGTGGAGCACCAACATGCAAGACGAACTTCCTTTTCCTTGGAGTCTAACGAAGCCATCCTTCTTTTGCGATCGTTAGTGAGCATCCCGCATCCCGCATAAAATGACTAAATATTATTTACCTGCAAGCAACATGTGGCGACATCTGTTGTTGAAAAGCAGAACTACATGCATAAAGTACTTTTGCATGAGATATATTAATTCTCGCTGATGAAATATGAAAAAATTTCTATTTAAGTATTGAATCTAATTTAAAACACTCAATTGGTATCTGGCATTAGTCTCAGTAACTAATATGAATTCCGATTTGGGATCTGACGCTGTATCGAAAGAACATAGGTGTAAGTTTTGCAGTAAAGAGTTTATCTTGAGAAAGAATAAAAGACAACACGAGAAGAATGACTGTGTTAAAAATCCACTGCGCAATATGATAAGTTGTGTTCGATGTAGCAAGTCGTTTACACGGAGAGAGAGCCTAAAAAGACATGGCAGAACTTGTAGCGCCAAGCCTGCGTACAAGCTAGAGGACAACGATGAATCTACTAGCCTAAGGAAGAGTGATCTGCATTACGACAATAATTTTCTTGGCTCTTCCGATCTCGACAAAGAACTTAAATTGAAGAAGGTTGATGATTTACGGAAGAATGAAGACAATGGAAGAATCCTTAACGTGAAAAGTGAGAATATATTCCAGCCGAATTCAAGTAGATCTTTCCTACTTTGTAAAAATGATGGACTCCTAAAAAGGAAGCATGAAGACGATGAAGACACTTCAACATCATCAACATCGAATTATTACGGTAAATTGGGTGAAGACGATTCCTTCTACGGTGATTGTTACAGTGACTCTGAGGCTGTTGACAAAGACATAGACTATGATGAAGCACCTAAAGCTGCCAAGATCGAAGAATGTGGCGGTGTCCTGAGACCGAAACGATGGAAACGATGTGATATATTAAAAAAATCTGATCAAGCTTGTGATGATCACCGTCTCAAACATGAAAGTTACCCTGAGGTTGGTGGTAAAACGGAAGACACCAGAGATCATAATATTTATTATAAAGGTGCAAGGAAGATGGTGGTAGAAGAGAATGATTACACATCATGGAAAGATCCAAACATATTGGTTGACCGGCTAAGACTTCTACATGGTTCGCTTTGTGCAGGAAACTATTCGTGCATCAAAGAAATATCCTTCATACTCAAGGAACTGAGGAATGCTGGCTACATACAATATTGACTTGTTTTACTTGCATTTGTATAATGTAAAGCAATAAAATAAATAATTTAAATTATAAGAATGTAATGTTTTTATTTCTTGTATTATGATTTCTTACTAAGACTTAGATCTCGTAACTTGTGCTTCCTTTTTGCCTTTTTTAGTTGATGGAGCTTCCAAATGTGCTTCCTTATTCGATGATGCATCCAAAATGTGCTGCCTTATTCGATGATGCATCCAAAATGTGCTGCCTTTTCGTTGGCGGTGCTTTCAAATGTGCTGCCTTTTAGTTGTCGGTGCTTCCAAATGTGCTGCCTTTACGTTGTCGGTGCTTCCAAATGTGCTGCCTTTTGGTTGTCGGTGCTTCCAAATGTGCTGCCTTTTCGTAGTCGGTGCTTCCAAATGTGCTGCCTTTTCGTAGTCGGTGCTTCCAAATGTGCTGCCTTTTCGTTGTCGGTGCTTCCAAATGTGCTGCCTTTTCGTTGTCGGTGCTTCCAAATGTGCTGCCTTTTCGTTGTCGGTGCTTCCAAATGTGCTGCCTTTTCGTTGTCGGTGCTTCCAAATGTGCTGCCTTTTCGTTGTCGGTGCTTCCAAATGTGCTGCCTTTTCGTTGTCGGTGCTTCCAAATGTGCTGCCTTTACGTTGTCGGTGCTTCCAAATGTGCTGCCTTTACGTTGTCGGTGCTTCCAAATGTGCTGCCTTTTCGATGACGGTGCTTCCAAATCTGCTGCCTTTTCGTAGTCGGTGCTTCCAAATGTGCTGCCTTTACGTTGTCGGTGCTTCCAAATGTGCTGCCTTTACGTTGTCGGTGCTTCCAAATGTGCTGCCTTTTCGATGACGGTGCTTCCAAATGTGCTGCCTTTTCGTAGTCGGTGCTTCCAAATGTGCTGCCTTTTCGTAGTCGGTGCTTCCAAATGTGCTGCCTTTTTGTAGTCGGTGCTTCCAAATGTGCTGCCATTTCGTTGTCGGTGCTTCCAAATGTGCTGCCATTTCGTTGTCGGTGCTTCCAAATGTGCTGCCTTTTCGTTGTTGGTGCTTCCAAATGTGCTGCCTTTACGTTGTCGGTGCTTCCAAATGTGCTGCCTTTTCGATGACGGTGCTTCCAAATGTGCTGCCTTTTCGTAGTCGGTGCTTCCAAATGTGCTGCCTTTACGTTGTCGGTGCTTCCAAATGTGCTGCCTTTACGTTGTCGGTGCTTCCAAATGTGCTGCCTTTTCGTAGTCGGTGCTTCCAAATGTGCTGCCATTTCGTTGTCGGTGCTTCCAAATGTGCTGCCATTTCGTTGTCGGTGCTTCCAAATGTGCTGCCTTTTCGTTGTCGGTGCTTCCAAATGTGCTGCCTTTTCGTTGTCGGTGCTTCCAAATGTGCTGCCTTTTCGTTGATGGTCCTTCTATTTTTAATGTTGTTTTGACTCTAGTATTATTGTAAATGGTTCTTGATTTGACTAGCGTATTGTTCCATACGGTGCATGTATATATAAGCGAGCTCTAGACAACAGGATGCTTAGTTTGTTACTGACGTCGTCGGTGTAAGGATCACCCAGTTTGTTTCTTCTGGTGCATTAATCACGTAATTACCTGTTCTTGCGAACTCGATGGCATCTTTACCGACTTTAACGACGAACTCGATGGAGGTTGTACCATCGACTGCGGGAACCATGACGTCAGCGTCGACGATGGTGGAGCAGATCCCGTTGGCAACGTCGATGTCAACACTGGAGGAGACTTCAACAGACGTGGTACCGTCAGCAGAAGAGACTTTAATGCCGCTAGTGCTGGCTGCACAGGGAAACTCGGCGAACGCTGGTTCGCCATCAATGGAGACTTCAATGGATGCCGAATCGACAACAACTAACGAACATCGGTGCTGTTACTGCGACAAGATTTTCTCAAACAACAGCAATGCTCGACGACATGAGAATAGAGAATGTGCCAAGAACCTATATCGTAAAATGTTTGTTTGTGAGAAATGTCATAAGCAGTTTGCCAGAAAAGATAATATGAAAACGCACATGAAGGCATGCAAAGGTCCTGCTGTTCGGCAGAAAGTAAAGGTTTCGACGCAACAACGATGCATTGATGTTCATAAGAGTATGCCTGGAGATGGTGCAACTGCGGCAACGTCAGTATCTGGATCGGATCTGAAAGGTTCGTCTTCATTACCACGGTATCCTTGCAGCTACTGTGATACGTCGTTCGCATTTGCTCATGATGCACGAAGACATGAGCGGAGCAAATGCACGAAGAATCCATCTCGCATGAAGTTTCGATGTGATGAGTGTCATGAATGGTTTACTCGAATTTATAATTTGCGACGACATGCGAAAAACTGTAAAGGTGAAGTCCGTGTGCCTACTGCTGAACTACCTGCAGAAATTTCGACTCCTCGGTTTAGGTTGAAGGCTCGTGAGCGTACAAGCAAGAAAACCGATGTGCAGCAACCGATTGGTATGACGTCTGAACAGGAAAATAAACCTAAGACTGTGTTCGGCGCATTACAAGTGAACGATAATGGCTTCTACTTGGCACAGTCTGCATTTCGTGGAACATTGAAGGACTACTATTATTTAAATACGTTAGGTGAGTCGAAAGACATTTGTAATTTTCTTGATGATATCAGAGAGTACATAATCAATCAGCTTACTGATGATGTAGCAACAAACGGACCTTTGAAATATAACTTGTGGTTGGACTCTATATATGGAAAGCCATATCCGTTCGATGACAAAGTGAAGAAGTGTGCATTTAAGACATCGGCTGCAGTAATTTACAGTTCTAACGATGTGAAGCAAACTGTTAAAAACGGTATTCAGAAACTCTGTCAAGAAGAGGTGGACTATGTCTGTAAAGGTTCTGGCTGGACTCTGTCTAGTATAAACCGATTGGAGCTAAGAATTAGTCATTTCACACCGCTGCGGAACTAAATGATTATAAGATTGCTGGCTTCCGCAAATGATCCTGTAGTAGAATAGAAATTATGTAATAAATATTATGTTTGTAAAAGAACTTGTGGTGTTTAATTCCTCGAACCTGTTACTATTATGTTAAATTGATGTTATATTTAATTTTTTTTGCATCGTCCTAGATCGTACCAAGGACCTTAGTCGACCTAATCGATCAGTATATAGATTACAAATTTATTTAATGAATTTTGGAATTTTTCCCGAATTTCTAGCTAAATAATTATGGATTTTCAAGATGGCGGCCAAATGACAAGATGTCGGGTGTCACAGCAATAATAAATGATTACTGCACTCTAGCGGATAAGAATTAAACTAACATGGCGTCAGCGCACTCTCGCCGACGATACACTGATGATGGCTTCCAGCAGACGAGGACAAGATGGCGGACATGACGTCATACTACCTGACGATATATATATGCTTTGAAAAAAAAGTGGAGGGAGTCAGTATGCCCGCAGCCACCGCGGGGGAAGGATCGGCCGCCGTTTTTATTTTTTTTGCACTCGTCGGGTTTGAACCGAGGACTCCGAGCTCCGTGTCGTAAATGTTTGTTTTTTAAATATTTTATTAAAAATTTTATTATTTAATTTTTTTATAATTTTTATATTTTTTTCATTAAAATCGGATAATAAATTTAAAGATGGCGGCCGTAACGGAAATTGCAACGGTGACGTCATAATTCAAAATGGCGGATAACACAATGCCGGAATGTTCGAGAAAACGAAATGACGTCATCCAAGATGGTGGATCCAAGATGACCGTCGGGGTCAAGGTCAATGGTCAAGGTCACATCCTGATAGAGGCTTAACTGAGGCTTGAGTTAAGGATGCTTAAGCCTCTATCAGGACATTTCTAGCCGCTGGGATTTTTAAGGACTAAAACGGGAAATTTTCCCTCGAAACGGGAATTTTTCCCTCGAAAACGGGAAATTTTTTCTTAAAACGGGAAATTTTGAGTCATTTTGAGTCAATTTTGAGGAATTTTGAGGAATTTTTGCCGTCGTGACATCACAAATCCAAGATGGCGGAGTCGGCACCAAGCACCACCGCCTGAGGCCTGATCTCGGACCGTCATTCCTATACTACTTTAATGCCACCTATCATTACAATCAGCCGCGTTCTTTGGGCTATTAAATGTCTAAAATCAACCAAATCAGCAGGAGTAGATGGTATTCCCAACTTTATTATTAAAGGCTGCAAGGAGATATTAGTACCTATATTAGCTCACATTTTCAATAAAAGTCTGACTTCTGGAATCTATCCAAAATTATGGAAACAAGCTATTGTTGTCCCAGTATTAAAAAAAGGCGATAGACAATTAGTTACTAATTATAGACCGATATCACTTTTATGTGGCTTTTCTAAAGTTTTTGAAAAAATTATACATAAACATATTTCTTTTCATACATCCCATTTAATAGCGGATAGTCAACACGGTTTTGTACCTGGTAAAACTACGATCACAAATTTATTTGCGTTTGTTAATTATACGTACGGCGAAATTTTATCCCGCAAACAAGTGGATGCTATATATTTCGATTTAAGTAAAGCATTTGATACATGCAAGCACTCTCTAATTGTAGATAAATTAACTAGTTTTGGTTTGAATGCCTCCTACACTAATTGATTCTGTAACTATCTAAATGAAAGATCCTTTGCTGTTTGTATTTGTAGCACTTTATCTTCATCTTTTAATGCACCGTCTGGTGTTACTCAGGGTGGAACCTTATCACCTTACTTATTTGTAATTTTTATAAACGACATAGTTAATGTTATTCAGCATTCGAGAGCTTTGCTCTATGCGGATGATCTAAAAATATATAGTACCATTAGAACACCAAGTGATTGTTTATTGTTGCAAGAAGATATAAATAATGTAACTAAGTGGTGTCAAACTAACGGAATGAAATTAAATCTTAAGAAGATTAAAATAATATCAGTTTCTAGGAAAACATATACAGAAAATTTTAACTATGTAATAAACAACAACATGATACAGAGAACTTATTGTATGCGTGATCTAGGTATTCTGTTAGATTCAAAATTTTACTTTCATCACCATGTGGATAATTTAATTGCAAGTGCAAACAAAATAATTGGGCTTATAAAATATTTAACTTATTTGGCTAGCTCTCTTGATTCTGTAATTAGTCTTTATTTTACCTTAGTAAGATCGAGATTAGAGTATGGCTCTGTCATCTGGAACTCTATAACTACCACTGACTCAAATAGACTTGAAAATATACAAAAGAAATTGTTCAGATACATTTATAACAAACATTTAATAGATGATAATTCAGAGAATTTTAACTACGATCTAATCCTTGAAACCCTGAACACGCATACACTGCAGTTTAGAAGGAAAGTTTCTGATACTGTTTTTGTAATAAATTGTTTTATAAATGTTTACCACAGCACTGAAATATTAAACAAAATTGGTCTTCGAGTTCCTTCATTCAATCATAGAACAATGCGACCCTTTCGAACGTATCATATAAAAAATGAGCTATCAAAACGGTGTACTGATAATTGTAATGATATTTTGAAAGATTTAGACCCTTTCCAAAGGGCACAATTCTCTATGAAAGATATTTTGAATTCTTAATTTTCTTGCAGTTAAGATAACTTCTGATGTAAATAATGTTTTATTGTTATTTCATTGATAAGAATTAATTTAAATTTGACAAATTTAGCTACTTAATCTTATAAGGGTCCTTTGTCATGTGTTTATGTTTGTGTTGTCCCATTTTTATTGTTGTGTTTATCATTGTGTTTTGTGTATGTTATTGTTGTTTCTTTATGTAATATTTGTTTAGTGCCTACCTGTTAAAGGCTTTGACTGTTGGTAGGCACTCAAATAATAATAATAAATAAATAAATAAATAAATATAAACTATTGATTTGACGATGGTTTTAGAGTCTATGATCTATGAAAAGAAAAACCATATAAAAATTCATTAACGGTTAAAATAGGTTTTCTTCAAAACGTACATAAATTCACAATTTTCGTATTATAAACACCATCAAAACCGGCATATTTATTGTAACATTTATAGATATTATCTACAACTTTTGCCTGAAATAATTACTGCAACGGGTGGAAAATAAGGGATTGTACGACAAAAAAAATCTTAACTACTTTAGTAGGTATGCTATCAAATCCGTTAAAATTGTTGGTAATCCTTATAAATATTATATTAAAAAAATTTATATACGAAAAAACATTATTACGAAGGGTGGAAATAACATGGTTTCAAGGAAAATTAAATTATAACGCTTTTAGTGAGGATGATATCAAATCCATTATGATTTATTAGAAAAAACCTATAATTTTTTAGCGTACATTTTGGAATTTTCGTGAACATGTAGGATGTTATTTACCTAAATTAATATAAAAATGTTCCAGAAGTATCTAAAAGTATCCAGAACATTCCCGAAGAAATACGTACTTCGAAATCTACCTGCACCTGTGCCAACGGAATGATTTTAATATTATGTTCAAATAATTCTTGTTTTATTTCATTAGGTATTTTGCATTGATAATAACAGTTTCACTCCTACTTTTGGTACACATCGTTGCTAACTATTGCCTCGCAGAGTTTGCTCTATCGTAGAGTCAATTTAGCTCTCTCTGCCGTTTTTTTGCTTTGAATACAGCTACGAGTTCTTCCAGATGTGATGAAATATGAGTGATCTTGGTAAGTTACATGAAATCACTTAACGTTTTCGGCTTGCCTCAGATTCTGTTCTCACTGCGTGGCAAGCTTCACCACACTCTACCTCCGCGGACTACCATCGTGCGTAAAACATTTTCTTCATCCCACCTTTCAAAACTTTTACAAACAAATGGATAATGATCGGAGCAAAAAACTGCGCAGTCTTTCCGCAATTTCAACACTTGTACATATTTGACAGGCATTCTATTGACCCAGTGTCAATGTGGAAATCTCTGTGCTAATAATAAACCTGCCACTGAAGAAGGCCGTCTGATAAGTTCATAAATTAAGCAGCCAATGAACGTACGACATCTGCCCGAACTGTACAGAGAAGTTTGCAGTTCACTGATACGGCGATTTTTTTTCCCTTAAATTCAAAAAGTATTTCGTTACTATCTAAATTACGTATTGACAGTACTATTTGACTGATTGCAGTGCAAGTCCGTCTCTAGGAAAGTACTTTCTGTGTTTCCACGACTGGAAAATGCTTATATTTGAACTTTTATAGACAAAATTTTAAATTGAAATCAAAACCAACTGAGAAATCCACTCCGTTGGGTAGAGCTGAACTCAAAGCCCGAGTAAAAAAGGAATTCTTTAATATAATAAAAAAGAATTTCGCAGTTAGTTCATTGAAGGGATAAATTACGCGCGAGCTCTCAGGCATGCCAACTGTTGCTGGTCTCAGTCAGTGGTCTACATTACGGTTTTTATCCTTCATTTTTAAAGATTTCCACCTTAAATTTACGAAGAACTTGGTTATAAAATCAAATTATTCAGCTGATTCACAGATTTGTCCGTAACTTCACAGACACCAAGTTCACATACATCCAACATTAGTTCGCAAGACTAATCATGGAGTTAAAAAAAAAGTTTAAAACCTTGCTAAGTCTACGCGAGGGTAATATTTTACCAGTGCATGATTTTCCCCTATTTTTAAAACGGGAGACAGTAATCGGTAGGGACACCTGTATTTCACAAAACACTGTAGCTTTTTCTAAGAGTCATAGCAAATTGTGAGGGTGCAGCAGTACGGTGACCAACTTTCTCATTGGCCCCGTCAAGACCGGGACGACACCTCTCACCGACCTCAGCCAATAACCACAGGAGAAAAGCTACAGTATTTTGTGAAATACCTTGACACGAAAGGTATTCGCGAAATACAGGTGTCCCTAGTAATCGGAAACCGAATTCCGGCTTCCAGTCTACGGAGACCCAGTCGACTGGAACTACGACGAACACGTAGTCTCTTTGAGGCGCAGTATTCGTCGAGTAGGTCCGTGAATGGATCGTAATTCCCAGCCGCGTCGCTTCGGGTGCTGCGGGTCCGTAGATGAACGGACGTGGCGCCGCGCTGCGGCGGGAACGTCAACTTGCACGACCCCGCGCCGAGGTCACGTGCCGAGGAGGAAGATCTCCGAGCCGCTGACGTCACTCTGGCCTGCTCTGACTCTGGGGTACCTTCCTCGTCCAACAGTCCTAGCTGAACTATAGTCCATGCCACGCAACTTGCATCAGACATGACGGTCACTTAGTAAAGCTTATTCACGAACACTGGCGACCACGAGTAATTGTCAACAACTACTGTTGACAGAACTACTGTTGACCACTACTTGTGGCAGAAGGAGACTCGAACTACGTTCGATGACTGTCAAATATTAGACGAACAACACCACACAGACTGTCAGAGTTTCTCAAAGTTGGCTCAGGGTGGAAACGAATCGCTAATGTTGGTGCCATTGATGAAAGCTGCACTCCACTTGTGTGGTATTCTTTCTTTTGGTCTGTCCTTCAGCAGACACTAATCTATCCTTGGACTATAAAAAACAAGCATTCAAATACGAATTAATTTAAATAATATGTGTATGTGTATGTATTTTTTGGCCCTATGTAAGACTAATATGTACTCATGTTTCTAGGGCTTTAGTAGAAAAAATGTTTATTGACTTATAAGTAATGATTTATTGCATCAAGAAACTGAACGGCTGTTTCGCGGCCCACCACAACCGAAAGTTTCATCACTCATTGACATGTCTCTGTCGTAAAGTCTGTGCCATGTCACGTGGCTCGACTTCGACAGTTCTAGAGAGTAGTAGTACCGGCGGGTACCAAGTTACCAAACTGTTCACCAGCAGGGCAACACATGATGTTTTGTTCACGAACAACGAAAACCACACGCAGTTGTCCGCAAACACTGTTGCAGAAACAACAGCTGTAGAACGACACGTGGACAATCGATACTACTTTAGAGGAGGGTTACTGTTATAACTTAAAAACATACAATTTAGAAACAAACAACTTAGAAACATAAAGATAGAATTTTTAAGTTATGCCGGTTCTAAGTTGTGAGTTTCTAAGTTGTTGGTTCGGCGTTGTGTGTTTATGCGTTATGTGTTTAAAAGTTATGACAGTTATAAATTATGTGTATCTACGTTGTTATAGTTATATATATTTTATACGTTACGACGTTTCTAAATTGTGTGGTGGTTTGGAGTTGTGTGTCACAATGTTATGTGTTTCTAAGTAATGAATGTTCTAAATTGTGTGTTTATTAGTTGTTTGTGAATACAAGTTATGGTTTTTATTTAAGTTATGTGGTTCAGCGTTGTGTGTTTCTAAGTTATTTTTTCTAAGTTACGCAGTCTCTAAGTACTGTGTTTCTGCATTATGTGTTTCCAAGATATGTATTTCTAATTTATGATCGTTCTAACTTATGACAGTTCTAAACTATGTGGCTGTTTTCGAGAATTCTAAGTTGTGACTGTTCTGAGCTGTGCGTTTCGAAGTTATGTGTGTATCCCCTTCAGAAGACTGACAGATGTGATGCAAGCTAGGTGGCACGGACTGTATTGCAGCAACCAGGGCCGCAACTAGAGTCTCTGGCACCCGGGGCATGAATGGATTTATGCGGCCCCCCCCCCCCTCTTTTTTTTACACGGGGGGGTCCGGGGGCCCTCCCACGGAAAAATGGTGCTATTTAAGCATTTTCCATACCTACATGTAACAGTTTCTGTGCTACTGTACTTTCCATGCATGAACCCACTATGTCCATAAAGTAGTCCGTATAATCACTAGACTTGTTCATTAAATATGTTGAGACGTTATATTGTAAATCAGATTAGACATTCCTGGCATGCAAGTTAAAAAACTTTTTACCAGTTACCAGTTGTAGTAGGAATTACAATGCAAGCGATTTCGGCGCCCCCACAGCTTTGCGCCCGGGGCGTATGCTCCCCCCTAGTTGCGGCCCTGGCAGCAACAGGCCCTCACGTTAGGCCCCGCGACAGGCGGCGAGCGACGCGACGTAAGCCTGGCGGCGACTCACAGCGCCGACTGTTCACCCGACCTCGTCGGACGCGAGGACTCTGTTCAACGATGCTCTCGGCGACCCAAACACGTCATTTTGGTTTCCACAGATTTCATTACATAACATATATTTTTCATCGTATAGAATTAAAAAAAAGAATGAAGCAGAGATCACACAGTCATAGATTATCACGTTCCATAACATACTGTCTGTTTACAGTATTATCACAGTTGTGGTCTTTCCCAAAACAGAATTTAATACTGAATACTGTACGGCTTTCAGAATGCCATAACAGCTAAAGTAAAATGAATTGAAACCAACCCAATAACCTTACGTGTTGGAAACACACAATACTTTGAATACTGATGGTGAAGGTTTGTATTGCTAACCAATGACTTCAACTTTAGAAAAGACACCCATTCCATGAGTCAATACCTCCATGGCAAAACAAGTGTAGATTTTACCCCACTCTTGGCCAGTATCATTATTCTGCTCTTTGATTCGCGATTCATTGATCTTAGCCCAAGAATGATCTAACGATCATTCTTATAAAAGTTGCGCTAACACGTAATGGGACTACACGTTAACGACTATATTTCACGCTAGAAGAGGCTATAACGATAGAAAGAGTATAATTTTTTTGATACGTATCTGAAATTTTATGATTAACACTCTTAATATTTACGTCTGATTAAATTACGCCGGCATTGACTGCTCGCGCAGACAAAGCTATAAACAACCCCGAGAAGTGGACTCACATCGAAGTTACAAAAATGGTCTCCGTTCAGCGCTCGAAACACAACGGCGCAACAGAAAATGTGGTCGAACGAGGATGAAAAACCAGCTTCATGTCTCGGGACCACGCCTGCAACTGGCATTCAGAACTACACCGTGTGCCGAGTGCATGTTCGCGAGGGAAGTGCGGCCCGAGACAGAAAGACGAGGAATGGAAGTGTCTGCGCACCACTCACCATAGTCACAGGGCTGATTGACCCGAAGCTCCTGATGTACAGCTCACACGTCACGGATGTCGGCTTGTCTGCAACAACATACGAGCGCCCGCTTGACAATCCACACAAGCTTCTCTCGTGTCACACCAACTATTCCACAGATATAGAATGTTAAAAATTCTCATTTTAAATTTATTTTAATCACTGGTTACAAATTACCATGGATAGAGACCTGTAAAATTGGCGGATTCATTTCGCGATAGGATAGAGTCCAAATACTTTTGACATTATTTTGCTTCAGTGACTGGGCCACTGTTTATCTGAAGGACTCTAGGCCAATGAAAAATCTTTAACAGAAGAATTAGCGAATCACGATCATTCCAGTCAACAGGTGTTACGAGTCGGTAACCAATCAGCAGATGTAATTTGCACGAGGGCATAGAGGATCATGGAGTCTATCCTTTAGGGATTTGAAATCGCGAAATTTACAGGTCTCTAACCATGGATTTTTTATAGTAAATTTACGGATATGTTTAAAGTCATGTACTTAACCCGAAAAGATTTCCAGGCCATCTGTGAGTTATAACATTGTAAGGTTGTCTGGGTTTATTTCAGGCACATGTCTACAGCCAGCACACCAACCATATAGCCTATAAGTGCGGAAGCAAACGCGTCCAGAATGGCCCGGCCAAACAGGGCAATGACTTCTCTAGCAGACGGCTGCCAGTTACAAAGGAAAAATCACTAGCACGGGCATACCTTATTGCAGTCTAACGAGTGATCACATTATTTCGCGAAAAATACATTCCCTGAAGTTATACCTCCCATCTGATTCTAATTAATTTTGCTATTATGAGATTGTAAGATGCTGGTAGTTGGCACTGTAGTGAATTATTTGTTAATAAACTTTATCGTCTACCTTCTCCTAATAGTTTAATGCATGACTTGCTCAAAATGTTGTTTTTTACAGGTATTTTTAACAAGCACTGCGATTATTAATAAATCATCATCGATCTTCTGCAATAACAGAACAATTAAATGTAAACTACCGTATCCGATACAACAGACGTTTCGGAAAGCTTGTGTTTTTTAAAATATCGGAATTAGCTTGTTTTGTATGGTCGAATATTGCTGTTTGTGACAGTGTGATATTAGGAAATTATAAAACTCGGAGAGGTGGCATTATTTTAGTCTAAATATGCGTTGCAACCTTCTAATCCAAACAAATAATTTACATGTACAGGATAATATGTATATTACTTGAAAAATAACATTGCAGTGAATGACTATTTACATTATTAGGAAAACCAATATTAGGTTTTACATTTATTTTCGGTTTGACTCCTTGTTCTGGCATTACATGAAAACTTCTGAACTATTTTTTATGAAAATCCAATTGTTGTAAAGGTCTTTCTCAAACGTAAACTCTTGGGTATAGGGTAAGTACTTTATTTCACCCATAAAGGAATAAAAAGAGGGTATATAAGGTTTTACAATAATTAATCGAAATTGCAAAGCTAGAAAGAAATAGTTAAAATATTGGATACCAATATTAAATATAAAAAATTACAACATTATCTGAATTTTCATCCATAATGGGTGTGAATAAGGTAAATTAAGTTATAAGAATTAAAAATTATTAACTATGAATCTACCAAAGCGGGAGGTAAGATACTGATCTTGAACAACATTAATACAATGTTACATACTGTGTTTGACCAAGTTTTCTAAAATTGATCGCTAAGGGGGTGAAAAGAGGTCAAGTTTAGATTTATAATAAAGTTATGTTTTCAAAGTTAATAAATTAGGAGTCAGGATATGAAAATATTATTGCATACAACCTACACTACACAATTTTTTATCAATGTTAAATTTATACTTCTAAGAGGCTGAAATTGGGGTAAATATGATTTTAAAAAATGTCTTAAAAATTAAGCACGCATAAGGAAATATATTAGATATAAATTGCATCATACAAATAAATACTATCAAAAATATTTAAAATAATTTTTTAAAATTACGCTTGTATGGATATAAAAATGGTTTGGTTTTATACTTTGAAATTATCTCCAAAGCTAATCAACCACAGCTTAAGACAAACAGTATGAATAATATAGCCTACATTAAAATTGAGACTTCTTATTTTTACCATTTCGTGAGAATGTGAAAGAATTAAGTTTGGTACGCAGAAAAAAAATTGTCTAGAGTGGTAGTTAATGAAATATGCACTAATAACGTGCATACAAAATAACCTATGGCTTTATTTTTTAAACTTGATCGTCAAGGGGATGGAAAGAGGGAATTAGGTATTATAAAAATCATATCTCCGAAGCTAACCAAGCAAGATTTGAGATATTAGGTATTTGTAGTAAGCACAGATACAAAAGGACATAAATTAAAAAAAAATGTTTTAAAAAGGAAGATTGAGTAATTTTAATACAGTTTACTTAAGTGTAAGTATTAAATTTGGACATGAATAACACACGAATTCGGCCCATCCTAAACTATGTTTGCAATTTTTTAAATTTACATTTTCTAGCAAGTTGGCGTAAGTGATAGTTTGATTTTATAAAAGCTAAAAATAAATCGAAACATACTTATAAGCTCGGTGTCATATGAAAGTTAATATTTTCACCTTTGTGGAATTACTTTGCTCAAAGAGTTACGATACCTTTCTAGCATTTGATTTTCTGTGACAAATATTTTCAGCAGATATTCACTAAGTGCAATATAATGGTTGTAAACTGCACGAAAGTTTTCGTAATTACTATCCCTTGCGCGAAGTTTTACACCCATTATAATTATTACCCTAAGTAAATATCCTTTGAAAATTTACGTGACAAAACCACAAATCCAAGAGAGGTAACATGTTAAATTACTGAAAAATTCCTTAACTAATACTAAAGACTATAAAATAATAAAACATGGCGTGTGGGCCTTAAGGAAGATATTTTATATTTTTCATTGTTAATCAAAATTTTAAAATTAGTTATTATCAATTATAAAGTTGTATTATAAATTTGTCAGTATAACCTTTTTTAAGTGTCTTACATAGAACTTTTCAAATAGTTAGTTGGCATGTAACAGTGTAAAACAAATAAATAAAATAATACGAGAACAGTTCATCTTATTACGGCAACCAATATCTCCCATTTCACTACTTTTAATATATATTTTTTTATGTTCATAATATAGACATTCATTATTAACATTCATAATAAACGCTTCTATTTTGATTTTTATTTAGTTTATTTTAATTTAGATTTATATTTTCTTAAATAAAGGATCAGTGAAAAGGACCAAATTCGCTTCAATAAATCCTAAAAAAATTTACGAAAACAACTTACAGTACTCAATTTCTTTTTGTTTCTCGTCAAGCCAAACTCTTGACGTCTTGGAGATACGACGTTGTTTCTCCAAAGACAAGCCATGCGAGATGTAAAAATAAATCTTCCTTATCCGTTTAGAGGAGAAGAACCATTGATTTTTGATTTGATTTAGTTTGTTGTCGCTTTTGTTTTTTTTGCCGACGGCCTACTTCCCTGCGAGAGAACAGAGGGTGGTTTTGGAACCCGCCCTCTTGGGCACGCGCGTGCTCTGCTGCTCCGGGACGTGGCTACGAGCCGCTGTGTCGGTCACGGGTGGGAGACCCCTGCGAGGTTAGACTCGGGGTCGCTGTGCTCGCTCGTGGTGCGGGGAAAAATAAAACAGTGGCTAATTAACCTCCACGTACGGCGTAGGGAGCCACCCCACAACCGTATCTGCTTTGGGTGGCAGGAGAATTGGAAAAAAGGGGGGATGGGGGACGAAAGCGAAAAGGCGGAAAGGGAAGGTATCCTATATTGGTAGAGACCGGAAAAATTCGCAGATTCATTTCGCGATAGTCTGAAATTCATACACATATGTATACATTTAAGCTGCTTTTGCTATTGGCTCACTGTTCGTCTGGGCGACTCTGGGCCAATGAGAAACCCTCAACCAAAGAAGTAACGAATCACGGGCAAACCAGTTGAGACGACTCACAAGTCAGCAGCCAACTAACTGGCGTTATTTGCCCGAGTATACAGAGGACTGTGTAGACTATCCTGAAGGTCATCGAAACCGCGAAATTTTCACGTCCCTATATATTGGTGGCAACGGCACTCGAAAAAAAAAAATGCGTTATTACCATCAGTGAAACACTTAACAGCAAAACTTCAGTCTTCGCCGTTTTTTTTATGACCACCCTATCGATGGACCTCACTGTTAATGAAATCCATCGCGGAATCGGCGGGAATTACTAATAAATAGGCAAAAATTCTGAAACTGAAATTGTCGATTGTATTTTACTGGTTTCGTTTCACTAAAGCTTTTTATGATTATTTTCTGTCATATTTTGAGGAGTCTCAAATATTTCAAATCTAGTGTTGAGTTTTTTTTCTCTCCTAGTTCTTCTTAGAAATGGGGCGATGTTCCTATTGTGATAGAACATAAAAAATAACTTAAGAATAAGTAGACTTACGGCGATAAAACTTTTAACCACTCGATGTACCTATTGGGTACTCACAAATTTGAATCATGCTCGCTGGCTCGATTTCATCGACAACATCTATGACGCGTTATTTGTCATTCAAGTTTTGTCAACTTTGGTGCTGGAAAATTACCAGTCACCTGTGTATAGGTTTCATGTAACCTTTTGGGAACGAAAATGCAATGGTCGTAACATGAATGAAACACTTTTAAAATAATACGACATACTGAATACAGCAATTCCAACGGGGAAGAGAAAATGCGTACTGGCAAAATCATATTAACTTTACCTTGTTGAGTCAGGGTCAGTATTGTTAAAATCTGAGTACGCCGTAATTTAGTTGAATTTTTTAAATCACACTTTACACAGAATTTTTTTTTACATTTACAAATTATTCCTTTGGAAACCAGTTGCCAAGAAATAGTTTGTAGTACTACAGGAAATAAATTGTAACTTTGTACAAAACATGGCTATGGTTATGTTTGAGTATATGAAATACGTTTTACGAGATAATACTGAGGAATTTGCACGAAAATTGGCACATAATAATTATTATCTTTTTTAATCGATGTTTCATTCAAACTACATTTTTTTTAAAAACATTGCAAAGATAATAAGATATATCTTAATTTGACTTTATTCTGTTTTATTATGCTTATTAATGTGCGCAGTTTTTAACTATTGGCGGTACTATGACAACTCTAATTAAATTCCCGGGTAAGGGGAATCCTAATCCAGTATTACTGGGAAAACTCTTTTGTAGTGATACACTTGTCTTCATGTTAATGTAGAAATGCACAAATATCTGAAATTTTACATTTACCAAAAAATTACAGTGTAGCTTGAGCCGGCGGAGCGGCAATGTAAATGCATTCGCATTCCACGGCGCTCCACACGCATTCCACGGCGCTCCACACGCATTCCACGGCGCTCCACACGCATTCCACGTGATTGGCACTCATTGGTTTCTTGAATACACTCAGTACACGTGCTGGAACAGTAATTTTCTACAGGCCGTGGCAAGTTCTCCTAACATCCTTGCTCCATATACGATACTATATTTTGTTAAATTATAGAGTATTCCAAGTTGTTTATGTAAATCTGAAACTGATAACACAATATCAATAATTTTCTTGCATATTAATTATTCCAACTTAAATAATTTTTGAATATTTGAGTATTTTGTTCTAATATTTTTAACGAACTTTATTCTTTATCATCTACAGTCTGTTAATCCAGGTTACAGAGTCCACATAAACCGTCTTCTCGCGACTTAGAGATTACCAGTGAATAATTTTATAAAGATTTAAAACTTTTATGTGAAGTGAATCGCTTTTAAGTTCGCACTTTTTTTACTGATGTAAAAGGGCTTTATATCCACCCAAGGGACAAATTAAAAGTTCTTGGATGTAAACTTCGACGCTGCTTTTTCTTACTTTTTACATTTACTGAGGATTTGATTCAATAGTGATCTTCTAAGATGCGGAACTTGTTGTGGATATAAAAACTTGATTTTATCGCTTCTCGATGTTATATTCCAGTTTCATTCGCGATAGTAGAAAAAAATTACAGAGAGATTCGAATAAAGGAAATCGTTGTTTTGATGTTCATATTTTTAAGTTGTCTCCAGTGGGTTTCTTTTAATCCGCACTCTATTTAAATTCTTTTAACATTAAAACTTTTTTCTTTGTTTTATATTTTATCTTTGTACCGTGTTACATTTTAAAATGTTATTTTGAGTTAGTTTAAAATATAAAATTAATTTCATTTCCCTTTTGAAAATTTAATATTAATTTATAGGATAAAGTCACGTATAACTTCAGTGCAACCTGTTTAAGAAATTACTGCTGTCATCATACAGTTTCCTGAAAATGCAGTTAATCTATAACGTACCTAAAAATCACGAAACAAATATATTAAAAAATAAAAGAGCCTTTATTTTGTGGATAGAATAATAAAATATAATACAAATACTCCTTGACAAAATAATATTTTTTATAGCAACAATATTTAAAATATCTGCATTCTAAAAGCATGTTTATACATTGCAAACCTGGTACTTTCATTATGGTATTTACTTAAAGACATTGGGTAGAAATAAGAAACCAATTTGCTTCTGCATATAGAGATAAGTAAGTTACATAATAAAGAAAAAACGAAAGATTAAAAGAAATAAAATTGATTAGTTTAGCCAAGAAAAAATCAACCTATGCACAGAGAGTTCTTACTATACATGAATGTTTCCTCTATATTGAAAACTATTTTGATTGAATTATTATTAGTATTTGTTTAAACACCGACTATGTATTATAACGAAAAAGTTTTTAAAACGTCGTACTTTTAACCGTATGCAGTTATATGCATATCAAATAGGGTCTAAAATAGCCAGTTTAGGTAACTTCAACGTACATTATATATGTGTGTGTGTAATAAAATACAGTCATGCTCTACTGAACTAATTATTTACAAGGAAAGCCCACATAGCTATGCTGGTTTTTTCTTGTTTACGTGTTCTGGTATTGGGGTACAGCACTTTGTATTCTAGGAAAATGAACAAATATATATCGTATTCGGATAACAAGTTAAAATCCAGTAGCATTCAGACAGACATAAAGACAAAAAACAATTGTTCATAGCAATAACGTTCCTGAAGTGCCATTATATACGTAGTCTGAAGAGAGAAAAACCAAACTTGTTAATCTAATAATTCAAAGGTAGAATAGTAACAAAATTCGCGTTATCGTTGGTAACAATTTAGAATGAAAATGTTTGTACACTTAAATGACACTTTTCATTACATCATGTGTTATTTAACATGTTTTAAAGGGTTATCAAACCAAATATTTGGCAAGCAGAAAACATGACAGACGTTTCCACCACGTTTACCGCGCACCAGAAACCATTACAAGGTCGACTTTAGGAATAGTCGGAGGATGGCTGGCTCTGACATAGTTGAAGTTACTTGCTACTTCACCATCATCATATTGCAACACCAAATACATTGCGTAAATGTTGTTTGAGAATGCCTGATAATGAATAATAATAATCAGTTAGAATTTTCGTTGTTAAACTTCGTCCCCCATAAAATACAGTCCTCAATGCAAACACAACACTTGATTGTTTTGGATGACACAGAAACATGGCGCCCACTATCAGCTCGACAAAACGCTGCCTCTCTCAGTAACCATGTACTAATGCAATATGGCCACACATTGTAAACAACCCACCCACATAAACTCACAACACCAGGAAAATGCCGAAATGTGATTTTTTTTTCTGTTGGCAATGATTGACTCTTTTCCCAGCAGCGTTGATTTGAATTGTTGTAGTTCACCATCTTCTACGACCTCGTTGTCAACGAGACGTAAAATTGGACAAAAAATAAATAAACTCAAAAGTTGACTTTTTGCGGCCCAGAGATAGCCAGTTCGTCTTTCATCTAGAGAGCAGCCATCTCTCTTCGTAAAAAACAGCCTCAGCAATAGAACCATAGAACAATGACTGAGGTAGAAAGCTCGCGTGATCTACGCAGCAACACATTCTTGTTCCCAACATTACACTGCAGTAAAAACATGTATATTGCCGCTCGCAGCTGGTAAATTGTTGAGGTTATAAAATTAAATTTTACCTTTTACGTGTTAGATATTTAATGACAAACTACTCCAGTAAAATATGAAGATTTCCGAAACATAGAGGTGCAAGTCAATAATTTTGTAGTATAGAGTTTGCTATTAATAATTTTAACGTTTCAGAGGTGAACTATATAGCCAACTTTAAGATGCAAAATCTATGTACTGGCGAACCTCCAATTTACCGCGTCTAAACACAGTACAACATTTTAAAACATCATAACAAAATAATGCATTTGTTGGAGTTTAATTTGTAAAATAAATACGCTGCTCGCATTGTTTGCATCAACCGGATTGAACTGTTTATGACTGGGTCATAACTGCGTGCCAAGGCTCGAGTGTTCGCGAGAGGTAATATTCGAGCACGAGCGCCGCCTGTGGCTGACAGGGTACGCTACGCGGCAAACAATTATGGTATGCGGGTAGCCTGCCTCTTTTGTTGGCAGGGGCGAAGGCGCATCCCCCACTTCCTCAACTCTAGCGGACCTCCCCTCCAAATGACGTCACTTGCGGGCGGGGTGATTGGCTGTGACAGCCCAGTGATGTCACTGTTGCCGCACTTCGCTCGAGAAGGGGAGATCAAGAGGCGGCATCTCCCGCACTGCTTGTAGGCCGCTTGGGAAAAAGAGTGAATGTCGAAGAATAAAGCTAATGAACGAACTACAGTGTTTTCGGATAATGTAACGGAATCACCAGGAGCGGTGTTGTCACGATAGTCGATGACAGTTTATGGAAATCATGTCTTAGAGGAGAAAGTAAGATCGTAGTATACCTGATGAGCCATGGTGGCTCACATATACTGCCTGATCTATTAATCATACAATTTAATGAAACTTCTTTAAATACGATAGGGTAAGTTGAGCGATAACGACTTTAGAGGGTAATGGAAAGGAAGTATGAAAAGGAAGTTGGACATAAAACAAGTTGAGGTTAACGGATATTGCTCGATTGTGCGTGGTTTGAAAGATGGGAATAAAAAAAAATTAAAGAGGAAGACAATTACTCACTTTCGCATACTTTCACAAACTTTTGTACCCTTTTAGATACTTTCGAATAGTTGTAAATAATTTAAAAACAATTTTATAAAATTCTACATATGCTTCGCATACGTTACTAATCTTTGCATACTGTCCATACTTTTCAATTATTTTTCATACGTACGCATACTTTGGCATTATTTCTTATTCTTTTGCACATTTTTATATACTCTCTCACTCTTTCGCACATTTTCGCATAAATTTGCAAACTTTCGCATACTTGTCCATATTTTCGCATAGGTACTTTGAACACTTTTGCACACTTTTGGACACTATCGCATACATTAGCGCACTTTAAGATACTTTTGGATACCTTTGCATACTTTTACATAGTTTGGTATACATTTGCATACTTAAGCATTCCTTACTTTGCCATACTTATGTATACTTTTCCATACTTTCGTTTACTTTTGCTTACTTTTGCACATTTCCGCATACTTTCGCCTCCTTTCCTATATTTTCCGTACTTTGAAAAAAATCGCATCTTTTTGCATACTTTCGCTAAATTTCGTATACTTTCGCATACAGTTTCATACTTTGGTATACTTTCGCATGATTAGTAATTAAATTTTTTAAGGTAGAACTTATAAATATATCTGGGATATATGATAGAAATATAGCAAACATTTATTTATGTTATTTTGAACTTAAATATATTTATAGATTTTGATTTTTTTTTGTCATTTCTCTGTTTGTTCTGGCATCAAAAAAAGAATTCAGTTCTGAATTAGGGTATGCTGGAATGTCGAACTATAATGTTTGTAATTTCTTAGATAAAAATTATTTATGTATATCTATCTAGAAAAACCACAGATAGTTGCAGTACAGATCCAAATGGTTAATGTGTTCAAAAGTGTTAAAATAAAGACAAAACAAGATTTTATTTTAGCTTGTTAAAACTTTCTTTTTGTGTAGACCATAAGATATTCTACGCTTTTAAATACTGGCGTCTCACTGAAAGAAAGATGATTATAGACGATTAAATAAACACAGATGAAGGAAATTGTTGAAAGCAGTCAAAATTGGCTAATGACAAGAAAACATCTAGCCCCTTGACTGAATTAAAAGTAACTAAAAAAAAAACAGTAAAATATGTTTAGATATTGAGTCACTATGTCATTTAGTCCTGTAGCATAAATGGTATAAAAGTAGTTTATTTGTTGGTCATGTAAAATACATCCATTTAAATGTTTTTTTTTTCTCGGTATTATGGCTTTATTTTGTTATTTAAATGGACATAATGAAAAAATTATACTACAGTAACATATTGTAAATGTAACATAATTGGTGAGGTCGAGAAACTGGTGCTGAAACGGATCAAAATTTCATTTCAAAAATATGAAAGATAGTAATAAATGTTTTTAAATTAGTTATTAAGACCAAATGCTTATATTCTAATTTTTTAAATATTGGGTTGGACCCATGTCTACAGGATTTTAATGTACAAAAGTTGGTAATCTTCATTTTAATATTTAAAGCTTTCATTTTAGTATTGTATAATTTGATTTAATTAAATTGTAGAGAATATTAAAATGTATTTTTTTGAAACCACCCGTACTATTACGTTGAAATAAGTCATGATACTGATTGCAAAGTCGCAAAACATTCAGAGAGTTCATATTAACCTTCAAACAGTTTAAAACGTTAATGTTATATATAAATGAATGTTCGCTTAAAATGCATCTTTACTTTGTCTTGTTAGATGTAATTTACGAGTTAAACTTTAAAATCTAAGCATGAATGTTCTAGAACTACTGCAAATTATTAAATTCCTATTGTTTAATGAATTTTTATAAGTTCATATTTTTAATATCTAAATCGCAAGATCACATTTTTTTATGCTTGTGTACCTGCCATTCCCATTCACACAGGTTTACAAAGCTACGCTCCCTTCATTTTACCTCTAAAATCGACCTACAGAATCACTGAATTTCCAGGTTCTCTAATACGGAACATTATTGTTGCAGACTTGCCATTGCCACAGTATTTTTCTGATACCAATATGAACTCCCACACTGGCACATGAACAAGTGTCTCTATTTCATTGGCTGCTGCCTCCTGTCATCCGGATTGCATGTGGTTGGTTCGTATAACTCTTGTCAAGAGCGCAAATCTGTTTGATCCTCGGGTGGTTGGGGGAGGGGGGGGGGAAGAATATTCTCAAGGGGAGAAGGGGAAGGAGGAATCGAGAGTTGTGCGCGTTGGCTTTAACCGATACAAGTCATCGCCGGATAGGGTGCTTGTGTGTTGTATACTGCCCATATTTTTGCCTATATGCATGCAGTAAGCAGACAACTTTGCACTGTTAGAACTTTTTACGTACTTTTCAACGAAAACTTCAATTCAAATAAACGAAGAGTGCTTCGTAATTTCAAATAACTTAATATTCGTAGGAACTACGCCGTATTTTGACCTTCCGAGTTGTCTGTTTCGTTATAATCAAAGTTGAGCACACATTTGGACAAAATAAGATTGTTCTTACTGTAGACTTAACCAGTTTTTAAATGTTTTGATAATGCTTAAATAATTTTCACGTTCAAAGTAAGTGAACTCAGAGTCCGTAAATTCACGAAGATAGCCGTAAATTGACGAAGAGCTCTGGATAATTTGTAACCAGCGTTCTTCGTAAGATCAAGGTGCAGATTTTTAGCAGTGTATATAATATACATTTACATTTAATAATTACGTTTCACAGTCACGGTTTGAAAAGAGCAAGCGGACTGATTCAGTGAAGGTCTTCTTAATCCCAGGCGCACCCTCCCCTTCTTTTTGAATCAACGCCCACGACTCTTGTAATATTTTCATTGCTTTGTTGTCCTTCAGGACGTGTCAACCTACTTAATGATTCAACAAGAATCTTATCAAAATGTAAATTGGTATGCATTCTAGAATGAATTCGAGTAACAACGTCAATTCCTCAGGTCTCTGTTGTCAGAAATATTTGTTCGTTCAGGCATAGCTTTATACTTAGCAGCTTAGTGTTAAATACATCCTCACCCCAACATAGAAAACCTTTTAAAACTTAATAAGTAGAGACCGGAAAAATTTGCGAATTCATTTCGCGATAGGCTAAAATACAAATAGTTATACCTCAGTGCTGCCTCTGCTATTGGCTCACAACTCACCTGGATGACTCTGGGCCAATGAGAAACACCCAACCAAAGCTTTATCGAATCACAGGCTGCTACGATGGGACGTCTCATAAGACAGCAGCCAATGAGTGGGTGACATTTGACCGAGTGTACATATAACTATTGAGTTCATCCTAGAGGTCATTGAACCCGCGAATTTTTCCGGTCCCTATTAATAAGTGGTGCGAAGCAGCGCAGTGACAGCCCAACTCGCAATACATAAGAGCCGGGTTGGAGTCCCGATTCGGCCACCGTGATTTTATAAAGTCACTCCAGGTAAGTGCTCGAGGGGGGTTAGGCCTCACCATCTTGCAATTTCAAATATTTTGATGCTGCTTAGAAAAAAGCTTCCGAGCTAATTTTTTTTTTTGGTTTGTTATGGCATAGGACTTTGCTTTGGCTACTTGTTAAGCCAACACTTGTGTACTGGTGTGATCATCATGTCCTTTGTAGTCACCGGCGTGAAATGATGTATACATATATTTTTCCTCGCAGCGCTTACCAACTAGAGCCTGTTAGTAAATATTTGGTTGCAACAAGGTATAGAAGGTCTGGGATACATGATTTATGCGTTGACATGCCAAAATTTGGGATAATTTGTTCAATATTAGAATTATAGCAAAAAGTTGGAAAAATCCAAGATGGCAGGGCCTAATACCCTTTTAACTATAGCGTGTGTCACGCTTAGACTCCAGTACAGATCAAATGGCGCTCACTGTTACCAGATTGGTACTACCCTACATTTTACCATTAAAAATCTTATTTTGTATACTATTTTAACTATTACAAGTTTTAATATATTAAAAACTTTACTCTTTGTTGATTTTTCCAAGACCATTAAATAGTGTCAATTGACAGTATTATAATATTTGTAAAATAATTAAATGCTAAACAATTATTATTTCACAAGAGAAACTACTTGTAACAATCGGTCAGATATTAATACCAAGGCATTCCATTAAATTATGAGCTTTGCTCAAACAGGGATAAAATTTAAAATAAAAAACGACATAAATATTTTTAGACAGAAATTGTTGAAACCATGATGGTGCCTTTCAGTTACGACTCCTAAGAAGTAAAAATGGTATATTATGAGATTATGCTCGTGTTGAAACACAGCAATAAAATGTAATTCCAATACTTCTCATGCCTAATTTTCCTTTACAAAATGCGATGTTTCAGATACAATTATAACAATTTTCTTTACATTGTAAAGCTGTGTCTGAAACTTTTGTTCTCTATGGCATGTATCTGGCAACAGAGAGCACACGGAAACAGGGCCATCGCTAATGGCAGAAATCATGCATTGGGAATAGAGAGTAAATGTAAGTTAAAAGGCACACTGCAAATTGAGGATGATTAAAGTTACAGCAAATACTATAGAACACAACACCGACACTCCCTGGAAATCGTGGAAATCACTGCGTCCAGCGCTCCCAGAGAGATTAGTTTGGTACTTAAGATTGAGGAAGATTTCTCACAGTAATGAATTTCGGCAAATAAAAAAACACTTAGAGTATATTTGGGTAAACGGATTTTACGAACTTTGTTTAGACTCCGATTTGTCTTGTTAATATACTAATAATTGCAGAATGAAATATAATTCGTCATAATTTGACCTGTTTTTGAAAGTGTGTGTGTTCTTGCAGCTTGTGATGTTTAATCAACGTTGAAATCAGTTGGGCAAAACACATGGCAAAACTGCACAATATATGCTATTTATAGGTGTAATAATTACCAGGTGCAAAATAGAGCGAAATCATTCTATTAATTCCCGAAACTGACATGAAAGCATATGCTTTTCAACCTATTTCACTGTGCTATATTTTCCCTGTAAAAGTATAAAATAATTTATAAAACGCTTATTTATTATATAAAAATTAAATAATTAAAATGGACTGTACACAACGATCTGCAAAATAAATATGGGTTTAGTTTTCAAGTATCATGACTTCCATTATGCATTATGTCAAAGAGGTAATGCATAGTTTGTTCAAAACAAATAATATAAGGATAAGTTTGATTAGAATTCTTATACATGCTTTTAACAATAATATTTAGCCCAGCCATGATTTGCCCTCTACTTTCCTAAAAATATTACTAAACATATTTCTATTTCTCGCAAGGCAGTTCTAGTTTCCATGGTTTCCATGTTTCTCCATGCTAAAAAGGAAAGCCTACAGTTCACATCAGGGATGTGAGCCACACCCTAACAGTTCTGAAATTCTGCAAAGTTTTCCAATCGCTTGTGAAATAAACCGCATATTGAAAAGATTTATATTTTTTTACGGCCAAAGAGTATGTTAAATAACGCCACCCTAACCTAACCAACGTTTGATTTTATTTAAGATAACATAGCCTAACCTAACCTCACGGAAAAAATAAAGAACTGTTATTTGTTACAATGACCTAACCTAACCTAAACTTTAACTTCGGTAACCTTCGGAACTGTTCGAGTTGTGATAGAGGATTTCATCCCTGTCCACTTTAGGCTATCCTGATAAGCAAACCGAGTGTTCGGTATTGAGTTCTATAGTATGTGGCTATAGGCAATTTGTACTGGCACACACTAAAGATAAGCGTGGGTTATGATCGCAGTCTACTCACTCAGGTGGTTGGTGGGCGTGGCTCTTCGGTCGTAATCGTTTTTGAGCAGACTGTCGAGTATCTGCAGGTGGTCAATCTTGGCGCCATCCCTGGAACACATAGTTCAGCCTGAGAGCGACAAATAAAGTCAACAAAACAAGATCTCTGCGTCCAGCTCTGAAACATCCTGAATGCACCAGGGCTTAACGTATCATTGTCATAGAAATCATTATAGACGATAAGAAGGTGAGGGCATTAAAACACGGAAACATCCGTCAAGTTTCACACTTGCCTTGTTTTGTGGGAAGGGGGAGGGAGGGGAATCAGCCTAACCACTCAATCACCGTGCCCAACGTGGAACATAGTAGCTCCTAAAACTATTCAGTCTTCTTGGATAGAAAATTTTGCTGTGATAATAAATTAAATTATTAGCACTGTTTTACATTTTTTAATCATAGGCAAGCGGAAAAAACCTAATAATATTTAATTTTAAATTTCTTTGGCCAGCATCGACCATGATTATCGCTATCCCGATATTAACAGTTTGATGAGAGTTGTTACTACACAACATAGTAGTATAGGAATGACGGGTCTGGAGTCGGAGTGTGGTGTGTGGTGGCGACCGCCATTGTGTACATTGTGACGTCACGGCAACCAACTTGGATTGTCACGTCACGGCGGCCATCAGCGTAACGGGACAAACGTAACAGGACAAGTTGTACCGTGACCTTTGACCTTGACCCCGGCGGCCATTTTATATCCGCCATTTTGGATGACGTAATTTTGTTTTCTCGAACATTCCGGCATTTTGTTTTCCGCCACTTTGAATTATGACGTCACCGTTGCAATTTCCGTTACGGCCGCCATATTTAACTTTTTTACTATCAGATTTTAATAAAAAAAATTTAAAATTTATTTAAAAAAATCAATTAATAAAATTTTAATAAAAAATAATAAAAAACATACATTTACGGCACGGAGCTCAGAGTCCTCGGTTCGAACCCGGTGAGGGCAAAAAAATAAAAATGGCGACCGATCCTTCCCCCGTGGTGGGTGCAGGAAGACTGGCCCCCACCACTTTGTTAATAGCATATATATCGCCAGTTAGCATGATGTCCACCATCTTGTCTTCGTTTCCTGGAAGCCATCATCATTGTATCGACGGCTAGAGTGCGCTGACACCATGTTAGTTTAATTCGTACCCGCTAGAGTGCGGTAATCATTTATTATTACTGTGACACCCGCCATCTTGTCATTTGGTCGCCATCTTGAAATCGTGTAATTATTTAGCTAGAAATTCGGGAATAATTACAAAATTCATTAAATAAATAAATCATTAATTAACATATTGATTCGATTGATTCCTGTTCTTGGTTCGATACCTGATAGATGCAATAATGTTAAATTTTATGTAAAAATAATAATAATTTCTATAAACCATTTCAAAATTAATTAAATAAATTTGTAATCTATATACTGATTGATTAGATCGACTAAGGTCCTTGGTTCGATCCCTGGCCGATACAAAACAACTTTAATTTTTAAAAAAAGTACCACTAAAGTGAAAGGTTTGAGAAAATAAAAACATTGCAAGTTCTTTTAAAAAATTTATTATATAAATTCTACACTACTACAAGTACAAAATACACAGACAAATTACTAAAGTTTTGTGGATTTCTCGATTTCTGCATCTGCCACCCACGAATTAAAGCGAGGTGGAAAGCCCCACCACTTGATGTAGGACCGTCCATTTCTTCGTTTTATAATCATCTCCACCAAGTACGTATCGGGATACAACGTAGGCTGAATCTCTTCGGCATTCCACGAACTACGACTTTACGACGAAGGTATTTTCGTCTAGCAGGAGCATGAAGTTCGCGAGCGATTCCGGTTCGACTCATTGTATGTAGCCGGCTTCCCTCAGTTCTTCAAGTATGGAGACTATTTCGTTGATGTGCGAATAATTTCCTACATTAAGCGAAGCATGTAGAATTCTAAGACGATCAACTAATTCATTGGGGTCGTCCCAATATACATAGTCAAATATCTGACCACTTTCTAGCTTTTTTAAACCTTCTCCATGTATTATTAGTTCACTGAAGAGACTATAGCGAGAATATAGATTTTTTCATGATATTCGTCTTTATATACACCACTATCTGGATCGTTATCGCGAAAATGTGCATTGGTAAGCTCTAGCAGTTTTTTGTACTCTTGTAAGTCTTTGTGAGAATATCCTTTAGGCTCCCTGCGAAACAGCAATTCGTACAGACCCGGAGTCCCGCGCGTTTTGAACTCTGCTACGCGCACGATATTTCCTGGTAGAAAGTCTATTTCTTTAGCACCGAGGAACCACTTATTATGTTTTCTGTACACTCCGTAGGTCATGTCATTATTCCGACTCGTAAACGATATCAGGTATGGCCGGACCATTGCATTAACTTGGTGCCCCTTTTTCGGTATTTTTTTCTTGTGCATGGACTCTGTACTCGTTAAGTCCTCTTCTTCTCGATCTGGTTCATACTTTCTCTTCTTTACAGTTGGCATTTCATCTTCAACTTCTGTCTTCACAATGATGGCTGGTTCTTCCTTGTTGTTAAGTTCGTCGAGGCGACTAGTGATTGGTTTAAATATCTCCTCATTTTCCATCTCACGTGCAAGTCTGGTTCGTCTATCAAGTAGATATTTTTCACGAACAGACTGTATAGCTCGATGAAGGTCACTGGCCAGGTCCGACATTGTACTGGCTGAAAACATATTGCAAGCCCTCCTTTTATACGGTTTTATTTGTTCGCAGAAACTTCTTTCTTGTGTTTGGCTAAATCTGAATTTGTTGACAAGTGAGATAGTGATGCTTTCAGACTACTTTGAAAAGTCCTCAAATCGTCACGTCTTTGTGCATTCGATACTTCGATTATGTCGCGAATGCGAGAATCCGAGGCTTCCACACGCTAGTCGATGGCAACGAGATACTCTAGTAATTAGTTTTCACACTTTCTACTTTTTGAGCCAGTAGCGAAATGTATTTGCGGATATTTTCGTCATGAGACCTAGAGCAGTACGTAAGTCTCGACTGCTACGTCCAAATTTGGAAATGCTGTGACTCATGTTTTGATGATAAACTGATCGAAACCTCGTCTGTACCTGCTGTTATATAGAGGCCAGTCTTTGACTATAACTAGGAATCCGTGTTCTTCTTTCCAACACAAGGAGCACATGTCTTTGAATTCCTGGAATGTCATGTCGGTGTTTACGTGATCATCATATGCGTGACGTAAATTAAGTTCGTCCATGCGAAAAAGCACTATGACATTTGCGTTGTCTCGTAGGAGATGTTTTGGAATGCGACTGTACGTCTGACACAGGTAAACACAGTCTACCTTGGCGTGTCTGCCCATGGAAAAGTACTCTTGTATTATGTCTTGCTTCTCGCACATTACATCGTCGAAAATAAACACGGAATTGGCTTTTGTTTCGTTTGGAGGTACCACATCCGCATTATCATTAAATGGGAAATACTCCAGACCATCCACCGATTGTAGAACCGTAGCTAGGCGCTGGTACTTTGACTGTTGCAATGATTTGGAATAAAGGTACACGTTTTCGAACCTAAGTCCGTTTGGTTCCTCTAAAAAACTCAGCAGAACGCACGTTTTACCGCAATTGGACGGACCAGCCATTATGCATCGTACGGCCGAAGGCAACAGTAAGCCATGTCGTGATTCACGCGCACTAAATACATCATCTTGCGTAATGCGTACGGGTAAACACACTTATTGCTTGACGACTTGCATTGTACTGACGAAATTGTATAAAATCAATTTCATTTATACTTTCTTGTCAGTTGTGCGCAATGACTCGAAGAGGTAAGAACAAAAAACACATCGGTGCAGGACTCGTAAACTCGCTGATAAACAATCTGCCATTCGAGCTACACATTCCCGGCTACAGATTCTGCGGCCCCGGCACTAAACTAGCGAAATGGTTAGCTCGCCGTGACGTGGGCATTAATTGTCTAGACGAAAAGTGCAAGCAGCACGATATCGCATTTTAATTAAGCAAGGATCTGGAATCTAGGCACAGAGCAGATCAGATATTGGCACAGGAAGCCGAAGATATAAGTAAATCGTCGGACGCGGGACTTGGAGAAAAAATCGCACGTGGGGTGTATCTAAAATCATGAAGGCAAAGACGAAATTAGGACTGGGTGCTCGTCGAGCCAGCTCCATCAAGTCAAAGACTAACTCACGCAAGACCAAACGCAAGACTGGTGCAGGCGTGCAAAAAGCCAAGCAAAAATTACAGACTCTCGACAAGATGATTATAGAAGGATTTCTTCCTTTGCTTTTGCCTGCATTGGGTTCTCTCGGCGGCCTCATCGGTGCAACGAGCGGTATAGTGCGGGCAGTCAACACTTCGAAGAATGAGCGCAAGCAGTTAAAAGAAGCACAGCGACATAATGCAAGCATGGAAGCCATTGCCATCGGTAAAAATAAACGGCGCAGGACTGTACTTACGACCTCACAAGGCAGGTCGAGGCATGAGAAAGAAGCGAATGAAAAAATCCTATGTTCTTTGCCGAAACGTCCGCTCACCAATATAGATTTAATCGAGTACGCACGCAAACTTAAATTACCAAATTTCCGCGGCGTGTTTATGCGAGACACTTTGCCCAGCAAACCAAAAACCAACGAACGCGCCATCATTAATTTAGACACGTCGTTGGGTCGTGGCACGCACTGGGTGGCGTACATAAAGTCTGGAAAAATGGCCGAGTACTACTATAGTTTTGGAAATTTACGGCCTCCGCCAGAACTTAGGCGGTACCTGGGCCGGTCCACTACGTTGTTTTACAATTACGAAACGGAACAGAAGCCTAATCAAACAAACTGCGGACACTTGTGTCTTCGCTTTTTAAGAAACAAATATTAGCTGACAAATAAAAATTACTACTTAAAGGATGTGCAGTGTTGATAATTTATTAGTCATGTCGATAACACTTACCTTGACAGGTCACGCATCTGAGCTGCGGGCGGTTCATTTCCCGCCTCTGGATTTAGACTGAGAATGGTGTATCGGACTCGTAGATTTTCAAACGTATAATGCCATACCTAATATCGACGAAGAAAATTGCAAGATCAGCTTCCTGAAAAGCGATGGGACCGCTCATGAAATACAGTTACCTGTTGGCTCTTACGAAATTGATGACATTGCAAATTACATCAGGGATATGTTACCACAGGATGTAGACTTTCAACTGCGTGGAAATCCAAACACTCAAAAAAGCATTCTAACATGCAGTGAAAATGTCGACTTTACAAAACCTGGGACCATAGGTACGATGCTCCGATTCGAATCAAAGGTGTATGATACAGGAAGAACGTACGAATCTACGCGCGCAGTAAACATTTTGCCTGTGAATGTCATAAGAATAAACTGTAATTTGGCAAGTGGAACGTATCTCAACGGAAGACTAAGCAACATGCTGCACGAGTTTTCGCCGATGGTCCCGCCAGGATATAAACTGGTTGAAGTACCGCAAAGTATCATTTACGTTCCAGTCGTCGTGAAGTGCGCACACGAAGTCGTCGTCAGAATCGTTGACCAGCGAGGACGATTGGTGAATTTTCAAGACGAAGAAATTACATTACGTCTGCACTTGAAGCGATGGGTATAAAGTTCGTAACACCGAACAGTTATAAAAGAAATCGTATTGCCGTGAATAAGGACATTTCTCTGCCAGACATCTGTGCATTAACACCTGACAACATAAAGTATCTTCTTAGTATTGGACAAGTGCCGAATAAAAATGGAAGACGAAATCCTCAACGTGGAAGATCCGGTCATTTTTGAAGACAGCATTACGAAAATGGAATTGGACGAGTACCAGCCTTTTCTGCTCGGACCGTACGCACTACCATCGGAAGTACGCATTGCTGTACAGCACCAAGATATCTGTACTTAACCTTCGCAGTACTACGTATAAGAGGCACACTGACAAAAGCGGATGGTACGCATCCGACAACAACGTCAATATCCTGCAATGGTATTCTTCACCTAATCAAAAGCATTACATATGTACTCAATGGCGTCGAGGTAGACCAGACGAGAGATGTAGGCATAACATCTGCTATGAAAAATTACCTTTCGCTCACGCTAAATGAACTGTCTGCTGCAAAGATGGTCGGTTGGGCTCTCGAGGATGAATATAAGCTTCCGGTTTATGCCGAAGGAAAGTTCGAAGTTTGTGTTCCTCTGTCCATGCTTCTTGGATTCGCTGAGGACTACAAGCATATAATCATTAATTCGAAACAAGAGCTCGTACTGCTTCTAGCCAACACGCACATTAATGCAATTGTCGCCGCTGCAGAAACCCTCAAGATGTCTCGCTAACACTACAGTCTATTGAGTGGATGCTGCCCCACATCCAAGTGAGCACCGTTGAACGAGTCAAGATGTTGAAGAACATAGAAAATGGCAAGAACTTCGATGTGCCATTCCGATCCTGGAGCCTGGAAACTTATCCTAGCTTGCCGCATAGACAGCGTATCAATTGGATAGTAAAGTCCAGCTTCGCTACGGAAAAACCAAGATACATCATCGTCGGGCTTCAGACCGGAAGACAGCTCAATGCAGGAGTAAGTCACTCCGTATTCGATAACTGTCAAATACGTAATGTAAAAATATTTTTAAACAGCGAAAGCTATCCGTATGTTGACATGAACATGGACTTTGAAAGTGGAAGATATCTTCTAGCATATCAAATGTACGCCAAGTTTGAGCAAGCTTACTATGGGCGGAGACAGTCACCGATACTGAGTCCCGACAGTTTCAAGAACAAGGCTCCGTTAATGGTGTTTGACGTTTCCAAACAGGATGATCGAATAAATTCAAACATAATCGACTGTAGGATCGAGATAACGACTAGCGGAAATATTCCGTCAAACACCTATGCTTTTTGTCTGATACTTCACGATCGGCGAGATCAACTTGTGAAAATTCTGTCATAAATACAGTTTCGTTTTCGATGATAAATTAGTTACGACCGAGCATTGCTAGCGACAAGATGTACTGCAACCTGCAAGGTTTCCAGAGTCAAAATGGATTCGTGCTCAAGGAAATTAGCGTCACCTCCGGAGACAAGATTCGAACTCGCACGTTCCGACCTCCGTATCCTTGGAAACTACTAGACGAAAAAAGTAAACGGTCGAATGAATGGCTATGTAAATATTATCACGGACTAGAGTGGGACGAAGGAAAAATTCCGTACCACCAAGTGAAAAACACTATTGAAGATTTACTAGTTCAAAACGAAATAATCTACGTTGCCGGACCTAAACAGAAGAAATGGCTGAGCAAGTTGTGTGATGCGTTGGTTGTAATTGTAGACCTACAGACCGACTACGGCTGTCCTTCATTGCGCAAGCTTTGTACAATATACGAAGCTAAGCAGCCAAACTACAAGTTTGAACGTGTCTGTGCCTGTACAAATTCGCAGTTAATGCAGAAATGGCACACACAGTGTTAGTAGGAGCCTGCATATGTATAAATGACGTACATCCGTATGTGCTTTCAGTTGTAGTTCGACCTGCAAGATGATGTTTACGTTTCATCCTGCTAACGTGTACGTGAGCGTAAGGCTCCTTTCACACGGGAGACTTGTCTGACGGCGACTTGTCGCCCGGCGACAGCAGTTACACACGCAGCATTGGCAGTGTTCACAAGGTAGACTGTCGCCACCGTGTCGCCGGGAGACAGGATATCAGTCGCCGGGTACCTGCTGTCGCCGAGAGACTGAAGACTCGCGAGCGACTGCAGGGGCATTCAGTAGCATCGTTGCTGTCACACGGTAGACTTGTCTGCGATGGCGTCCGGTGAAGTGCTTTTTGATACTGAGAAGTTTATTCAAGAAATTCGGCAACGCCCCACATTATGGGACATTTCATCAGCAGATTATTCAAATAAAACCAAGAAACAGGAAGCGTGGGCGGAAGTGTGCCGTCAGTTCCATCAAGGTTTTGATTCCTTAGAAAACAACAGAAAAAATGAAATAGGTTGTTCAAATGCTGTTTATTAACAAGATGTACATAGTATTTGCGTTTATTACGTGCATGGTATTTCAGCTGATTAGAGTATAGTACTACTGAAATTAGTCGGAGATTGGGACCTATATGAAATAGTATGACACATGAAACACATGATAGCTTGTAATTGAACATAAAAACAACAATATTAGCCTATCTATTCGACCAAGTTACCTAAGAATAGATAAGATTCCAGATAAGTAGTTTTACTTATTGCGTTATGCATGAACAATTTCGACCAATTTATTGATATAGTATAATATTTTGATTGACTGATTAGCAATAAAAACACACAAATAATGTCTATACAGCGATTATCCTTTAAGCTGTATCCTGCCTCTAATATTATACTAAATTCGCCTGTGATATATCTGGCGACTTGTCTGCCACTAGTTTTCCGTAGTTTCCAGTGACTACAGTCGTCGGGAGACAAGTCGCCGGCAGACAAGTCTCCCGTGTGGAAGGAGCCTTAGAGAAGCCAAAGCGTATAAAAGGGCATGCGCCAAGTCAATCGAGGAGCAGAACAACTGGGACATCCAGCCAGCAGGCTGCCACGCTGCTCCGACACCGCTTGCCGGCCTACTCCGTCATCAACCGCGGAGTTGCTGCCGCCCGAGGACCGAGAAGACATCGACTGGGTGAGACCTCTCCGAGTTGTAACCCAGGATATGGACAGTTCATGTGGAAGCGTCGCTGGATTAGGCATAAAATCTTTCCGAACTGACATTAACTAAAAACGAAGGTCCAGCCACAAGGGCAAGAGGGCGCGCGTTAGCAACTTCCGCGAGGGCCGAGCGAGCGGGTGTCTTGGCACAATCCCGACACTATCACGACACAATCACCACCAGAGTACAACACAGTACGGACTTTAACTCTACCGCCGGTAACGAAGAATTGTAGACACCAGAAACAGCGAGCGGGATAAGAACTTGTGCGTTACTGCGGCGATGTGTAGCGAGCTTCACTTGGTAGCGGCGGAAGAGTAACAGAAAAACAAACCGCATAAACAGAGACTAAGTTAAACTAATGGTTGTGTGTAAATAATTGTAACCACTTGTATGAATGATCTGTTGAGAGTAATATTGAGTAATATTAAGATTTTGAATGTTCAGTGTGACTTTGTATGTTTTCTAGTCTTAGTAGTTTGGCTTGACGGCGTATCGGTCGTAGGCGGTGACGAGCTCACGGCTCCCCAGAATTAAGGGTATTGTTTTTTTTAATTGTTCTGCAATCCATCACAGAAAGTTAATTCAAATGTCTTGTGTTATAGTGGGAACTTGCATCTGCAGTTCGACACCACAAGAACCCGACTTATTTACTTTTTATGTCAGTTTCAGAATCAATGAAGTACTTGTTTGTGTTATTGAGTTTGTCAATAAATTGTTATTGGAATGAACTTAACTTAGCAACTAATTTCAGAACCACCCGCAAACGTTCTTTTTCCTCCTTGTTAGGGTTTTCCTATGTCCTTAGTAAAACCCGTGACACCTATATGTAAAATTTTGAGTTCACGATGGTTTTGGGGTCTATGGACCATGAAACGAAAAAATTTATTACAATTTTCTGAAGTTGCACCATAGTACAATAGGTAATCTTTCTTCGAAATTTCCCTAAAAGTTAGACATCTTGCTTATTAGGTTTTACATAGAGATAAATTATTCTTTTTTTTTTTAACTGAAAAAAGTTAATAATTGAGAATTGGAAGGATGCGGGTATAATCTCAAATAAAAAAAAAACTGAGGAGTCGACAAACACAAGCAGAGTTACGAGAATTCCGTGCCATCACTGCTGCGTCATTCCTACCTCTCCCCTGCCGTCTCCCCTTCTGGCCGTTACAACTAGCATATAACATGCTCCGCTAAGTACCTATCCCCGCCCCCTTCGTTTTCCGTCTTTCCATTCGACCGCTAGTGCATGCGTTGGAGTGCCGTCACCGCTGATGCACTCTCCTCCTCTACCGGTTCCCCCACCACGTGCCTAACTATTCCCCCTAGTGCGATCGGAATTTTCATAACGCTCAAATTGTAGCGCACTCAGCAAATAAGTTTCAGTTGGAAAGAAAAAAAAATAGAACTTGAAAACGGCGGTTGAAACCAAGCCGTAACGCGGGAGACGGCGCGTCTGGTTCGGCCGGCGACCGCTCACGCGCGCGTCGCGTCGATCGCTCTCCGTGAGGCGCGGCCGGGTGACGGCGATTATCTGCCCGGCGCGACGGAAGAACAAACAGTGCTGGAAGGGAAACAAAAAATAAATAAAAAGGATAAAAGAAAATAATAATAAAAAAACGTGGATCGCGCGCGGCACGCCACTGTTTCCCCTCCTCCCCCTACTTCTGCTCCCCACCCCCTTCCTACCCGTGGCGATGGTTCCCATGACTCCCGGGCTGTCCACAGAGCGGCCGCGAGCCGGTTTAATGAACTGCGGCGTCGGGTTTCCGCCAGCGGGAGGGTGTTTCCGGGCAAGTCTAAGATTCATTCACCCCGATCATTCACCCGGAAATATCCGAGGTTCACCACTCGCTCGTGCAACTTCTCGTTCGAAATTTAAATTAAAAAAAATATATATATGTGCGTGGAGTCCACGCCCGAGAAAATGACACGTCTGGCTTACTAGGTGTAGATACAGATATAATTATTACTATCTTTTTTATTGAACAAGAGATAATAATTGAGAATAATATTTCGGATATGATCTCAAATGAAAAAAAAAATACCCCTTTTTTCCGCGTCCTGTATTCACATCGGTTCATTTGAAAGTTTTGGCAGTTTATCCACACGTTGCCTTTTATTATTTTTTATTAATGATGTTAAATCACTGTCTCCAGCTGAATAACAAGAAGTAAGTTAACAATAAAACATTCCAATAGAACATAAATTTCACTTAAAATGTCTATCTCACAAATCTTTAAGACATTTTGAAATTTAAAATCAGAGTTTTCACATACCAAAAATAAATTACGCTTTAAAGCTAACCTCTTTTAACTTATTACGTTTTTTTACATTTTCAATCACAGTATGAAAATAAAAATTAATGATAGTTTTAAATATAATTGCACAAATCAATAACTCTTTTCCACACGAATAAATAACTTGTAGATACTTTAAATAAAATAAAATAAATCGTTAGCCGTTACGAAAACTGAGGAGTAGACAAACACAAGCAGCGTTATGAGAATTCCGTAGCATGAATGCTGCGTCATTTCTACCTTCCCCCTGCCGCCTCCTCACCCATCCGTTACAACTAGCATATAGCATGCTACGCTACATGCCTATCCCCTCCCTTGCCGTCTTCCCATTCGACCGCTAGTGCATGCGTTGGAGTGGCGTCGCCGCTGACGCACTCTCCTCCTCTACCGGTTCCCCCACCACGTACTTAATTATTCCCCTCATGCGATTGTGATTTTCGTATCGCTAGAAAATTGTCTTCCCCTCAATAAATAAACACATTTCAACGACTTAAGATTATTTCTAATGATTTCTAACTAACGTATTTGTGCGTTTTTTAATCTGTAAATATCTTAACTCTCGGTATATGACAGTTGGTAGGAGAACGGAATTCGCATGGAACGGAAATGTTTACCCACGGTGCTGGGATAATTTATAGTGGTAAATGTTTAATGAATTTTAACAAGATATTCAGTATTTAAAAAAAAAAATTCTCTTCGAAAATCAGGCTCAAAGTCGGTGTTTAGTATTTTTGCAAGTATTTTTCACTTTTATCGGAGCCGTTTCATTATAAAGCTTAAACTTTCGCTCTGCAAATCGAATGATTCGTAAGTTACAGAGTTGCTGCTGCAGCGAATTATAGCGGCCGATGCGGAAACGACATGGGATTTGCGTCAAGAAATGTAGTTTAAACACACGATTTTCGTATATTTATCACACTCGTCATTTTTAGAAAGAATTCTACCTTAGATTTCGTGTCCGAGTTCAGTATTTTAAATTTATTTTCAACACGAGAACACACGAAATTGCTCGTTATTAGGTTAGATGTTACACATGTCTGGTGAGAAAAGAGACTAGGTCGATTTTGTTTTTGTTACAGACGTTAACTAACACACCTTTTACTTTTGCAACAGGAGAAACAAGAGTGGGGGTGTTCGAAGGTGGTTTTTTCGGGTGACTGACCAGGGGTAAATGAATAGTAGGTTTCTCTTCTTCCCCTACAGCCACGGCCTAGGACTGGCATACTAGCACAATCGGTGCGACGCAAAGCAGGAAAAAGAAGAGGGGGGAGGGATAAAAATTATGCGCTCTCTACAAAGTATTTCACCAACGCACGTATACTTGATGGATACGTTAAAACAATCGACCTTGAGGCAGTTATAAACAAGGCCAAGAAGTGGTCACCCAACCATGGGCGCCCTACCAAAATAAACTTTTAAACTGCTTGATTATGCACAGAGAAGTTAAGTCTAGCCAGGAATAAAATGAATCCTCGCTTTGATCATGGATCTATGTAATATAAGCGATCCCAAAATTTTTGCTGTCACAATTAACGTTGTTATTTGCAGACGTTCTACACTACACTGTTGAAACTCCTTCATCGTTCGGACAACAGCTTGTTTGAAACGCCTTTAAAAGCAATAAACCCAATAAAAATATTGCGAAATTCATACTACAAAATCATGTACCCTTTGGGACAGAAGGCAAAATTTGGGAACAGATAATGGATTGATTAAATGTGTCGACTTGATCGGCCTGGCCCTACAAAATAGCGCGTTTTCTGCAGGTCCATACCAACAAGAAGCCACTTCGTGTGGACACTAACTTTTTATTTTTGCAATGTAGGCGAGTTTTCCCTGGACGTCAGACCTGATTCACTATGTCATGCACGTATGGGATATAAACACATGGTTGTCTTTTATTTTATTTTATGAGCGGCTCGCAAAGCTTTAACCTCACGCCAACCTGATCGATAGCACGTCGCGCTCAGTAGCTGAGGTCGTGGGTTCGAACCCAACACCCCAGTTTACTTCAAGTGTATGAGCTACGTGGTTTGCGGCACACCATAATAATGTAGGTCTCGTCATCTTAATATTTTTTTTGAAATTTTGGTTTGCACTCTAAGATTATTCTCGTTACTGATTAAAATTTATTAACCTGCTACCCGCAAATTCACAAAGATGTCAGTCAATTTACGAATATACATGGATTATATATGTAACCAGTGTACGTGTACTTCGTAGAACGCAACTTAGACTTTTAAAAAGTGTAGGCTACTTATCTATGAAAAAAAATATCAAGTGAAAAAAGCCAAATCAGTAATATGTTTATAAGTGTAATAAGTAACATTTTAAAATTTTTTTAAAAAAATATATGGAACATATATATTCATTTAAAATTGCAGATATTTGTAAATGTGTACATTTACTTGAAAGCAAATGTATCACTACAAAATAGTGTTCGCAGTAATACTGGGTTCGGAATTTTATCCGCGCATTTATGTTTTGTGTTGTCCCAGGATCTCCGATAGTTAAATTATTTGTAAACCGTCCCCAGAATAGCTATCTAGTATTAAGTACGAACATTCATAATCATAGAAAGATAAATAAAATAAAGTCAAATTATTCAATATTCGATTATCTATTCTACGGGTTAAAAAATTATGCTTGAATAAAACATTAATTAAAATGCATATAAAGTTATGCGCCAATTTTTGTAAGAAATACTCAGTAATAGTTCTAAAAACGTATATCATATATGCAAAAATAATTGTACAAATTAACAACATCTTTCTTGCAGTATTACAAACTATTTCCTGGAAACTGGTTTCCATAGGAATCTTTTGTAAAAGTACTGAACAAGTTTGTTCTGTGTACTTGCGATAGTAGTGCGTAGCCCATTGAAGAGCTAAGGTATTTGATGTACGGACGAGTGTCATCCTAAGGCCTCCCGCAACTTTCAAGAACTTAGCGACACAACAAAAAACACCAACCGGGTGGCACCCTTAAAAAATTTAAATGCCTCATCACAGTGCATGAAGGTCGCTACCCTCCATCGTCGCGATTCGGGTGGGTGGTTGGCAAGAATTTACGTTCCACGCTTTAGCACAGAAATCGTAAAGAGGGAAAAGATATTCCCATTTATAGTGTTCTTTCAAATCTCATGGGTGTGTACATGGTGATTATCATTGCAACTTTTGTGAGCTCGACTGTAAGTTGAAAAGTATTATTTTTCTCACAAACATTGCCATTATAAGCACCATTAAATTAATATTTTATCACGGAACAAAGTGACGTAATTTACTCACCCAGTGATTAAAAACACATCACTGCCTCATTAACTAAATCTTAAAAAAGCTTTATTGCAAGGTAACGAGTTTTCGAACGCTAATGTTTTCCTCTAAGCCTATAGGTAATATCACAGGATGGAAAAACATATTTAATGGATCTTACTTGTTTTGTCTTGTTAAGGTTTTGCCATCTGCTAAAGTTTTAAGCATTTAGGTTATCTCATCTGATTTTTTTTTTAATTTTCAGGTTAGGCTTCATCTGGGCAAGCAGGTGTGTACCTTGTGATTTGGTAAACGGGTGGTGCTTGCAGTGAGTGCTTGGGACCAGACGGGACCTGCCTCAACACACAACTGAATAAGTTTGTTAACGGCTTCGGAGTTTCCCAAGTAAGGCTGTGTGACTCGATGCAAATTAGTAAAATTCATAAAATGAAATAACCAGCTCATTCGCATGCGTATGAGAGACCTAAAAGGGATGCTACTTCAACAACATAACTACTTACTATTTTAAGGATTTGTAAGCATAACTTATACAAGAAGCTTTTAAATATCTAACACTTAAAGAAGCACTGATGAATAATTTTAAAAAATTGTTCATATGGTTACCATTAACATATTTGAAGATTAGCTAGAATTTTTCTTTAATTTAATAGCCTATTAATATTTTATGTTTTTCCGACAACTGTGTCGTTATGGATGGACATGTCCAGTACAAGTAATGGCAATTGGGAAAGTACTCAGCCATTTGCCAAGAGTTTTTTCTGAAACGATAGAAACAGAAACCAGAATGGATCAAGATTGAAGGATCGGGATTTGAGCCAGGATCCACCCGAATGCGAGGCCAACATTTAACCGTCTTCCCCCCATCCTCAAGATTGTAGATCAATTTACATGCACTTGGTGAAACATTAACGTGGTTAAGTGGAAGGCAAGGCGGGTACGCCTTAATTTCCCACACTAAATAACTAAAATAAAAATACAAAATAGAATTTCTTTTTTACTTTTATGTTGTGAATGATTTTAAATTTTTTGCTACTTGAATATTATTACCCTTGTGTAAGCAAGTACCAGTTAAAAAAACCAGTTTCCTTATATTATTCTGAAGAAGCCTAGCTGGCTAATTTTTTGGAATCTTCAGTGAAATCTTTATTTTTGGATAACGTATTATTTGACACATCATATATGTCTAAAAGCCAATGAAATGTATTTTAATTGAGTCTGGCACAATCATGGGCCACCCGGAAGAAAAGTTAAACGGGTCAGCAGCAATCAGAAACATACAATTGAAAACGCACTCAAACTCGGCATCGTAGCTAACACCAACGAATAACACAATCACTTTAGGTCTGTAGTTATGAGCTATCTAAGATGCGAGGAACTAGCTAGTAAAGAAACTGTAAACCAACACACACGTAATATAATTGTTATGTAATTATTAACTGAAACTGAGTGGGGGCTAAAAGATGAACTTAAAATTGTCTAATAAAAGGAAAACATTTAATAAAAAAAACGTGATCGACATTTTCAGTATTCGCAAGTGATGTCTTAACATCTAACCTCGAGAAAATTCATGTTTCATCTCGTTGCAAATAAACTTACAACACGGAACGCGATCACAAATTTAACGTAGAAGTCGTTGAAATAATGCCGAGCGTGATAAATATACGCAAACAGTGTTTTAAACTTTATTTATGGACGTGAATGACACGTGTTTTCCACACCCACCGCAAAATTCGCTGCCAGAGCAGGTATGTCGACAGTTGAATCATTTTATTAGCAGACCAAAATCTGACAAGAGATTTGATAAATTACTAAACCCTTGCTTAATACCTGATTTTCGACACGGAATATTATTAAATTACTTTACATGTTGTTAAATTTCACCAAACAGTATCGTGTTAACATATCCCCGTTACATTCACGAAGTAACTCCCACTAAATACCGTTCACCAAGAGATAAGATGTTACACATCAGAAATTAACATTCCAAAACATTCCATATGTGATTTCCATATATTAAGTAAAATTTAAATTTTTGTATATGTCTGCAAAGTACAAATCGATAATTAGGACGTAAAAACTGTTTATTTGACAAAACTTTCGCGGGCGAGTGTGACAGTATTTTGTAGTTGTAGTTACTGCTTCGGCCGCGTGGGGAAGTTAAAACGGGTAGATATGATCGTCGATGGAAGCCACGGAAATACGTGGAATTAACGCGGGGCGGGCGAGTCAAACCTACCCCCCCTCCTTTCCCAAACCCTCGTGAGTCAGAGGGCTATCAACAACCCCCTGGCCCGCCTATCCGTCACACACACGTCCACACACCTCCACACGCCAGCGACCGGGCCGGTATAACAACCTGGCTGGAAAGGGCACAGGGGCATGCGTGTGTGTCTCATCGGACACGCAACACGACAAGGCGAGGGATCAATAGTTGACACAAATAGCATGTGGAAGTCGTTATGGGCACGAGCATTCGACCAATTGAAATATATATCGTTATCGTAAATAGGTTGTTTCGCGGATTCATTCGGTAAAAAAAAAAAAAAAGTTGATTTGAAGTGCACAAACATCCGCCCCCATTATAAGAGACCGGAAAAATTCGCGAATTCATTTCGCGATAAACTAAAATATAAATCGTTTTACCTCAGTGCTGCCTCTGTTATTGGTTTACAACTTACCTGGATGACTCTGGACCAATGAGATACACCCAACCAAAGCTTTATCGAATCACATGCTGCTACGCTGGAACGTCTCACAAGACAGCAGCTAATGAGTGGGTGGCATTTGACCGAGTGTACGTAGAACTATTGAGTTTATCCTACAGGTCATTGAACCCGCGAATTTTTCCGGTCCGTACCCATGATCGGACAGCAGAGCTCTTGACACGCCCTTGACGACGATGAGCCAATCACGAACAAGGAGAAGCAGTGGTTACCCAATAACGTGTAACCTACAAAAGCACGTGACCTTGCTACCAACCTATGTCACTGTCAGGAATTTTTGATGAGTAAGCATCTTAGCTCTCGGTATACGGCGTTTGGTAGCAGCAATTTCGTGAAAATCGGACGGAACGGAAATGTGATACAAGATGGCGGACCCACATGTAGCATCATAAACACGTTTGTAGACATTAAGGGACATATCAAACATATTGGTACGCCAAATGAAATTTTATGATAGTAAAATAACCACGGAATAGTAAAACATAATCTCAAGTTTCTAAAATACCTAATAATTTGGCATTAAAACAATTAAAACACAGCGGAACAGCGCATGCTTGTTAACCACAATGGACGTAATTCAAGTCTCGTCACTTCTTTTTTAATTCTTTTTAGTAACATTAAAATATAATAATATTATAATCTAATTTATTATAATGTTCAGTCAGCACAATAAGGTTAACTTTGTTTGTAGTTATTATTTACAGACTGATTTAAGTCATTGTGCATAAACAAATAAACATTTACTTATGGTGTAATATATGTTTTAAAAAATGAGGTTAATATTTTAGAAATTTGCCATTTAACTACAACTTCTAACGTATGCGGGAAGTGTATTTACTGTTTATCGAATTATAACAAGATGGACCGTATTTTAATAAAATGCATTGCAAAATCAGGTCTAAAGCTAGGGTTTATGATTTTTTCAAGTTTTTTTTTTTTCGCTTTTATCAGAGCAGTTTCCAATAGTTCAAAATTTATGTTTGTTTCGTGTTGCCATCTACAAGTTAAATAAAAATAATAATAATTTTCTTGCATCACATAGAATAATGATTTTGTAGGTATTGTGCACACCACTCAAAATAAAGCTCGAAGATATGTTTTCATGTGTGAAATATTTGTATACAGATTCTCTATTTATGTCTGCTTGTGTAAAATTGACTCGAAATACTTGGCGTTAACATTCCCGAGCGATCTTCTAAAGCTGAAGCATGTTAAAAAATCGTTTGTCCAGTCACTCAAAAAGAAAATTAAAGGAAAAATGTGTACGGATGTTTGAAGGACTGCCTGGTGTTAAAATACAGGTGAGATAGCATCTGACCGACAAACTTTAAAATAAGTTTAATCATGAAAAATAATTTGAAAAAACATAATGTCACTTAAGCTCCAAAGTGCTTCACAAGGATGGTATACATTTTTGAAGTTGGAGCTGAACATATGTTTTATTCAAAAAAGAAGAAATAAAGGCATTTAGGACTGAAAACTATAGAGTCTGAATAATGCTAATTAAACCAATATCTACAACTACGCCAAAATTGGTGTCCGTCCTAGGGGTCAGAAACGTGCATGGAAAATATAATGGCATGGTCTCTCCTAATATTCGTTAATTTTTAAAATGTGTGAAATATGACAAATAATATGGTTTCAAAAATGGTAACATGTCTTCGTTGAGCCAGGGCTTAAGACAGTAACTCCAAAGTTCATGATGCGTTACCTACACCGAAGATGGCGGCTGCGACAGTGGAAACACATTTGGAGATGATTATTTGACGTGGCGAAATCCACAAACGTCCCGGCCAGTGGCTGCGAAAACGCGTGATAAAAGTCTTCAAAGAAACACACTGTGTACACGATGCACCCACGAGATTTTACCAGAGAGTGGAAGCCCAGCGCTCAGGCTGACGGGACGGGATGACGTCATGGCGTCGCCTGGGCGGAGCAGAAGGTCACAGGGCAGGGGCGGGACACGTCTTGTCAGTCACACATCAACGCCACGGGTCACACATCCGTCACTGGCGCGGACAGCGGACAGCCCACTCTGCCTCACTAGTGGTCCGTAAATCTGTCCGCCCTGCCTTACCCGTCCGCCTTACACAGTGAAATTACGGACTTAACAGCGAGTAATTCACTTCGTCCAAAAGCGAAGAGTCCTTCGTAGTCCAGTTATTGCGTGATCTGCCATTCGGTTTCTAAACCAAAATGCTAATGTTTGCAACCTTATTTTGACCAAATATACAAAAGTAGAATCTAGAAGCTTAAAAATTTGTGTGGTATAAAATTTCTTCAAACACATTTGAGCGGGATAAATTTGATAATAACTTCTTATTCCTGTGTTGTGTTATAACTAGGCTAATAATCACGTGGATGGAAGAATTGCGTGCTTTATGTGGATTTAACAAGGGGTCGAAGGTTTTTTTTTGATAAACGAAAATACAAAAATAATACTTGTAATTTGAATATTCAAGTGAAGTACACTAAGTACGCATACTATTCGTCTATGAAGATTCCTGGATAAATTTTAGCTATTACTTTTCAAAAATTTAACGGTGTGAATTTTTAACAGTGCAGAAATTTAACACCAAAACCTTTTAGTATGAGTGTCTGTGTAACAACGTATAAGATGAAGACAAAGTTTCTAAGTTCATACGATTGTTCTCAGAGGCTTAAAAGGATGGAACATACACATTAATTTTTTTATAAAAGATTAAGTGAGAGCTATAAAAAGGGCCGTACATTTTTCGCGGAAAGATTTCCAGACCAACTGTATTTTTTAAAAAAAGCTTCGTCTGTGTTGCGTGGTTGGCTGGGTTTATTTCAGGTGCATGTCTACTGTCAGCACACCAATCACAGCCATCCAGTGCGGAAGCAAACGCGTCCTGAATGGCCCGGCCAAATAGGGCAATGACATATCTTGCAGACGGCCGCCAATCACAAGGAATCAATCGGTAGCGCGGGCATGCTTTACTGCAGTCTAATGAACGACGAGATTATTTCGCGAAAATACATATCACTAGTTATAAGGGTCTATGTTGAAGGCTTTCGTTGAGCCAGACGAGTGTCAGTTACAATGTTTTGTGTCCGTGGCTGTTTGAAAACTTTCCCTATTTGGAATAGTTTAACACCAATTTTCTTTTTACTGACCACAGACATATGGAGATTGATGAAAAAAGACACGCTGAAAAAACAGTTTTCGTTCTCTTCTGTAAAGCTGCCCATCAATTATGGCTTAGACTCTTTTGTTTCTTAGGTACTGAATATTTTGTTGGGCTATATGAAGAATGTTAAACATTTTCGGACACATAGATGTCGGGCATACAAAATGAGTGCTGTGGATCCATGTTTATAATTATTTCGGAGATCTCAGTATTTGGTTGTTCAGAAATACCATTGTTTATTTGTTTCCACATGAATTTGAGGTCAAATTTACAGGTGTATATTTGTAGATACGTAATACAATATTTGGGGCACCAGTTTCCAAATGGATTTCTTTGTTTTTGGTGAAGAGGAAGAAGTAGTTGGAGGAAACACTGTTGTGGATAGTCAATTCAGGGAGGTCCAATAGCAGGTCTCTCGGGAGGACCAGGGGAGGGGGGGGGGGAGAGAAGGGGGGGGGGGTAGCTATATCTCGTTTTGGGTTTGGCGAGGAAGGAGAAGGCCCGGAATCGAATCAGCGCAGACACGACATCACTCTCCCCAAAGGCGGCAAATCCAATTCTTCAGTTTTCCGTTCCGCTGAACACTCCCGTGCATCCTGGGAGGGAGTGCGTTTCGACGCACGCGCGAGGTCTCGCCCAGACTTGGCGAGTGGGCAGGGTGGCCAAAATGATGACCGGCACGAGCGCTCACCCACAGCACAGTCATTCCTTTCGGTCCTCACGCTGTCCTTGAGGAGGCGTTGTTTCTTGTTCTTCGACGCCGACGTCAGCGGCGGTGAGCACACATTGCTAGGTAAGGAAGCGACTTGGTCTTCCACCCATGAACAGCAGAGATACGTATGAATAATTTAACAATCGAGTGAAGGTTGGATCACAAGGAGAGTGCCCTGTTACAACACTGGATGAGACCTAACGGTGCCAATCAACAGTTCTTGGTTCGACACTAAGTACGAAGGCACACGTAGGACTGAGTTCGGGAATATAATTATTTGGTTCATAAGCAATGACGAACAACATCGCCCTATCATAAGGGATAAAATAAATTCTATTTTCTTTAAGCCGCTTACCAATCGGGCCGAGACATTTTACTCTGCATTTTCCCAAAACTGTAACATAAACGACTTGCTTCCTATCGTGGTAATTTTATGACAGTGCATTATTTGGGTTCAGAACATCCCAGTTAGATCATCTTTTCACTTAGAGATCAGGATGCATCAATGGCCTGCAGGCTAGAATTGACGGTACTATGTTTTCTCAATCTTTATTCATTTTCACAATGTACGGAGTTTCTACGATAAGACGTTCTTGTCTTGAATGACCTGAAAGTGAGTCAACCGTCCAGTTGCTTTTGTTTTGTTATTGGTATGGCCATGAATTTTTCGTGAAAAGATTTTTCAGACCAGCTGCCTGTGCGTTAAAACTTTGTACGAGTCTTGTGACTGGCCGAGGTTTCTTTCAGGTGCATGTCTACTGTCAGAACACCAATCACAATTATTCAGTGTGGAAGCAAACGCATACTGAAGGGCCTGGTCAAACAAGACAATGGCCTCTCTTGCAGATGGCCACCAATCACAAGTAAGAAACCTCTTGCGCGGGCATACCATAATGCAGTTTAATAGGCGTTAAGAATTGTTCACGGAAAATGACTGCCCCTAGTAATTATTATGAGTTATCGCAGTTTAACTTGCCAAATTAAGAACCATAACGTCTGGTATTCTTTTTAATTCATATTTTTTCTTATATTTAAGTTTCGGACGAAGGCGTTCCTTAAAAAAATTTTAAATAATGTTTTAACAAATAAATGACTCTTCATTTCAACTGGTCTGGGTTCAATCTCCGGTGTGTAGTTTCCAGGTTTTCGCAAGTTTGCAACACTCTGGATGTTATCGATATCGTGTGAGTTTTCCCGAAGGATTCTTTCCATTAATAACGACAGACTGAGGCACTTTAGTTTTATCATTGCTAACGGTTGTTTAGAATGATTTTTGTACCCTTATTACTCCAAAGATAATTCTCCAGCTAGATTATATGTTTCTGAAAAATATCTTCTCTATGTTATTTAACCAAAGACTTGTTTTAAGGATTAGTAAATTTATTTTTAATTCTTGTGTTGGAAATATATTCTTATGGTGATTATTACAATAAATTTTCTTGTTCAACCAGACATAGACTGCAGTAGATGTATGTACCCACATACACCAACGTTATACTACGGAAACAGAGTTTTCATGATAATGTTTGGATGGAGTTAAAACATATTGTAGGCCTAAGTGTTCCGTCAAAACAAAAAAGAGGCAAAATGATAAATGTCTTACTTTTCAGAATATAATTTTACAGTATGTTTTTATGTAGTTTGTCTACGTATGTATTTTGAATCTTCCCACAGATCACACAAAATAATTGTATTAAATAAATGATAAATGCTGATTATTATTGAATACTTATGATAAAAATGTTCAGGTTTAACTAGCCATCATTAGTCCAAATTAGAGATGTAAAAAAATGGAAAGACTAATGAGGATAAATATCATTCTCTCTGGTTTCCTCTAGTGGTTTTCCTTTGGGATATCGTAACTCAAAACACCTACCATTATATCACGCTAGCCTAATGATACTGTGAAGCCTGCCGACAAGAAACATTCCCCTTCTCGTTTGTAACGAGGCTCGTATTGCGACTTAACTGTTTTTGCTCTACACAAGATCATTTATCTTTCGCTAGGGCCGACAATTATCGTCATACCCGCTTGCTTTATTTATTAATATATTTTATTCCTTTATTTTTCTTTGTTTTTGCTTTTACAATGTTCAGCGTCCAAATCGAATACAAAAAAAAATTCTGTGTTGTAAAATGCGCCGTAGTAAACAAAGTTGTTTACGTAAAAAAAGAAGGTTTTTTTGTTTTTGTTTGATGGGGTTTGATGTGAAACACTGAAGATCACTCGAGATCACTGCTTTTCTCGCGAAACGTGGAAATTGACGCATCAGCTGGACGAAGTTTCGCGAGAAACTCGTCAATATAATAATGTAAACTGAACACATTTAAATTCTGAGATCATACCGATTTTCGACAATTTTTTTTCCAAAGAAATAATTACCTAAGTTGTAATGTGTATTTTTCTCTCTTTCAAATTGTGCTTTCTTTCTAGAATTGATTAGTTTGCACTAAATAATATTATTTCGTAATTGAAATTAAATATTTTCCATTTATTCTATTAACATTTGATTGATGGTTTGAATATTACTTGTTTAAACCGTACGAAAGACATTTGTCATCATTAGAGCCACGATTATTTTGCGAATTAATTACACTCCAGGATAGACTCAACTTATCTATACGTAATCAAGCCTTTATAGAGTGTTCATCGCTCGAGAGCAAGGTTATATACTTGGCTGGTTACAAGTGATTGTGTAATCAATACATCTCCTTGTTTACAACTGGCCCAGGGTCGTCTAGTCCGTGTCAAGAGCACTGCAGTCCAATCATCAACGAGAAGCAGATATATATGCGCTTCAAGTCTACTTTGATACCCATTGAATCCGGGAAAAAATATCGTGGCTCTAAGTCATCACTGTTTCTATAATAATATTAAAGAAATAGTATTATAAAAACAACAGTGTTTTTATTACTCGAAATGGAACCATACGTACCATAGGAACCATAGGCTACGGGAACTCCAGGATTATAGAGGCTGTGAACAACTTGTGAGCATACTTAGGGCTTATAACTTTGAGCTATGCCGTGTTTTGGGGTCGACATCATGACTATCGACACAGAGCGCTGCATATTCGTGAACACGACCACAGAAGATACTTTTAAACACGACTTCAAAATAGGAACTATTTTTACTTTTTTGTGTGTGAACCTAGCAGTGGTTAGTGGGAGTAGTGATAAACAAATCAAAAAAATTAATAAACGAAATAATTGAGTGTAATACCATTATTTTTCACATACTTTTGTGACTTTTAAATGAAATATTTTTGCGACAGGAACAAAATTTGCGGCGGTTGTAGGACGTCATTAAATTAAAAATAATCTTTAATACGTTCCCTAATATTTTTAATCTTCAACTTCAAAGACGTATACCAACCTCAGGAAGCACTTTAAACCATAAGTATTCTCATGATTTCAACTTATTTTGTTGTTATGCAACTTCAGCTGAAGTTTTTCGGTGAATTTTCAGACTCATCTTTAGTGAATTGGGAAAGTGATTTAGGTATTGTCAGCGGACGGCATACTGTGAAGTATTTGAAGTCACTTTTTTACATCGTCATCACGATATGTAACGCCCAAAACATTGCAGAAATACTACTTGGCCACTACTCATGATGGTTTGTAAGCATGTATTGTAATCTCCGTCGTTAAACACAGTACCTTACATAAATAACAGTTATTAAAAACTGTTTCCACAATGCAAACGCTACACATGAGCCAATATTTTGGGCGTCTTACCAGCATGGTGCAGACCATGAGCTAAAAAAGAAAACGGCTTCGCTCGGTTAACATTTAACCATGCAGTTGTAGCTACCCCTGGGTGATAAATGATTTTGTTGAGACAACAGAAATATTCGGTAGGACCTATATGAACAATATACATAGTGGAGAGAAAATAAAGTTTCTGTACGTTTACAAAAGATTCCTTTTGAAACCAGTTACCAAGAATTTTATATTTTAATTGATATTTCATTCAAAAATATTATTTTTGAAGCATGGGAAAGATAATCGATTATTCAATCATTTAACTTCATTTAATTTTAACATGCTTATAAACGTGCGCAGTTTAATACTGGAAAGCTATTCTTTAACTATTGGAGGTACTGGGACTACACAAGGCATAAATACTCGGGTAGGAATGTGACATAGTATTACTGCAAGCATTTTTGTATCGAAACAGTTTTATTTTCATGAATGTTCGAATTTACAAATATCTGTAATCATACACAAGTATTTCTGTACCATTTACAAAAAAAAATTTACTTTGTGGCACACAAAACACTAATTTTCTAGTGCTCTGTGATAACTGGGCGGTGTCAAAACACCGACTTTAAAATGTTAAGCCACACCACCACCGGTTAGTCTAAAAACAATGTAGATGATCTACTCACGTCGGCATCGCGGCACGCAGCGCCACCAACAGTTGGAGCACCGCCAGTTTCCGCATGGCTGCGGCCAGCGAGTCCACCCAGCGGCGACCTGTCCGACACACATTCCTCCCTCAACACACGGCCTTTCATCTGTTTGAATCCATTCTCTGTGCAGTCGTTCCACGGTCAAACCCCCCACTGCTGGGGACTGGGGAAACCCGCGGGCTCTACGACCTCCAGGACAGACTCCACCAGGGGCGCAGATCTGCAGGATTCCCGAGGAGGGCCCGCGCATCCCTAGAGTTCTGCACGCGGGCTTAACCGACACGGTGCTTGTACAATGCACACTGCCTTTATTTCGGCCTGCATGCCTGCGATACGCAGAACACTTTAACATGCACTCATAACGTTTTCCATAAGTAGAGACCTGGAAATTTCGCGGATTCGTCTGGCCTCAGAGTAGAATTCAAAGTCATAGGTGTGCGCAACCCCACGTTTGCTTTCCAATTGGTTGATTTCTTAGCGAGGACAATTTTGTCCTTGTCAATTGGCACTGTCTGATTCGCTTACTTCCCTCCTGGCTGGGCATCGTTGGCTCACGTTGTTAGAGGGGCGTGTCCAAATAACTGCGGTTCAATAATGAACATATTGCGAGAGTGTGAAGGTTTACATGATAACTTGCGACTAAACGAATGCGCGAAATTTCCGTATCTCTAACCATAAGACAGTTCTTAGATCAAAGCAGTTTCACAGTAACGTTTTTGCAAAAAGAAGGAAGTAAATCTCCCTCCCCTTCTCAGTGGTGGGTTTCTTAGTTCCAGGGGGTGGGCACTCCTATCCCCCCTCCCTTTCCAAGAATCTACGCCCTTGGACTCCACGACCCTCTGCACACTCGGGCAAACGTCGCCTGTTCATTGGCTTCTGCCCAGTGAGGCGTTTAAACTGGGTTACTCGTGATTCGATACTTCTTAGATTGACAGTATATATTATTGGTCAAGGTTCATTAATATTAAGGGGCCAACCTAGTCAGGCGTGTATATGTGTCGGTGAGTCTGAATGATAAGGGCGATTCTCGCTGTTGCTTCTAGCGCGGTATCGCCTCTAAGCGCAAGGCTTTGAACTGGCGCGCAGTCGTCTCGTCGTGCATAGGACAACTGTGAAATTTGAGCGGTGACCGTAACATTATATGGCGCAGATGTGAAGATAAAGGTGTTTTCAATTCCCTTAAGTGCTTTAAAGAATCTGTATTGGTTGTTTTACGCCTAAAAAGTACTCTGAAAACACGTCTATTAAACATTTTACCTCTTCTTAAAATACAGTTTAAAAATTAAATCCGGAAAAAAACTACTTTTCGGCCCTCAGCGAATTCCTAAATTCTTTTCGTAAACAGACCCCACTAGGCTATCTTGAGTATTTTTCAAATCGTATTGTTTTTGCTGAAGCTCTGCACACCTTATGCGTGTCCACGTAGGCAGACCCTTAACAGTAAACCAATAGCAGAATAAAGACAAAGGCTTAACAATTTGAATTTTGGCAAATCACGAAAAGAATTCGCTAATTGTTCCGGTCTTTATCTTGTTATCAAGGGCGAACACAAAAGGCGGGTGGGGAGGGGGTCAATGGGACTATATATATTACTCCACACGAAATCCTAAAATGCCTACAAAATTCCATCATAACCACCAACAAAAGGAAATAATTTGAAAGCAACAGCCGTCAAAGTGATTCTATCCTCTCCTCCCACCGAAATGAAATTATGCGTACGCTCTTGGTTGTCAAAAAAAAAGAAACATCAATAACGTACCACAAAGGTGAACACATAAATACACGGAGAACAAGTCAATACCTGCGCTCTCTAGATAGGGTTAAGTAACATGTCACACCAGTTTACGTGTTCCTATTTTTTGTCCATTCTTGAGGTTTCATCTACGACAAACAAGTGTATGTGTGCCAACAATGGCGCCTCAAGACATTCTTTAATCCGGTAAAAATCATGTCGCTCATACTGTCAGAAATAATAGTGAGTACATGAACTTTCCAGCGAAGGATTAACCTGAAATAAACAAAGAGATCTCAGTTAACTAGATATTCGTAGAAACTACACCTGGTTGAACTTCGGAATTGTCTTTCTTTGTAAAAAAAAAAAAAAAGGCAAACAGATACGCGGAAGAAAAAAAAGACATGGGGTTTTTACTGTAGACTCAACGCATTATTCAAGGTTTTTTTAAATATAATAATATTATTGTTGAACCAAGTTGAGAGTAAGTGAAATTAACACCCGTAAGCTTACAAAGATAATCGCTGATTTACGAAGACCCCTGGATAGGGACCGGAAAAATTCGCGAATTCAATGACCAACAGGATAGACCCCAAGATCCTCTGCACACTCGGACAAATTACATCTGCTCATTGGCTACTGACTCTTGACAACTATTAACTAGAATGCTTTTGATTCGATATTTCTTTCGTTGAGAATTATTCATTGGCTCTGACTCCATCAGACAACCCTTGGTCCAATCACTGCAGCAGCAAAATGTTAAACACATTTGGATTCTAGCATATAGCGAAATGAAACCGGGAATTTTTCCGGTCTCTACCCCTGGATAATTAGTAACCACAGTGCTTGGTATATTTAAGGTGAAAATTTTTAACAGTGCAAGATCAGATGTATATATTTTTTGTGTGTGGATTCCGGCTGTTGATCTTGTCAGCCAGGTCGCAATAATGCACTTCCGGGGGTCTTTAGTTTGTTCAGAGTAATTTGTTGCCTCCGGTTTTCATGTCAGTACGGTGTTCCTGTTTTCTGGAGGTTTACATTTCACATTCACACACATCGCGCGCTCAATAAAATAGCGTCGTAACTCAAAAAAGTGCAAAACATTGATTGCATAACTTAAACTATTTTTTTTAACACTTGGATTAGAGATACTAATATTTACAATAAATTTCAAGTATTTGAATTACTTTTTTTTTATCAAACAGACTTAAAACAATATTTTACTTTGGAAGAGGAACTTTTACTTAATTTTTTCATGTAGTAGGACATACAATGAAAAAATAAAACATTTTCTGTACTTTTACAAAAAGATTCCTTTGGAAACCAGTTCTCAAGAAATAGATTGTAATACTACAATAAATATATCGGAACTTTGTACAACACATCACTGTGGTAATATTTGCATATACGAAATACATTATCGAGATGATTGCTTACGAAAATTGGCACATAAATTTATATTCAAGCATAAATTTTTTTAACCGTCGAAAAGATAAACGAATATTCAATTTTTTAACTTTATTTTGTTTTAAAAAAACTTATTATGTGCGCTGTCAATACTAAATTCTCTTCAGGGAACGGTTTTACAGATAACTTTAAATATTGTAGTTAATGGGACAACACAAAGCCTGGGTAAGAATTCGAACACATGATATCTGCGAAAACTATTTTGTAAATGTACCAATTTACACTTATATGTAATTTTTACACGAATATTTCAGTAATCACTACTATACGACCCTAGTTTACTACTGTCAGAGACCGGAAAAATTCGCAGTTTCATTTCGCGATACGCTAGAATCCAAACGTGTTTAACCTTTTGCTTCTTCAGTGATTGGACCACAGGTTGTCTGAAGGAATCAGAGCCCATGAATAATCCTCAACGAAAGAAGTATCGAATCAAAAGCATTCTAGTTAATAATTGTCACGAGTCTGTAACCAACGAGCAGATGTAATTTGTCCGAGTGTGCAGAGGATCTTGGGGGTCTATCCTGTTGGTCATCGAATTCGCGAATTTTTTCCGGTCCCTAGTTATTGTGTTCCCGTATAAATAGAGACTGGAAAAATTCGCGAGTTCAATGACCTCCAGGATAGATTACACGATCCTCTGCCTACTTGGGCAAACGGCGCCCGTTCATTGGGTACTGAATTTTGAGACGTCTCAATTGGGTAACTTGTGATTGGATACTTTTTTTGATTGATTGTCTCTAATTGGCCAAGAGTCCTGCATATTAACAGTGAACCAATAGCAGAAACAGCACAACGGTATAATTTTTTTGAATTTCAGCATATCACGAAATGAACCCGCGAATTTTTCCGGTCTCAACGTATAAAGTTGTACCGCCGTTGGACAGTCCGGCATGACGGTGAAATACCTCCCGCTGTAAGTCAGTTTGAACAGTGCTGTGAGTGTGTCTTGGGTCGGGGCTACCTCTCATCGCCCCGGGGCTGAGGCACTCCCGCAGGCGGGCATGTCCGGCTGGGCTCGCGCGCGCTCTATCTCGACGCCAGAGATGCGGGCGTCGCGACGCCTCTGCTTCGTCCCGCGACGCGCGCCGGCAGACTGAGCGCACGCGGCGACTCGGGCGATCGTCGCGCCGCGCCGCGCGACCGTACCACAATACGGTACTGGACGTCCCAAATAAACGGCACGTGACGGCATGAAATAATGGCACATCGGATGGGGCCATGAAAATTTCGTGAAAAGATCCCGAGAGTAGCTGGGAGTTAAAACACTGTAGCATCGTCTGTGTTTCGTGATTCGGTGAGTTACTTTGAGGTGCATGTCGATTGTTACAACAACCAATCACACTAATTCAGTGTGGAAGCAAACTCGTCCTTAGTGACTCGTGCAAACAAGGCAACGAGTTCTCTCGCAGACGGTCGCCAATCACAAGGAATAAACCGCTGGTTTGGGTATACCTTGTTGCAGTCTAGTAGGCGTTCAGATTTTTTCGCGAAATTTTCCTGTCTCTACACATCGGTAGAGACCGGAAAAATTCGCGATTTCAATGGCCTATAGGATGGACTCCAATATCATCTACGCACTCAGACGAACTACTACACTTGCTCGTTGGCTACATACTCGTGACACATTTCAACTGGAATGATCGTATTCGATACTTCTTTGGTTAATGGTTTTTCGTTGGCCCAGAGTCCTTCAAATAAACTGTTACTCAGTCACTGAAGCAGCAAGAGGCAAACGTATTTGGATTCTAGCCTATGGCGAAATGTATCCGCGAATTTTTCAGGTCTCTACGCATCGGCTCTTTATTTTCATACCTCGTCATTCAAATTTTTTTTTCCCTTTTATTTTCATTACCGTTATTCAAGAGAGTTTCTCGTCAATATTATATCGGTAGCCGCTTGCAATTCTTGTTGGTTCATCAATTTTGTTTGTCACCATATGCTTACTAAACTTAATTTTCGACCTTTAGATGGTCACGAAAATTATATTACACTAATTCTAACACCGCTAATCCAGACGTCCGGTTAATTAAGATCACAAAGATGCCTTTTCTCGTGTACATACATCAGTTCGCACCTATGTTAAAAAAAACTGAGGGAAAAATGGTATTTATAAAAAAAATCCAGTTTTATAGCGTTTAACCATCTAAAACTTTTATTACGTGCATTTTAAGGAAAAGTACGGTGATTAGCTGATTGGAAAAGTATGGAGGAAACTTAAAATGCAAGCTGGTTATCGTGATAAATATACAGATATAGCATTTAAATAATTGTAATGACAATAAAAATGAATTACTAACATGGCATGTGAGATCATGCCTCAAACTTCGAAGTTTTTGGTTTTGCTGTCTGGGATTTACTGTCCGTAATTTCGCTCGTTCTTATTACTGAACGGGTGTTTCTTGCAAAAACGTGTCTCCTAAGGTTGACCACCTAAAGGCCTGAACTTGCTAAACCATTAACTTCAGGAAAACGAACTAAAGCGGCTGAGAAATAAGTCCTTTATCATATTCCGAAACGAAGTGGACTCTCACACAAACAAATGTTTCTTGAAATCACATTCACTTCAATAGAAATACTAACCCTTTGATGGCACGTGACTAGGGAATGGAAAAATTCGCGTGTTCATTGACCTCCAGGATAAACTTGATGATCCTCTGCATACTTGGGCAAACGTTGCCTGTTTACAGGCTGCTTGCTGACCTGTGAGACGTCTCAACTGGGTTACTCGTGATTCAATACTTCTTTTATTGAGAGTCTCTAATTGGCCAAGATTCCTCCAGATTAACAGTGAACCTATAAATAGCAGACAGAGCACCAAGGTAAAATTTCTTGAATTTTATTGTAACACGAAATGAATCCGCCAATTTTTCCGGTCTCTACACATGATGTCAATAAAACTACATAACCGCAGCACTCTTGTTTTGATTCCACTAATTTTTTTTGGGATTGAACTGAAATTTCTTGAATGCGATTTTTTAGTCTTAATTTTTAACGGCAAAAGTATCTTTCTAGTATATAACTTGTACCGAAAACAATTAAATAAATATATATTTTAAAATTCTTTATGGCGTCATTGGTAAAATAAAAGGGAATTACACTATAATAATAGTTACTTGAAATTATATATTTTTAATAGCTAAAAAGTAGTGTTAATGAAGATTTTATCAATAAGGTTAAATTGAAACATTAAAAAATTAAACTTGTGAAATAAAATGTTTAATAATAAAAGTTAACTTAATTTATTGAAGTACTAAAAAGTATATGAAGCGCCTTTCAATAAAGTCTCTTAGATTGAATTTTATTGTTGACATTAACATGTATCTCCACATTTAATAGATAAAATTCAATGGATCAAATTCAATCAAATTTGTTTGGTGTGAAAAGGGTTTAATATGTTAATATATTGTCCTAAAAAATTTCTGTTTGTAAAAAAAGGAAAAAAAAAAACAGCGTTTTCACCGATGTCCACAATAACAGCCGCTTTGACAGTCCTAGTTTCCAATCACTGGATTTTCTTACTTTATTTAATTTAAAATCGAATACTGCGGTCGATTGGCGTACCGCGACTATTGAATAATGGTACATGGCACGCAATGCTTGTTAATGGTATGGGTACCATGATAGTGGCACGTCTGACTAACCTGCGCCTCGCGTCGGCGCTGTTTCTGTTCGTCCAGAAAATGTGGGTTCTGTCCCTAGAGCGAATAGTTTCAAAATTTTAAGAAATATGGCTACAAACTTTAAAACTACATTATTTCCTTTTTTTATTTTTAAGAGCAAAATAATTGCATACTTAGAAATACGTACCTACTTAATATGTACTCATAAGTATTGGGACAGCACATTTATTTTGTATGGCTGTATGATTGTGATATTTTGTTTGCTAACCAGTGTGTTTGGGTGGTGAGTCACTTACTTACTGTTCACATGTACTGGTTCATTTGGTGAAATACCTTGATAAATCCATCATCCAGTTATTGTTTCATGTCTGTCTACAAGTCTGGTAGTAGTGTTTTTTTTTTTAATTTTAATTTTTTTATAATAGCAATATCATATTGGACTGTTCCTCACCTTTGCCAGTTTAATTTTAAAGATGAGTTTTCCTGTTCTTTGAAGTTACCAAGTTTTTGCACAGACAAGTCGAGTTAATTCAAATGTTGTACTAGTCTGACTGGTTTGTATGTACATATGTACATATGTACATTCCACACTAAGAGCCGTCGTGTGCTGCGCAGCTGACATCCGTGCCTTCAAACACGTGACACTCGACCACCGCAAGAAAACTAGGAGTAACGGAAGATTTTTTTTCTTCTTCATGTAAATACAAACACAACAACATAACTCAACGTGCACAGGCTTCATAACTCATTATTTCATCCCACATTCGAATTTAATCGCCATAAAATATTTCTACTTACAAACCAACGTCAGTAAAATGTGATTGAGAAGTTATGAAATATGCTTGAAATATTTCACAATAAATTTTATACACACCAGTAGTAGGTATATTATAGTATGCCCGTGCCTTGGGTGTTGGATGTGGAGTCGTGAGCCAACTGCCATACTGTATTTGCGAGGTTACGACCGCCATCTTGGATTACCTTGACTTTCACAATCGATTCAACTTTTCCTAAAATGATTAAAATTTTTTCTTTATGTAGGAAAATATGAGGGTTTATTTCCTTCCCCAAAAAAATTATCAAAAAGTATAAACATTCAACATTTCATAAATCATCTTATTTTCCTTAAAGTAGCTTTGTTTTCCTACCGCTAGCCACCGATTTATCTTAGTCGTCATCTTAGATACAAAATAATAAAATGGAATAAAAATAAATTAAGATCTAAAATTTTTTCGGGGAACCGGTTCTAACGCGACTGGAGAAATTTAATAAATACAATCCAAACAATTCTAAATAAAATTTAAAATATACTATAATATTTATAAAAATATATTTTATAAAACCTTACCTGAGCCATTGAGTTCTAGTCCTCAGTCCGAATCCGTTGAGGTCAATGTAATAAAATATAAATTAATTACATAATATATAATTATTTAAAAAATGGGGCTTAAATTATTGACTTGGTTCAAATATGTGGAGTACAAATTTAAATACTCCTTCCCCCACTGTGACTAGAAGCAAACTAACCCCTCGAACCCATACCAACGTAGATATATTATTCCAACCAGTGTGACGTTACGGCGGCCATCTTGGCCGCCATTTTTGATCTTATGTCATCTGCTAGAGTGCTCTATGGCCATATTAGTTTATGTTTTATCCGCTGGAGCGCACTCACATTACTTAACATATCGTCAGTTATCGAAGAGCCCGCCATTTTTTCGGTCATCTTTGCGGCCATCTTGAAAATTATGCAATTACTTAACAAAATTGTCGAAAAAAAAATTTAAAAAAAATTAAAGTTTACCTATTAATATATTGCTTGTTTTGATCTATTTCATTTTATGGTTTAATCATTGGCTGATGAAATAAAACCAAACATTTTTAGCCCAAAATACTTGCAAATAATTAATGTATTATGTATAACACAATTCTATGTTAATTGACTTTGAAATAAAAATGTTGGGGTCTAAGGATCAATCTTTCTAAGATAATAAGCAATAAAACCACTCAAACTTTGAAAAAAAAATTGATTGCAATTCTATACGATGTCCATAAAATAATATCCCAGTTTCAATGAAATATTATTAGATAATTTTGTTGTTTTGATGCTTTTCCTCCAAAGATTTTTGTCACATTGCATAAAGTATTATTCTATGTCTCTATTCAGATTAGGCCACCAAAACATCTGTTAAAGTAAAGCCTGTGTTAGTTTTACTCTCTGGTGAGGCAGGAATGGCTTTTCGTGATAATAAGCAATCACTTGTCCAACGAGAGAATTTGAAATAACATTTAAAATTCGATCACAATAATTCTTAAATAAAATGCCTCTACTATCTTTAAAGAAATGTTTAGTGTCACGTGAGAGATTTATTCGACAATTTTTTTTTGTTTGCTTGTTTTATATTACTTCTTTAGTGATAAATTCGTATTCTATGGGAATAGCCATTCTAGACAAACAATCAGCATGGTTTATGTACTACCTCATAATCAATTTCGGTTAATATAAGAGCCCATAGAGTTAATCTGGAACTCGGATCTTTCAAATTAAGTAACCATTTATAGGCAGCATGATCCTTTACGACTGTAAAGTTTTCTACCATACAAATGTGGTTGGCAATACTTTGTATGCAAACACTAGAGCCCATAGTTTATTCTCAGTAGTACCATGATTTAAATCTGGTGAGTTAAACCTGTTTTTACTCTCTATTTATGATTGGAGAAAAGACTGCACCTATCACATAGTTACTTGCACTTAAAATCTGGATAAATTAACACAGCATAAGACAAGTGTTTGTATTTCAGTGTTTGAAATTCGTCCTCCTGTTCTTTACCCCAAATAAAAGGTTTGTTCTGTTTTGTTAATTTTCCCTAAAGTCTCGCAATTTCAGCAAAATTTGGCACAAATTTTCTGTAATACTGAAACAGATCTACTACTGACTTAACTTTTGATATATTTTTGGGAACTTGCATTTCTTTTATAGCCTTCAAATTTTTTGGGTCTTATAAGTACTCCCTCTGCACTTACACCATGCCTAGATACTCAGCTTTTTCTTGCACAAAACAACATTTACATCTTCCCTTTTAGTTCCCCTCTTTCAACTTCCTGAATATTTTATCCACGAGTTAATGTAACTAGGGCATTGCCAAACCAAAATGGAAGTATGTAAAATTAAAATGTTCCCATAAATTTAGCAAAACTCATTTTCCCTCTATCCTTCTTATGTACTTCCATCTGAGAAAAGCGACTTGCTAAGTTCAGAATGGGGAAAAATATTTTATATCATGCAATGAATCAAGCATTTTTTTTAATATTCGGAACTGAATAAGTTCCATTGTAGTAAAGTCATTCAAATCTTTGTAGTCGATCCAAAAATGCATCTTGAAGGTGCCATATTTATTTCTGTACTTAACTGTTATTATTGGGACGAGGCAGCTAGTGCTCTCTAGGAACAAACACCAAAAACAATGATTATGGAATCCTTGATGGCAGCCTCCAGAAGAACATAAAAACAAGATAGCGGCCGTTACATCATCCAACATGGCGGCCATCAGCAGATGACAACAAGATGGCGTCCATAACGGAAATTGCAACTTTATAGATTCCAAGAAGGTGACCGTAACGAAATGTGCAACGATAACATAATACATGTCCAAGACGGCGTGCGTAACGATAAGTGCAATCTTCGGTGATGGGAAGTTATATTTAAAGATGGTGGCATTCAAGATGGCGACTGAGGTTAAAATTAAAGGTCATGGACAAAGTTCAAGTTCAAGTTCAAGGTTAAAGTTCAACTTCATGGTCAAAGTTCAAGTTCAAGGTTAAAGTTCAACTTCATGGTCAAAGTTCAAGTTCAAGGTCAAAGATTAAGGTCATTCAAGATGGCTGCCATGACTTCTTCGGAGTTTTAGGTTACAAAACAGCAGACACCGCCACCAACACCTGACTGAGCCTCCATCGCCACAACCTACCAAGCTTTAATGTGGTATATTATCTATTAATTCCACTTTTATCTTTCCTCTTTCTTTCTCAACTTTCCAATGATGAAGCCTAAGTTATATTTGCAAAGGTTTTTCACCTTACTTTGAAGCTGCATTCGTTTTGGTCTGCAGTAAATCTCATATGCTACTAGTGCCCGCGTGAGGCACATGTCTGAATATGCCATATTAATAAATACATAATCATTTCTGTACGTGACCGAAGTTATAAGATTATTGGTTTTAGAAAGACATGTATATTCTATTGATATTTAAATCAGGACTCAAGAAGCACTTATTTGATTTCATTCTACTGTAGAGGTTTACCTCATACGGAAACCATACTATATGCTGTATAATATCATACTTCATCTCTTTCTTTACAGTGATGAGTTATTTTCATTTCATTCGTTACAGAGATTAGGTGTGCTCCTCCACGTTTTTCTTCATATATCGCCAGGCTCTGCTTCCTTTTGTCAACTAGTACATTGGAGACCTTAGTTCCCACAGCAAATGTATCTTGAAAAGTTTTCCTGCATAATTTTGAAAACCACCTTTTTTGTATCCATTTCGTGTTAACCACAATCACGCATGAGGAAAAAATTAAACAACACTCTTGTTTTATAACCACTACGATTTAGTCGAAACAAATAAACACAATAGACAATGTATATATGTGTGTTTGTATATATACACATACATGACCTCTTAAATGAAGACAACAAAACAAGACAGCAGCTCCACATGATTACTGCGATAAAAACAAGGTTGGAATAGAAATATGCACAGGTGGAGACAAACTGTTTTCATTATAAGAAATTATAATGAATAAAATTAATATTTATTCTGGAAATTTATCATTATTATTTTCACTGCAGAATATACATTACTTTGGAAATGCAATAGAAACGTTGGGAATTTGCTCCCTTTTGAAGAAAACTAGGCGTGGAACATTGGATATTTTGATGGAATAATAGCGAATATTAAGTTTTGCCACTTACTCCATTTCGAATTCCAACTCTTCAACATACTGTGGTTAAGTTAATCTGCAAGAAAATTTTTTTATTCTCTAAGCAATGTTTTAATTTTAAGTGACACTTGCAGGAAAACTATTTTTTTATTGTTTAAATGCAGCTGTACATAATTTGTATGCACATAGTAATGAAATTGGATTATTCCAAGCGAAGCTAATTCATTCAGATAATGAATACTCTAAACATGGCTTAATTACTCTTATCCTACTCCCTAATAATATAAATGTGACTTTGTGGTTTTCAAGTGTTTACTTATAAACCATTTTGGATATAATTTAGGATAAGATGTAGCCCATATTTAAGATGTACACATAAGTTATATATAATATATACAAATATAAATTATATACACAATAATACTAATAAGGAAGTGAATATGGCGACGTTTTAGTTCTAAGAAGAACATTTTGTATCATCTAATCTAATAAAAAGGAAGTTAAGGAACTCATTATGAAGACTAACGAAATATATTTTTATTTATTTATTTTCTTAAATTCAATCCAAAACGGGTGAAATAAGTAACAGTTTGATTTATCAATAATAAATATCTCCGAAGATAATCATTCGGGATATATATGGGTTCATATAAAATGCATACAATGCCTAAAATCTGCTTTTTACCACTTTCTGAAATCCCACACATTAGAGTGGTTTTATCATTAAAACAGTGTATTCAATTATAATCAGGTAAAATTTAAAATATTTGGTTTAAATAATGACGATACAAAAAGTATAAACTTAATTTTTTACTACCTATCCTCCAAAATCACAAGTCTACGGGAGGTGAAAATTGAGTAGGTATCTTTTATAAAGTAACTAGCTGACCCGGCGAACTTTGTTCCGCCTTAGAGGCAATAAATAAGCAGATTTTGGATTTTATTAAATTGATGCTGAAGGTTATATTTTAATTTCAAGATAATTTTGTAATTTAGTGAAAATGATGTGGATCTAATTACTCAACTTTTTTGAACTTTTTAAAATTAGTTAGGATTAAAAATGATTTTTTTTTGTAATAGTGAAACATATTTCAATAAAGCATGTTTTCAGTTTTTTAAGTTGAATCGGATGTTATAATTTTTAAATACTGATGATTCCAGTCACGCAATAAAAAAACAATTACCATATTTTATTTTCTTTGAAATGATCTTTGATACTTACGGACATAACGCGAGCGAAGCCGCGGGTAAAAGCTAGTAATACATAAGAATAAGTATAGTATATTATTATTCTACTGTATTGTATGTAAGTACAAAAATAAATAAATACCTTGAATGTCGGATCAAATCCTCGTTCTTCGATAATGTCTGCCTCAAACAATTGTCAACTATTGGAAACAATTATTGTATTTTTGAGTGTTTGCTAGAAAATGTCGTGATTCGGGTGTTTCGCCACGAAGCAATGAATGCAATGGCTCAGGTGGCGGAGTCATTAATGGCAATTTCACTTTCCCACTAAGGCAGCACAATCCTGGCGTTTCTCCGGAAAACTTCAATGCGCCACAAAACTCGCAAACAACGTCCATTGGCCCAATGCGAACGCTAGTATGCAAGCAGTAATCAGTGCTGCAATCGTATCGAAACGCTGTTCGATTCAAATCAGTACTTGATAAATTTCTTCTTGTGCGTCGAAAATTATCTAGTTGTTGATCTCTGAGGTTTGCTCGACGATTTCGCATTGCCAACCGAGCCGTTTCACGGTATGCCTCGCTTTGCTCTTGTGATTGATAAGCACGAAGTCGAGCCATACTAACGCGGCGCTCTCCACGTGCAATTTCTTGTTCTTCCTCAGTCCTTTCATTCGCAATGTTTCGAATCCTAGTTGCATTACGGCCTTGTCGGGATAGATTTGATCGTTTTGGTCACGGCATGGTATTGTTAATGATAATATCGGCACGATAAGCCAATAGAAACTCGAAAAAAACACATCAACAGGTCAACTTTAAAATTTTACATTGTCAAATTTTCAACCATACTTATAACCATAGACAACATTACGTTTAGCTGTCAGTTGTGTTTTGTTATTCCATGTCAGTTGCGTTTTGCTATAAGTAGTATAGTTTGGGGGCTCCGGAAACTTGCTTCTGGGTGTGGAGCTGTGTGTACGGCGGCCATCTTGGATTGTGACGTCACGGCGGCCATTTTTGACTCAAAAATTCCTCAAAATTCCTCAAAAATGACTCAAAATGACTCAAAAAGTCCCGTTTTGAGAAAAAATTTCCCGTTTTCGAGAGGAAAAATTCCCGTTTCGAGGGAAAATATCACGTTTTACTCCTCAAAAATACCAGCAGCTAGAAATGTCCATATGTAGGCTTAAGCATCCAAGTCTACAGCCTACGATAAGCCTCTGACGTCATCATGGATAATGACACCGTTGCAATTTCCGTTACGGCCGCCATCTTTAAAATCTATATTTATTATACGAATTTAATTAAAAAAGTTTAAAAATTATAAAAAAAATTAAATTAATAAAATTTTTTAAAAATAATAAATCTACGACATGGAGCTCGGAGTATTCGGTTCGAATCCGACTAGTGCAAAAAAATAAAAATGGCGACCGATCCTTCCTCCCGTGGTGGGAGCTGGCATACTGACTCCTACCACTTTTTTTCAAAGCATACATATCGCCAGTTATATGACGTCATGCCCACCATCTTGTCCTCGTCTGCTGGAAGCCATCATCATTGTGTCGTCTGCTAGAGTGCGCTGACACCATGTTAGTTTAATTCGCACCCGCTAGAGTGCAGTAATCATTTATTATTGCTGTGACACCCGCCATCTTGTCATTTGGCCGCCATCTTTGAATTGTGTAAGTGTTTAGCTAGAAATTCGGGAAACATTCCAAAATTCATTAAATAAATCACTTACTAATTTACATGTTGATTCGATCGATTCCTGTCCTTGGTTCGATACCCGATCGATGCAATAATGTTTAATGTTATGTAAAAAAAATAAATTCAATAAACCATGTTCAAAATTCTTAAAGAGACTTTAAATCCTCTACTACCATCATCCTATCAGACAGCAAGACCACCATATTGGAAATTCGTAATTTTAATGCTAGAGATTCGGGAAAAAGTTCAAAATTCACTAAATAAATTTGTAATCTATATAATGATTGATTAGATCGACTAAAGTCCTTGGTTCGATCCCTGGATGATGCAAAAAATTAAATAGAACGACAATTTAACATAATAGTGACAGGTTCGAGAAATAAAACACCACAAGTTCTTTCACGAACATAATATTTATTATTACATAATTTATATTCTACTACAGGGTCACTTGCGAAAGCCAGCAATATTATAATCATTTAGTTCCGCATCGGTGTGAAATGATTTATTGTTAGCTCCAATCGGTTTATACTGGACAGAGACCAACCAGAACTTTTACGGACATAGTCCTCCTCTTCTTGACAGAGTTTCCGGACACCGTGTATAACAGTTTGCTTCACATCGTTAGAACTGTAAATTACTGCAGCCGATGTTTTGAATGCACACTTCTTCACTTTGTCATAGAAAGGATACGGCTTTCCATATATACAGTCCAACCACATGTTATATTTTAATGGGCCATTTGTTGCTACGTCATCAGTAAGCTGATTGATTATATCATGTCTGATATCATCAAGAAAAGTAGAAATGTCCTTCGACTCACCTAACGTATTTAGATAATAGTAGTTTTTCAACGTACCACGAAATGCAGACTGTGCCAAGTAGAAACCATTGTCATTTACTTGTAATGCACCGAACACAGTCTTAGGTTTATTTTCATGTTCAGACGTCAAAGCAATCGGTTGCTGCAAATCTGTTTTTTTTCTTGCACGCTCACGAGTCACCAATCTAAACCGAGGAGTCGAACATTCTACAGGGAGTTCAACAGTAGGCACACGGACTTCGCCTTTACAGTTTTTCGCATGTTGGCGCAAATTATCAATTTGAGTAAACCATTTATGACACTCATCACAACGAAACTTCATGCGAGAAGGATTCTTCGTACATCTACTCCTCTCATGTCTCCGTACATCATGCGCAAATGCAAAGGTCATATCGCAGTAGCCACAATGATGCCTAGTTGAAGACAAACCCGAACCAGATGTCGATGTAACTGTAGGTGTACCATTTCCAGGCATACTCTTATGCACATCAATGCATCGTTGTTGTATAGAAAACTTTACTTTTTTGCAGCACTGCAGGGCCTTTGCATGTCTCCAAGTGATGCTTCAAATTAGCATTTCTTGTAAATTGATTGCGACACTTAATACAACCTAACATTTTACGATAAAGGTTCTTAGCACATTCTCTCTTCTCGTACCGGCGAGCATTGCTGTTGTTTGAGAAAATCTTGTCGCAGTAACGACATCGATGTTCGTTAGTTGTTGACGATTCAACATCCATTGAAGTCACCATCGAGGGCGAAACAGCGTTCGTCAAAGTTTCCTGTACAGCCAGCACTATCGGCATTAATGTCTCTTCTGCTGGTGGTATCACGTCTGTTGAAATCTCCTCCAATGTTGACGTCATCGTTGCCAACGGGATCTGCTCCTTCTCCGTCGTAGCTGTCGTCAAGGTTCCTGTAGTCTATGGTACAAACTCCATCGAGTTCAACGTTAAAGTAGGTAAAGATGCCATTGAGTTCCAAGAACAGGTTATTACGCGACTTATGCACCAGAAGAAACAAACTAGGTGATCCGTACACCGTCGAAGAACGGCAAAAAACTGAGCGACCTACTGTCTAGGACTCGCTTCTATACATGCACCGGTTGGAATCATACGCTAGTCAAATCAATAACAAATTACTATAATACTAGAGTCAAAACAACATTAAAAAAATATAGAAGCACCATCAACAAAAAGGAAGCACATTTTAGAAGCAATATAAAAATGCAGCACATTTGGAAGCACCATAAACGAAAAGGCAGCATATTTGGAAGCACCTACAGCGAAAAGACAGCACATTTGGAAGCACCATCATCGAAAAGGAAGCACATTTTGGAAGCACAATAAAAAGGCAGCACATTTGGAAGCACCATCTACAAAAAGGCACCACATTTGGAAGCACCATAAAAAAGCACATTTTGGATGCACCCTCAACAAAAATGCAGCGCATTTGGAAGCACCATCAACGAAAATGCACCACATTTGAAAGACCATCAACAAAAAGGAAGCACATTTGGAAGCACCAAAAAAAAGAAGCACATTTTAGAAGCACCATCAACAAAAAGGCAGCACATTTGGAAGCACCATAAAAAAAGGCAGCACATTTGGAAGCACCATAATCAAAAAGGCAGCTCATTTTGGATGCACCATCATAAAGGCAGCACATTTTGGAAGCACCATCAAAAAATGAAGCACATTTGGAAGCTCCATCAACAAAATACAAAAAGGAAGCACAAGTTACAAGATCTAAGTCTTAGTTAGAAATCAGAATACAAGAAATTATAACATTAAATTTTTATAATTTAAATTATTTATGTTATTTCATTACATTATACAAATGCAAGCAAAACAAGCCATTATTGTATGTAGCCAGCTTTCCTTAGTTCTTTGAGTATGAAGGATATTTCTTTGATGCACAAATAGTTTCCTGCACAAAGCGAACCATGTAGAAGTCTTAGTCGGTCAACCAATATGTTTGGATCTTTCCATGGTGTGTAATAATTCTCTTCTACCACCATCTTCCTTGCACGTTTATAATAAATATTATGATCTCTGGTGTCTTCCGTTTTACCACCAACCTCAGGGTAACTTTCATTTTTGAGACAGTGATCATCACAAGCTTGATCAGATTTATTTAATATATCATGACGTTTCCATCGTTTCGGTATCAGGACACCACCACATTCTTTGATCTTGTCAGCTTTAGGTGCTTCATCATAGTCTATGTCTTGTCAACAGCTTCAGAGTCACTGTAACAAAAAACCGTAAAAGGCATCGTCTTCACCCAGTTTACCGTAATAATTCGATGTTGATGTCGAAGTGTCTTCATCGTCTTCATGCTTCCTTTTTAGGAGTCCATCATTTTTACAAATTTAGGAAAGATCTCCTTGAATTCGGCTTGAATATATTCACACTTTTTACGTAAGGATTCTTCCATTGTCTTCATTCTTCCATAAATCATGAACCTCCTTCAATTTAAAATCTTTGTCGAGATCGGAAGAGCCAGGAACATTATTGTCGTAATGCAGATAACTCTTCCTTAGTCTAGTAGATTCATCGTTGTCCTCTAGCTTGTACGCAGGCTTGGAGTTACAAGTCCTGCCATGTATTTTTAAGCTCTCTCTCCGCGTAAACGACTTGCTACATCGAACACAACTTATCATATTGCGTAGTGGATTTTTAACACAGTCATTCTTCTCGTGTTGTCTTTTATTCTTTCTCAAGATAAACTCTTCGCTGCAAAACTTACACATATGTTCTTTCGATACAGCGCCAGATCCCAAATCGGAATTCATATTTGTTACTGAGACTAATGCCAGATATCAATTGAGTGTTTTAAATGAGATCCATTACTTAAATACAATTTTTTCATATTTAATCAGCGAGAATTAATATATCTCATGCAAAGGTACTTGATGCATGTAATTCTGCTTTTCAACAACAGATGTCGCCACATGTTGCTTGCAGGTAAATAATATTTAGTTCTTTTATGTGGGATGCGTGATGCTCACTAACGATCGCCAAAGAAGGATGGCATCGCTAGACTCCAAGGAGAAGGAAGTTCGTCCTTCCGGTTAGTGCTTCTTAGATTTATCATAGATTATTATTTGACTGAGTAATATTTTTTTTTTTTAATTTCCACCTGATAAAAAAATTACAAGTGTTGATTAAGTAGCAGAAATTCACTAATTAAATGTAACCTTGAATAAATTAACATGACTCATTAAGTAAAAAAATCCTTCATGCAGAGATCTATTGCTCATCTGTAACCAGAAAAATTCGCAGAAAACCATCAAAATATTGTCAAGTATAATCAGGAGCACACGGAGAAAAACATCAAAATATTGACAAGAATAATCAGGAGCACACCAAGAAAACCACCATAATATTGTCAAGAATAATCGGGAGCACACGGAGAAAACCACCATAATATTTGTATGAATAATCAGGAGCACACGGACAAAACCACCATAATGTTGACAACAATAATCGGAAGCACATGGAGAAAACCGCCACAAGTTTTCTTTGATATCATAAAATTACAGAAAAAAAATTAATTAAAAATTAAAAATAAAAAAATCACAAAAAATCACAAAAATTCAAAAACTGATTCTGGCTTGGACTAGAACTCTATCTTTGCTCAATAATGAGAAGTTCACAAGCAAGCAGAATCAGTTTTTGAATTTTTTTATAATTTTTTAATTTTAAATTTTTTATTAATTTTTTTTTCTGTAATTTTATGATATCAAAGAAAACTAATGGCGGTTTTCTCCATGTGCTTCCGATTATTGTTGTCAACATTATGGTGGTTTTCTCCGTGTGCTCCTGATTATTCATACAAATATTATGGTGGTTTTCTCCGTGTGCTCCCGATTATTCTTGACAATATTATGGTGGTTTTCTTGGTGTGCTCCTGATTATTCTTGTCAATATTTTGATGGTTTTCTCCGTGTGCTCCTGATTATACTTGACAATATTTTGATGGTTTTCTGCGAATTTTTTGGTTACAAATGAGCAATAGATCTCTGCATGAAGGATTTTTTTACTTAATGAGTCATGTTAATTTATTCAAGGTTACATTTAATTAGTGAATTTCTGCTACTTAATCAACACTTGTAATATTTTTATCAGGTGGAAATTAAAAAAAATATATTACGCAGTCAAATAATAATCTATGATAAATCTAAGAAGCACTAACAGGAAGGACGAACTTCCTTCTCCTTGGAGTCTAGCGAAGCCATCCTTCTTTTGCGATTGTTAGTGAGCATCACGCATCCCGCATAAAAGAACTAAATATTATTTATCTGCAAGCAACATGTGGCGACATCTGTTGTTGAAAAGCAGAACTACATGCATCAAGTTCCTTTGCATGAGATATATTAATCCTCGCTGATTAAATATGAAAAAAATTCTATTTAAGTAATGGATCTAATTTAAAACATTCAATTGATATCTGGCATTAGTCTCAGTAACAAATATGAATTCCGATTTGGGATCTGGCGCTGTATCGAAAGAACATATGTGTAAGTTTTGCAGCAAAGAGTTTATCTTGAGAAAGAATAAAAGACAACACGAGAAGAATGACTGTGTTAAAAATCCACTACGCAATATGATACGTTGTGTTCGATGTAGCAAGTCGTTTACGCGAAGAGAGAGCTTAAAAAGACATGGCAGAACTTGTAACGCCAAGCCTGAGTACAAGCTAGAGGACAACGATGAATCAACTAGACTAAGGAAGAGTGATCTGCATTACGACAATAATTTTCCTGGCTCTTTTGATCTCGACAAAGAACTTAAATTGAAGAGGTTCATGATTTATGGAAGAATGAAGACAATGGAAGAATCCTTACGTGAAAAGTGTGAATATATTCCAGCCGAATTCAAGGAGATCTTTCCTACTTTGTTAAAATGATGGACTCCTAAAAAGGAAGCATGAAGACGATGAAGACACTTCGACATCATCAACATCGAATTATTACGGTAATCTGGGTGAAGACGATGCCTTCTACGGTGATTGTTACAGTGACTCTGAGGCTGTTGACAAAGACATAGACTGTGATGAAGCACCTAAAGCTGACAAGATCGAAGAATGTGGTGGTGTCCTGAGACCGAAACGATGGAAACGTCGTGATATATTAAATAAATCTGATCAAGCTTGTCATGATCACTGTCTCAAAAATAAAAGTTACCCTGAGGTTGGTGGTAAAACGGAAGACACCAGAGATCATAATATTTATTATAAACGTGCAAGGAAGATGGTGGTACAAGAGAATTATTACACACCATGGAAAGATCCAAACATGTTGGTTGACCGGCTAAGATTTCTACATGCTTCGCTTTGTACAGGTAACTATTTGTGCATCAAAGAAATATCCTTCATACTCAAAAAACTGAGGAAAGCTGGCTACATACAATAATGGCTTGTTTTACTTGCATTTGTATAATGTAAAGAAATAAAATAAATAATTTAAATTATAAAAATTTAATGTTTTTGTTTCTTGTATTTTGATTTCTAACTAAGACTTAGTTCTTGTAACTTGTGCTTCCTTTTTGTATTTTGTTGATGAAGCTTCCAAATGTGCTTCATTTTTGGATGGTGCTTCCAAAATGTGCTGCCTTTATGATGGTGCATCCTAAATGTGCTGCCTTTTTGATTATGGTGCTTCCAAATGTGCTGCTTTTTTTGTTGATGGTGCTTCCAAATGTTCTGCCTTTTTGTTGATGGTGCTTCAAAAATGGGCTTCTTTTTTTTTGATGGTGCTTCCAAATGTGCTGCCTTTTTGTTGAGGATGCTTCCAAAATGTGCTTTTTTTGATGGTGCTTCCAAATGTGGTGCCTTTTCGTTGATGGTGCTTCCAAATGTGCTGCCTTTTCATTGATGGTGCTACCAAATGTGCTGCCTTTTTTATTGTGTTTCCAATATGTGCTTCTTTTTTGTTGATGGTGCTTCCAAATGTGCTGCCTTTTTATTGTGCTTCCAAAATGTGCTTCCTTTTCGATGATGGTGCTTCCATATATGCTGTCTTTTCGCTGTCGGTGCTTCCAAATGTGTTGCCTTTTCGTTGATGGTGCTTCCAAATGTGCTGCCTTTTCGTTGATGGTGCTTCCAAATGTGCTGCCTTTTTTATTGTGCTTTCAAAATGTGCTTCTTTTTTGTTGATGGTGCTTCCAAATGTGCTGACTTTTTATTGTGCTTCCAAAATGTGCTTCCTTTTCGATGATGGTGCTTCCAAATGTGCTGTCATTTCGCTGTCGGTGCTTCCAAATGTGCTGCCTTTTCGTTGGCGGTGCTTCCAAATGTGCTTCCTTTTCGTTGACGGTGCTTCCAAATGTGCTGCCTTTTCGTTTATGGTGCTTCCAAATGTGCTGCCTTTTCGTTTATGGTGCTTCCTAATGTTCTGCATATTTGTTGATGGTGCTTCTATATTTTTTTAATGTTGTTTTGACTCTAGTATTATAGTAAATTGTTCTTGATTTGACTAGCGTATGATTCCATCCGGTGCATGTATATAAGCGAGTCCTAGACTGCAGGTCACTCAGTTTTTTTACTGTTCTTCGACGGTGTACGGATCACCTAGTTTGTTTCTTCTGGTGCATAAGTCGCGTAATAACCTGTTCTTGCGAACTCGATGGCATCTTTACCTACTTTAACGTTGAACTCGATGGAGTTTGTACCATAGACTACGGGAACCTTGACGACAGCTACGACGGAGAAGGAGCAGATCCCGTTGGCAACGATGACGTCAACATTGGAGGAGATTTCAACAGACGTGATACCACCAGCAGAAGAGACATTAATGCCGGTAGTGCTGGCTGTACAGGAAACCTCGACAAACGCTGTTTCGCCCTCGATGGTGACTTCAATGGATGGTGAATCGTCAACAACTAACGAACATCGATGTCGTTACTGCGACAAGATTTTCTCAAACAACAGCAATGCTCGTCGGTACGAGAAGAGAGAATGTGCTAAGAACCTTTATCGTAAAATGTTTGGTTGTATTAAGTGTCGCAAGCAATTTACAAGAAATGCTAATCTGAAGCATCACTTGGAGACATGCAAAGACCCTGCAGTGCGGCAAAAAAGTAAAGTTTTCTATACAACAAAGATGCATTGATGTGCATAAGAGTATGCCTGGAAATGGTACACCTACAGTTACATCGACATCTGGTTCGGGTTTGTCTTCAACTAGGCATCCTTGTGGCTACTGCGATATGACCTTTGCATTTGCGCATGATGTACGGAGAAATGAGAGGAGTAGATTTTCGAAGAATCCTTCTCGCATGAAGTTTCGTTGTGATGAGTGTCATAAATGGTTTACTCAAATTGATAATTTGCGCCAACATGCGAAAAACTGTAAAGTAGAAGTCCGTGTGCCTACTGTTGAACTCCCTGTAGAATGTTCGACTCCTCGGTTTAGATTGGTGACTCGTGAGCGTACAAGCAAAAAAACAGATTTGCAGAAACCGATTGCTATGACGTCTGAACATGAAAATAAACCTTAGAATGTGTTCGGTGCATTACAAGTAAACGACAATGGTTTCTACTTGGCACAGTCTGCATTTCGTGGTACGTTGAAAAACTACTATTATCTAAATACGTTAGGTGAGTCGAAGGACATTTCTACTTTTCTTGATGATATCAGACAGGATATAATCAATCAGCTTACTGATGACGTAGCAACAAACGGCCCATTAAAATATAACTTGTGGTTGGATGTATATATAGAAAGCCGTATCCTTTCGATGACAAAGTGAAGAAGTGTGCATTCAAGACATCGGCTGCAGTAATTTACAGTTCTAACGATGTGAAGCAAACTGTTAAACACGGTGTCTTGAATCTCTGTCAAGAAGAGGAGGACTATGTCCGTAAAGGTTCTAGTTGGTCTCTGTCCAGTATAAACCGATTGGAGCTAACAATAAGTCATTTCACACCGATGCGGAACTAAATGATTATAAGATTGCTGGCTTTCGCAAGTGATCCTGTAGTAGCATATAAATTATGTAATAATAAATATTGTGTTTGTGAAAGAACTTGTGGTGTTTTATTTCTCGAACCTGTCACTATTATGTTAAATTGTCGTTTTATTTAATTTTTCTGCATCATCCAGGGATCGAACCAAGGACTTTAGTCGATCTAATCAATCATTATATAGATTACAAATTTATTTAGTGAATTTTGAACTTTTTCCCGAATCTCTAGCATTAAAATTACGAATTTCCAATATGGTGGTCTTGCTGTCTGATAGGATGATGGTAGTAGAGGATTTAAAGTCTCTTTAAGAATTTTGAACATGGTTTATTGAATTTATTTTTTTTACATAACATTAAACATTATTGCATCGATCGGGTATCGAACCAAGGACAGGGATCGATCGAATCAACATGTAAATTAATAAGTGATTTATTTAATGAATTTTGGAACATTTCCCGAATTTCTAGCTAAATAATTACACAATTCAAAGATGGCGGTCAAATGACAAGATGGCGGGTGTCACAGCAATAATAAATGATTACTGCACTCTAGCAGGTGCGAATTAAACTAACATGGTGTCAGCGCACTCTAGCAGACGATACAATGATGATGGCTTCCAGCAGACGAGGACAAGATGGTGGGCATGACGTCATCTAACTGGCGATATATATGCTTTGAAAAAAAGTGGTGGGAGTTAGTATGCCAGCACCCACCACGGGAGGAACGATCCGTCGCCATTTTTATTTTTTTGCACTCGTCGGGTTCAAACCGAGGACTCCGAGCTCCGTGTCGTAGATTTATGTTTTTTTTTAATTTTATTAAAATAATTTCTTTTTTATTATTTTTAAACTTTTTTAATTAAATTCGTATAATAAATATAGATTTTAAAGATGGCGTCCGTAACGGAAATTGCAACGGTGTCGTCTAGGCTGTAGACATGGATGCTTTAAGCCTACATATGGACATTTCTAGCTGCTGGTATTTTTGAGGAATAAAACGGGAAATTTTTCCTCAAAACGGGACTTTTTGAGTCATTTTGAGTCATTTTTGAGGAATTTTGAGGAATTTTTGAGTCAAAAATTGACGACGTGACGTCACAATCTAAGATGGCCGCCGTACACACAGCTCCACACCCAGAAGCCAGTTTCCGGAGCCCCCAAACTATACTATTGCTATACCATTTTTAACAAATGAACGGCTAGACTGATGTTTTGACTGATAAATTTTTCGTTTTGCTTTCAGTTGCATTTTTTTATACCACTTTATTTACACGCTTAATATTAGCTTCACCTGTATGTTTGTTTGTATGATTGTAACCGACTCCTTTGGGTGCGATTTTGACCCACTTTAAACGGCCAAATTTCATTCAAACTTTGTAGATTTATCGAGGGCCGATGACAATACACTAATTTGATAAGATTATTCCATTATTATATTTGCAAAATAAGATTTTCATCAATTTATATAATTTCACAATATTTAGTAGGCTTTGTTTATATCGCGCCAAAGACAAACTGAAAGAAAAGAGTTCGCACATTATAAAGAAAACCATTTCGCTCATGTGCAAACTCTTTTCTTTCAGTTTGTCTTTGGCGCGATATAAACAAAGTCTACTAAATATTGTGACATTTAATTAAATGAAAAGTGACATTTAATTCAATGAAAAGTGAGGAGTGGGTTATGATTATTGTGAACAATAAACTTTCTTGATTTTCTATTTTTTAGTTTGGTTTTCTATATAAAGCGTGTTTTTTAGTTTTTTAAACTATTTTTTTCCCCCTGGAACAGGATAAAAAGTATCCTATGTCCGTCTCCTGTTTCTAAGCTACCTCCCTAACAATTTTCAACCAAATCGGTTCAGCCGTTCTTGAGTTATAAATAGTGTAACTAACACGACTTTCTTTTATATATATAGATATTAATATCAAGGGACCTACTGAAGACGAAGAAAAGAAACTGAGCATTAATTACAAACACAAACAAATACATAAGTTAATAAAAATTTTAATTTTTTTGAAATTTAACGGTTAAGATAATGAAATGGGCGTAAGTTGTGTCTTATGATAAATAATAATATCTACGGAGCTAAACAAGTGATAAGCAAGATAAGAGATAATCCAAACGATCACAACATAGCCCTACTAGAATGTAAATTTTGGCTTATTGTCACCCAATTACGCTCAATTATGTAGTTTGAAACGTTTTGATGAATCAATGAAACATATTCAACCCATGCATAGGTTTATCATTAATGTTTTTTTATCCATAAAAAAATAACTACAATTATTTAAGGAATAGTTATTCAAATTCATTTACAAAGATTGACAAAGATAACCAAGGTTGTCATGGGTTGCAATAGTGATGGCAATAGGGATTATTCCAACCGCATGTGTTTAAAGTTTGCAATTTAATTTTCTGGAAATTCCATAATAGAAAAGACTAAATAAAAAATATATTTTTTTTCTAACCACGGTATGGAGATGGTGAATATCCTGCGGGTATAAATTATTTTTGTAGCGATGTATAGAAATTATATTCTGTGTGCACCAAAATGATTTGCAAAAATAAACGAAAATCCAACCCATAAACGACAGGAACCACAGATAGTTTGAAATATAAATAAAAAAGAATAGAGTAGGAACATTAATAAAATAATACTAAAAATTCTCAGTTAAATCTTATTCCTAACGCTACGTCAACATAAAATATCGTTATTCTTTGTCAATATATTTAAAAACTAATTTTTGCATAAAATTAGGATCTTTAAGATTATAGGTATGGTATTTTAGTATGTTACAAAGAGAATGAATTTATAAAATAAATATATATTGTTTGTAACAGGTGATTTTATTTTTACCATTAACCAACACTTTGTTTCCCAAAACTAATTTAATGCTGTTATTTGTCGAATTTGGTGCAGGTATTTTGGAAATAATACAAGTTTTCAAATGGCATAAATGTGATATTATGCTGAAAATAATGTTCAGAAAAATATACAAAGAGTTATGTACAGCAAAATATTTACAATATTTTTTTAACGACTATGTGATAAACACTTTGGTATAACAAACACAACCATTGCAAAAAGTGCTTATATTTATTCACAATATTTCGCACATGTTTGCGCAAGATGAAAATATTTTTAATATTTACATAGCTGTCATATTTAAAAAATTTACTTAAGTGATAAACACGCAAATTTAAATGACACTTTATAACACGCGTAGTACAAAAATTTGTATATAAGCAATAATGTGATGCATAACAATTCTTAATATATGTGGTGCTCTTATAATAGATTTTCGTGCAGTTTATAATATTTTCCATTAACTTTATTTTTTCACAAAGCTGGATAAAGGCATCATACACACAAGCCAAACTTACATCTGTACAGCACCTTGAAATATTCACAAAAGCCCTCATATAACTTTTCTCATTATTTATAATATACATAGTAACTTTTTCATTTAGTATCATTCATCACAAATAATTCTTAAAGCAATTTTTAGCGGTCTGCTTGTCTTGTCATAGGTAACGTCGTGACCAATCTAAAAACCTAAAAGCAAATAGCATTCTAAAACTTGGTATTTTTCGCCTAAATAAGCACCATGGTATTTAAAGCATATTAAAATAGAAAACAAATCCCACTGACTTTTACATAAAAATTATATACTACAAACACATTTGTCGTGGTTCTTACCTAGGGTATAAATTAAAACCTTAACACATCTGGAATGGCATATTCTCTCGCAGCAACTTATATAAGAAGTGTCCGTAAAATATAATTTTTTATAAATACTTTTTATGTTATAAAATAATATATGTTGATAAATTTATAACTATTTCTATAAACGCCACACAGCCAAAAATAATAGTTAATTACAGATTATCACACAAACGCAAATACATAGTTATTATTCGGACACAATACAAAATTGTAACTTCAAAAAATTATATCTTTTTACAACTTTAATTGATTAACAGTGAGTTATGAGTAAATTTCATGCTGAATAAGTGTATATATGAAATGTAAGATAAGTATATGGAAGAATAAAATAAACCGTAGGTATTTGAGAGAATAATTTAAACCAGGAATGAAATTTGGTACAGTCATTTCTCTCAACTGTTTAGGTTCGCTTAACAGACTATTCGAGGACTTTAATGATGGATTTGGCATTTACCACTTACTTCAACCAAACGTCTCTGTTAATTCAGCTCAATAACTGTCATAGAAAAAACAACAGTATAATCCCCTTAAGATACTGTACAATTACAATACACACCCGTCAATATAAGCGTTTTGTTACGAAAAATTAATACTTATAGGGCGTACTTGTCCTAATGACAGCAACGTGAAGGGAGATCTGGTAACTTTGGGCTTTAATTGCTGTTTGTCCACATGAGAAAAATTTTAGTTGCTTCGTAAAAAATCATAATGTCACTAAAATGTGATTAAAATTATCTGAACTGCGCATTGTAACAACTATCTCTTTCTCATATTCACATTTTATTTCCAAGAATTTAGTACTTATACAATTAATATATGGTAGTGACGTGTTGAATGGTATTAAAATATTACCCCCATAGTATACATTCTTGCATATTTAGTATTTTCAATCCTGGAAGTTATATTACCGAGACTTTCGTTAACGTTAACTATCTTGCTGTTTCATTGGGATACCAAAAAAATATATGTTATACATTTTTAGGTTAAATGCTTATGTAAACTTAAGCAATAGGAAAATAAATAAGTACTTGTCTTTGGGTTCTTTTAAAGCCAGCCCTTTATTGTACCCATTTACTAATTAATATTGTGCCAAAATTAAGATTCGGAATACTCTTAAATGTATGGAAATAGTTTCGAACATTTCTACATGTAATTTTGCAATAAATTTCTATACCTATAGGCGTGCCTGAAAGCGTAACATATGTGTAATAATTTTCTCGTTTAATCGGGATTGTGAATTTTTGAAAATATATTTAATTCACTAAATATCCATTTAGTGACAAAATTTATTAAATTTTGCAGTTTATCTGTTTACTAGAATTTTTTTTATTGACATTGGTAACATCCCACTTAGACATTTCTGTAACTTATATTTTTGACAAAATAATTTATAAAGACTAGAAAGTTTCGATGGAGGTTATTCATTTTGAAATTTATATCAAAGTCAGTTTCTAAATTGTTATATTCTATATTTGATGTAAAATTTATTTTCCACACCACCACATGTGTCGAAATTATAGTTTACTTACAGAACGGAACTGTAAAATTTATGGTCCGTAAATTAAATAAACCCGCAAATTCATCCAATGGTTTCTTTCTAGTGTCTCTTAGGTCTGATATTAATACATATTTGTTTATTATAACATAGCACAATCTTGAATTTAATGAATTTCTTTGCTTCACTGAGTAGCTTATATTTTTAATAAATTAAATTTATAATTATCGATAGTAATCAGTTTTTGTAAAAATACCTGCATATATATGTTTAGCTAGTTAAAGAATAATACGTTTTGATGAGGCGATTTCATATCTATGAAAATATTTTTGAAACATAATATTTTTATAATATGAAATTTTATTACGCAATAAAAATTATGTTTGACGTTACTGGAACTTTGAAATATAACACGTTCTGTTACACAGTTATGTGTGTGTAGGTTTACTTCCGTTCAATGCAAAAACACCCTTGAACGACACAAGTTCTTTTGAATTTTTTTTACAGAATTTAGCCATTTGAAATTTTATTATTATATAATTTTATTATATTATATTATAATATTATTATATCCGAGTGATGCTGAATGGATATGTATGCTTATATTTTTAAAGTTCTTGACGGAAATAATTTAATATTTATTTGATAAATCGTAATGTGTGATTAATAAAATTAAACTCATTATCAGCTAGTTCATCAAAACTCTTTAACTAAGTAGTCTTTAAAATAAAGACATTAAAGGTAACAAGATTCATAGGATAACAAAAAAATTATGAGACAAACACATCTGCTTTAAAACTACGGTTGAAAATTTTTAAATAATCAACATAAAGAAGTTATTAAAACACTTTTATATAGTTTGGAAGTATTAAAATTAAGGTGGTAATTGTGATAATGGAAATCTTTAAAACAGTTTGTAAGCAAACTTGGAGTATATAATTTTGTATAGCATCCTTACACGTTGCATAAAACATACGTTCCAAAATTTAATAACATTGGTGCATTTCACATGAAATAATTAATTTTTTTAATGTATAGTTACAGGTTGTATAAGAAATATATTATAATTTTTTTATCTGTAAACGACATTATCAGTCTGAAGTAACAAAACTTGATCAAACTCGTATGGCACTGACTATTTCTTACTATAATAATAACCACTACAACTATATAAATAATTATAATTATATTTTAAATATAGGCAATAATTAAAAATTAATAATATCATAAAATCTTAACAATAAATAACATATTCTTAATTATTTTACATAACATGAATACTTAGGTATGCCCAATAGATTTATAAACTCTGACAAATTTTACCATGCATATCTGCTCTTATAACGTTTTAGAAATAAATAATACTTTAACAAATTTATAATATTATAAATTTCTTAAATATAATAGAGGGAAAAAAATACTGCATCTGAAATTGAGGAAGATCCTTATTAACTAATATTAATATTATCATGAAATAATATTTAATATAGTTTATGTAAATTTAGATGTGGAAAAAAATGTTACGTAGGACTACTGAAAGTAAGGAGTCACATTCTTTAAATATATAACAACGTCGTACCTTTCAACAAATAGTTTCCAAATATTTCCGAAAAATAAAATTATGTCATTTTCTATTGGCAGACAATGTGTGGAAAAACATACTTTTTTCACACAAAATTAAAAATAATTATAATTTCGTTAATTTCCTTAATACCTATTCTAACATATACAAATACTGAACCAAGTCTTCAGATAATGTCATTAATTTCATTTTTTCATTCAAATTCTGGAAAAATCGTTGCCATCGATGTTTCTTGGACGTGTAATAGGCACAAGTGACGGAGTTTTAAAGATCCATAACTAATTACTTAGAATACTATTGGGTATATAATGATTTGTCAAACTGTTATAACATTTTTAAACCACTTAAATTTTTTTAACAAAGGGTAAAATTCAGATTTTATGTTGTTTATATGAGCAATATATTAAAAAAAATTCCTTAGAATCATTTTTTTCTCACACAAGAACAACCTAAAAATTATACTATTTCATTTATTATTGCTTCATAAATTTTATAGCTTCAGTGAAATTAAAATAAAATCTACAACTACAGATTTATCTTCAATATATATATTTTTTAAATACTAGCTAGTTAATCTATATTTTAATTAACAGAAAACCACCAAGTCAACAAGTAGTTTTCCTTTTTATCACATTTTTCATATGTTGTTTGCAAAAAAACCACTACAAACTTTTAAGTTCCTGTTTTAAATAACCAGAATAATTTTTTTTAAAATGAGCTTTCAAATAAAATGTGTTTACATACTATTGTTATTAAAACATACCCCTTTAATTCTTAAATTAAATTTTATATTTTAATAAAATTTTATTACAAAATAAAATTTAATCACCGTAATATAAATAAAAATTTCTGGTCTCAAACAGTAACATATTAATAATAAAGGTAAAGTGAACATTTATGACAATATTAAAATATAATATAGTTACTTCTTCCTGAATTTCAGATTTGCTACTTGTTTATATTCCTATGAGTATTTATCAATAATATTACAATAACATTGATAGATTTTTGAATACACCTAAAAGTTCAGTACTGTAACCAAAACATATAAATGTATCAACTTTGTTTTTAAAACTATAGTTTTGGGATACAAAAATAACTTTTTTCAAATCCGTAAAACACGGAGTATTTAAATAGTCTTTCCATAAATACAAAACGACAGAATTGCATTTATGGTAACAGAAAAAAATTAAATATTATCTTCAGCGGAAACTGTCTGTTTTTAGTTTAAAAAAATTAAATGCGTGCATGGAAGATAGGAAGGAACGAAAGAATGTACGAATATTTGGCGAATTAGAGTTGTTATTTTTCATATTTTGCCAATTAAAAGACACAGTAAGCCGTAGGAGTTAGAAGTAAACACATCAAGGAAAAAAAAAATTATTTCTTAACTGGGATTTTCTGGGATTAACTGATTCCTTATTTAATAAAATGGTAATATCACAATAGAATCTTTATTTATTTTTAATAAAATGAGCTAATTCAAGAAATGATCTTACGTAAGTCATTTAAACGAAATTTATATAAATCTCTTATCACCAATTCTATTCGACCTGTGAAACTTAAAAATGTCTTATTTTCGCATGAAAATAACAACTCGGGAGGAAAACAATTACTCTCAATTTCCTACTGTTTATAAGACAATACTTAACTACTAAACAAAAATATCATTAGCGAATGAGTATCTGTTTTTTCAATTTAATTAAAGTTACTCAGAAATACAAATAACGAACAACTTAAGTGATAGTCCTTCACTAATAACTATACACATTTTTTTTTACAAATAATTACACACTTTCCACTGGAATCGACTTACAACACTTTTACAGGAAAATGAAATCGATAGGAATTGAGAAGTCAGTATCACAGACAGATACAGAGAAAATAGTGTGTATTTAGTACAAAATTGTTCATTAGTATCTAATGTCACACTTAACACAAGTTCCATAAGATAAGTTGCTGTTAGAGATAATGAACACAGGCTAATATATGGATAAGTTTAGTAAGTAATAATTAAATTTACTATCCATGTGAATAATAATTTTGCTACCTATTTCAATGAGTAAATTAAATGTCCAGTCCACATTCCCGATTAAGTTTATATATATACTTTTTTCTTCAAGGAAACCCATGTCATGTGTGAATTTGAAGGCTTACAACAATATTTGCGTACATATAAATATACACACGTGGTTATAAAATTAAATATTGCTCTCATAATTTTTACCGCTCAATGTTAGAGTAATTGAACAATAAATATTTCTCACTCGGCCGGTGAAAGTTTTGTTATATCTTTGGACTTCATGACTAGAAGAATATTTATATCACAAAATTTGAGAATGGACTGATTTCTAATAACAAAGTATGATTCATCGGGATTTTACTGGTTTTGCCCGTTTCGTATTTGTTCGTAAGTTATTTCTCGATACTTTTGAAAATATTGTAACATTTTTTGAGTTTTTAGCTCTAAGACATTCGGTTTCATGTCTTTACCCGTATTTTGTAACAAAAATTGTTTATGCACTCAAATGTGTAGAACTTTAATCAGCAGTTTACATCTGAAAATTAAAAGTTTTTTATAAAAAAAACATCACGTACGTGCAGCATAGATGACTTACTAAACAATATTATTGAAACGTTGCTCTGAGACATTTGTAAACTTGTAATCGGTACTAATGAATTTGAGGTATGTCGAGACAAGGTACCAAGCCAGTACTCTCGGCACATTTGCGTGACGCACTAGGAATCATGGCCAGTTTGCGAAGGAAGTGCACACAGTCTTCGAAGCTCAAACCACATCTTACAAACCAAATGACTTAAATTGCCTATATTAACCATTAAAAAAAATTGGCTGTCTGTAAAGTCGGTTTATGGACGATAGTTTAACGTGACAACGTCATAACAAAACATTGATGAAATGATTGCATACTTTTATGAATAAAATTGAATCAATTTATTGAATTATAACTAATTTGTATGGATACAAAGAAGGAGTGAAATGAAATCTACAATTTAATTGATAAATTTACTTTTATTTGCACTCATTAATTCATATATGTTATTATTACTTTAACGAAGAGATTATTTTGACTATAACTTTTATTGTTGCTTGCTATTTAACTTCTTCCAATCTGTGTTATTATTTTAAGGATAGGACGATGATAGAAAAAGTAGGAAACGAATGGGAGTGTTTCAAGTTTAATGTGCCTCGAAAAAGTCAAATCGATGGTTGTTCCAATCGAGTGGAAGAGAGATAGATGCGGCGCAAGCGTACAATGTGCGTAACGGGACAATATGCGTAACGGGACATTTTTTCGTGCGTGCAGCTGGCGTTCATCGATTTATTAGACGTTGTTACGCCAAAAACGGTTTCTTCATAACTTTTGAAAAAATTTCGTTTACTATATTTTCTTACACAGTTATCCAATTTTCACTAAATTATTTTACAGACTGCTTTCTTTTAAAACCGAATGCAATTAAAAATATTTATTGGTCTGAATCTCTAATATTTGCTTATTCTTCTTATAACTTTATAACTACTGCTATCAACTTATCTTATTTAACCGTTAGTTTAAGCCATACCTTAACATTTAAGGCACGACGTACATGATTACTTGTAGTTATCTAGTTTAAGATGCAGATTGAGCCATGAAATTTTTCGTTACCATGTATGTGCCGCGTTTCTATCGTTATTGTTTCCATAATTTAATTCTCTAGAAGTACTAGCTATCTTTTACAAAAAAAAATTTGTATGGATATAAAAAATTATAATAATGATAACATATTGTACGGGGACGCTTTATTACATCACCAAAACTGACCCATACTTAAGACGACAGGCAGTGCTACAAATAAAATGTGACTTATGCCTAAATACTATGTTTCATTCGATGTTTAGTAAAAAAATAAGAGTTCTTAAAAAACCCAATTATGGTTGCCATTATTATGTTTTAGATGGAAATTAACGTAAACTAAGAGTATTTTTAATAGATTCATCGCGTAGTATTAAAATAAACGTTTTTATTCTAACATTATTATAAACATACTCACTTTTCCAAATTTATGTTCCAAACTCAATTTATTTTAAAGTTTACAGGATATATTTAAAAATATACATTTTTCTTCTAATAACTCATCTGTTAACCATAAGCTATGTATATTTAATTTTAGTAAGGAATATACTTAGAGTATTGATCATTCTTTCCATTTATAAGCACTCATGAGTTTAGCATATATAAGCATTTCCTCGGTTTAAACCCAACAAATTTTATTGAATTTAGTTTCAATTGCAAACCAGAAATTAAATTTAAAGAATTTTAATAAAATTTAGAAATTTTGTTTTATAAGGTAATTTTAATTAAAATATATTGCTGTTAGAAATAAGTGCATCTAGTACATGGACGTTTAAGTTTAACGATTGTTTTGTGAGAGTTTTTAAAACACACTAATTTGCATTATGCCAATACTTACTTTCTCCCGCACTGGTATAAAAGCTCTCTTACAAGCAATACACGTAAATATACTATACTCGAGTACATAACCTTTTGGTGCATCTTTTTTTTCTCTTGATGACTAGCACATTTATCCCATGCCGCAGAAAGCACTAAGCACTTACGAATTTTCTTTAAGCTCAAGAGAGCTCCACGTTTTTTTTTTTTTAGGAATTACCGGTCACCAGTCATACACAATATTCTTGATATTTAGAATTTAAAAAGTTGTAAAAACAATTACACAAACACACAATTCTTTGGTCGAAAAAAGGTGAAAAACTGTCACTTTCTCAGTCATCTTCGATGTGAGTTCTTTTTTTTTTTTTTTTCTCTGATACAGTCGCCCAGAACCACATTATTACACTGAGCGTTCGTATTCTTGAAGTTTGTCTCAGATGTTGTAATGTATGAAGAAGAAGATCAGAAACACGGCATACGCACATGGGAACGTAATACGTGCTATGACGTCGATAGTCTTCGCCACTCGGATAGGGTGAGGCGGCTCTTTCTTACGCACCTGGAAATCAGTGAAAGGTTAAAACATAAATTTTCGCTTTTACCAGAGGGAAAAAGGAAAAATCACACTTATATCTAAATATACACTCGTTTCACTACCAGGTTCTTAGAAAATTCCACCAAAATGTCAAGCATACAACCACGTGAAGATTATAAATGTTTGCTTGGACTAAATCAATGAAAACAAACACAACAATATTCACAAAGTATTTTAGAAGAAATTTTATAAGTTATTTTTACCACATAATTTCCGCCTTCTGTTGTTTTTTTTGTAAAAGCTATATTTTCTTTCATATTTCGTTCATTGTGTAATTTTTTCTTGTGATTTTAAAAAAATAATATTTTTTCTTTCAATTTTACACAAGTAGTATGAACACAATTTTATATATAAAAATACACGTAAACACCAAAAATAAAAACGTCCGTAAGAGCAAGAAATTGCACGATCGTATGTACTGGTAATGTATTGCTAATGTGTACTTGAACTTAAAAAAAGTTTAATAATCAGGTATCCAGCATAAGATGCTTGTAATGCGGCTCAAGAAATAAAAAGAAAAGTCCATCGTATGGATCTGACAAATGTCAACATATTACTTCATGGAATAAACCAGAAATATTACAGCCCAGTGACAGGCCAGCTAACTATTTTTACAAATGTAATATACAGTCACTAGCAAATAAGATGGCACAGTGCATAAATTTACTGAACTTAAAGCCAAAATCAGAGGTAAACCTAATACTACAATACAAATGTATTTGAGGAGATAAGATGCGCTACACACTGTGAGTAATGTAAATGAAACACAAAATTTACTAAAATGCCTTAAAATGGTTTGCAAGGTTAAATTTTCTAATAACACGTAAAATTACTTTAAAGAGAACGGTTAACGACTTTCCTAAAATAATTTCATTTAAAATTAGAAAAACATGGAAAAATGTGAAATATTACATAATTTTGCAATAATTTACGAAGCTTTCATGTATAATCAAAAATGAACCGTTAGAACCAAATCAATTGCAAAAGTATACATAGCCTGTTGAGAAACAGAAAGCGTAAACGAAATTGTAATTCCTGTCAAAATTGAAGGTGCCGGTTTCTTGTTTAACAGAAACTAGTGAATACGAGGGAGAATAGAACTTCATTACAAATTATATATGTAGGGACAAATAAAGTAAAAATGTTGAAGCCGTTAATAATGAAAATAACTTGGGGATCAGGTGCAAAATCAATTTAACAGGTAGTCAGTCACCACTGTTGAAACACAACACTCAACACGAAAGAGGTTTACATTTGAATAAATACAACAATATTACGAACAAAGGTACCAGAAGCTAAATTTAATACGTTATATACTACAAAGTAGTCCTAGCAAAAAATGCAATTCTAAAATAATAAACAAGCCAGCATGTAAAATAACTTAGTGACAAAAATATTATTACAAAAAACCTAAGAGCAAAAAAAATGGTTAAAGTAATTTTTTTCATATTTTATAACAATGCTAACATGAAAACCCTTTAATTATAGTTTTGTTCCTTCCTTCGTTTACAAATTCAAAATAATTTATAATTAGTGAATAATAATCTGCATAGATTTATAATTTTAATTATTTTACTGAAAGATTTGCATGTGTCAAATAAAATTTAAAATGAATTTTGTAATATTTTTTTAACCTTGGCGTTTATTAAAACATCAAATAAATAAAAATATAATTCAATATGACTTTCACATAATTAGTCGCAATTTCTTATCTCATAATTATTATTATTTACACACTAATTGCCTTGCGTTTCAAAGAATTTAAATTGTTAGCTATACACATTCAATAAAATGTTTTAAAATAGTTAATAGTATTGACCATCTGCATTAATACTTTTCTATTACTTTTTAAACATTTAAAATAAAACTGCAACAGGTACCACACATTTTTCATATTTACACGGAATCTACCACGCGTCTGAAGATAACAAGAAAACATATCTTATGTCAATCCAAACCAAAATATTTTGTTAAAACCTACTTATTTATATTTTACATCTTGAAATATTCAGTGTTGTCTTAAATAATAAGAAAAACTGGAATGCAAATAATAATTTTTTAAGTGTAAAAATTTTATACTTTTCATAGTTATAATTTAATTTTTCCAGTAATTGATTCTAATTATTTTTTAATTTTTGGTCAGTAACTGTTTCAGTTATAATTAGTTAAGCAAAATATAACTTAAATTTCAAATGCCTTATGATTTAATATGGTTTTAGTTAATATTCTAAACGATGTAATCAATATTTTCATTCTTCTACTAAACATAGGCCTAAATATTATTTTATGAAAACATATTCACTTTATCAATTAAAATTTAATTAATGAAATCTTATAAATTAAAAAATCTGGCACAAATATTAAGATAACTTTTCAATATTTTTATGTAAGAGAGCTGTTTATATAGCTTTAATTCATTTTTATATTTAAAGACTCTCGAGTAATTTATATAGATTTGACAAAATGATAAATGAATGGGGGAGTTTTTAAATATTATTGTATTATCAAGTATAGTAAAAAAATACACTTTTAAAATAATAATAGATTAATTTTATAACTAACATTTTGATAGTTCTTTCAAGTAACTAAATTATACATTCTTAAATTGAAACAGTGAATATGGCTTCAAACTATGGTATTTTACTAAAAGAAAAAAAAAATACTGCTGATTTGCTTGTTGTCGTGAATTTCTGTTATAATTAAAATTCATTAGTTCAGCCAGCATGATCGACGCTGTTTGGATTTCACGTTGTGCAGTAAATTTTAACTCATCGGTCAGTTAATGGAATCTTAAGTGTCGGTGCTCTAACGCGCGATACGATCTGATCGATGGAAATCACTGATTCATTCTAAGAGTGCAGCTGTTGCAGGTTCTAAGTATGGACTTACAAGGCTGGACACGCATACCTCTGTGGCACAGCCGTTGTTGGCCGAGTGGGTGCACGGGTTGGGACCACAGTTGGTGCAGGTGACTATCTCATTCGCTCCCAGAGTGTCACGCTTGTTCTTGTCGCCCTGGAAGGAAAAAAACAAAACACAAAACACTTTCAAACATGCAACCTCTATCCACACCAAAACATCTTGTCTTTGCGAAATTATGTACCTTTAGAATTAGTCTTTTTACTTTTTCAGGAATTTTTTTAAAATTTATTTTCAAGCGATCAAGCACGATCACATTAAAAATATTTTCAACTTATACACTTACTTCACACAGGTGAGAAGAAGGAACATAAAACAAAATCAAAAACTTTCAGAACTAAATAAAATATGAACTTTGGTAACAATTTTTCTCCACGTAAGAATAAACACTTATCAAATAAAGGCTATGTTTGTATACAAATTATTTATTAAAATATCCTCTTAAAATTTTCCTGGTAAAAACTGCAATTCTTGAAAGTAAGCTTACCAATGTTTTGAACATATAAACGTATTATTGAAAAAAAAATAATAACTCAATTAAAAATAAAATAACACCTAAACACGAAGTAAAATATTTTTAATGGGGAATTGGTTAGTGAAGCCAAGCATGCACCTAATATCTCACTGAATTAAAATGGGGGAGCTATTTTATTTTTACTAACATTGAAATCCTTGATTTAAGAGTTTTTAAGATTTAAAAATAGTCACATTATAGATAAAATATAAACATTTTATATAAAAAAAGTTAAATTTTCTCTGAAAATCACATTTACAAGAAAAAAATATATATTCTCCATTTAATAAAGACAGTGGGATATTTTTGACTCCTTGAAGGTATTTTCTAAAATTATACGGATAAGTTAATGCAAGCAGCACAACACACAGCCGGGCAAAGCGGGTTGTTAAAGCCAAAAAGCATTTCATTCTCAAATGCCTTGCAGCTGCCTAAATTATTTATGTAACTAAATGCCACTTATAGAGGAGAGAGATGGGGTATAATAACGAAATCAAATGGTTTTATTTATCTTTTTTCTTTCGTAAGTTTTAATCTTTTGGTTTAATCAGTGTCTTATCAGACGAAAATAGATTAAATGTCAGAAACTATCGTAAATGTTGAATGTCGAACATTATTCATTGGCAAAAAATGCGGCATAGTTATTAATTTTTCAATTAAGAAAAATAAATTAATTTGTAAATCATGTAAAATATTTAGGTTGACTTATCGTCGTAACCTGTAAACCCAAATTTGGAATTAAACACACCATTCTCAAATTCACACAAAGTAAGTAACACATGTAAGAACACTTTAACTTCAATACTTTCTTTAGAGAGCAAACTCTTACAACTGTCGTTGCTTCATCAATTACTCACTGGTAACAGAAAATAATTAACGACTATATGAAATAAAACATTAATTTTCGGTGTGATATATAAAATAAATACATACAATTGATTAACACCAACACCTGTTCGCTGATATTTGAATTCCATAGTTATATTCTTAGCACAACAAATCACATTTTATTAAAATAAGTGAAAATAATTGACTTATCGAATTGAAATATTTAACTACATAAATATATAAATTGTTTTAAGCTGAATTAAAACCATTTTTATGGTAATTATAGATTTTAGAATAAGGAATACTTTTTTTTGTAAATAACACTTAAGTTACGTAATATCCATAACATTTTTGTTAATTATTATGCCTGATTTATTTATTTAAATATTAGTTTTACTGTCACCATGTGCGATTTAAAATTACATTAAAACGTGTTGCCCTTTTATCAGATTAAAAATAGTTCCTGATATAATTGTGGAAAAAAAAAAAACTTTAAACAACGATTATTGGTGTCAACTGGCCTCAAAATATTGGACTATTTTTAAACAAAAGTAAATGGTCTTATTATTTTTGAAATTGTTATAAATTCGGTAAAATAACTAATTTAATGGGCATAAATATATAAAGATATAACACAAAACATACAAAACGTTTATTAGCAAACTTATTTATAAAATTTTTATTCCGTAAGAATGTGAGTACTTATTTATTTACACAATATATACTGTAAATTATTTATTGAGAGCAAAATACTTTCAATACAGACCTTACTTACTTTACATATTTACAATAAATCTTTAAAAATAATTATTGTTAACAATTTCCATGAAGGAATATATTACGTAGCTGGAAACTTAAATAATGATGTATTAGAGGCTAATATCATCTTGAATCACTACAAAGTGTAAAAAACTGGACCGAATATGGTTTGTGCATAGTTTTTTGTTACATAACTGGACACTTATTTACAATTATTTGGTTTTCTCAAGTTTGTAACACTTCTACATATCCACTTGAGTGTTTGAGTAAAGTTCGGTAGTTTCTGTGCAAAACCACGAGATCTACATCAAAGCAAACTAAATATTTATCTCTAAGAAAGATCACATTTTTCTGTCAGATTGTAACTTTGGAAAATTTTTTAAATAATGTAAAAAAAAATATTATATGTTTATGGACTGAAACCAAAAAACACGAGAAAAATTAAGTACTAGATACTATTTATTATTATAATTAATTAAATAACTTTGTACCAAGCAATGTACAGTTGTATATAATATAATCTGGTTTTGTAATAAACAAATGGTTTTTTAACTATTAAATCGGAACTGCGCAATGAATATATTTGCACAGTAGCTGCAGTATATTTTTCAAGTTCAAACACTAATTAAATCATCTTAGATTATATATTGCAAATTAGTAATTCTATATCTTAAGGTTTAAGTTTATATGTATACGGATATAATCATAATTCATCCGTACTTAATTTAAAAAGACGACATTTAAATTATACAATCTCGAAGAAAAACATTTTACTAAAACAAAAAAAGGTTGAAATTGAACATTTAAAGATTCATTCATAGCATTGAAACTTGATAATTTGCCAGTACTATCAGATCTATCATTTACAGTTTTCTCACAAAATAAATAATATCTTCAATAAATATTTTTATAACTTTTAAATATAGTAAAACAGAATGTTTAAGACTTAATTTAGGAATTTATTTATAATGTTTTTGCAACTTATTCAAATTTTACAACGTTTAAAACAGAAAATTCTTTGTTTTTTATGTATTTGTAAATTGTTTATTCATTTAGGCCAACTTTTGTTGCGCAGAGATACAGATCAAATAAAATAAAAATATGTTCTCACAAAAGTATATCGTAAAGGAGAAAGGGCCCAATCCACCAATCAGTAAAGGTTTTAAGGACTTCAACCAGGCGAGGGCACCACCGACTATGGGAGGAGAGTCTTCATCATGCAGCCCAACTTTTCCATGGTTGTCTTCCTCGCACAGTCAAAAATGCAAAACGTTTAGCAGCGCTGAACGTTTAGGAGTACCACGATCCAGCACCTATAGGAACGAGAATGATTTCCTGCGAGATTTCAGCAGAGGCCTGTGATCAGTAATTTTGTATTTTGAGGTATTAGAGATGGGTACAACCAATGCTAGAAAGGAAATCGGTCTTGGTCTTTGGTAAAGAACTATCTCAGAATTTCCTATAAAAACAGAAAACAGGACAGACGGACTGGATTTTGAACCTCGGATACTTCGAGACGCTAGTATAGTGTCTTACCACTGCGCCAATTCTCTCCGTGGTAAGATGCATAGTGGTGTTGAAGACATTTTGTTACCAATGACGGGATGAAGCAGTGAGCAAAGAAATAGCTCTGGTAGTAACTTGAAGATATAACACTGTTGAGTACAGAGATGTAAGACAGGAGGAGGAGTCTACATACCTTTCCCTCCAAAATTCTTTATACCTTTGCTTTGTTTGATTGATAATACTTGTTTTTGTCCTATATTGTAAATACAATTTTGAGTGTCAAATTGAATTTTGCTTAAAATAAACATTACGTTCTATTAAAAATGCATATTTTGCTGAAAGATCAGAACATACCTATACATCAACTTTATAAATTAAATCACAATGGCTGCGTTCAAGGCTGGATAGTTCCCTAAGCAAAGTTCTTGTTTGAGGGTACCAAGGATAAAGAGGAAAGTTCCTGTTGAGTGCCAAACCACACCACAGAGGAGACTTGCTCACCTAGGGCTATCCAGGGGCCATAAGATGACGTGCTCATTGTCCGTTACGCTCATAAACTAGCTGTAACATAAGTTCATGCTGGAAGCCTTACACTTGGGCGGTATTATGTAACTAGAGATCCAGTCTGCCCAGTTTTGCAAATACTTACTTGGCAACTTGAGACTCCTTCATTGGTTGCATTTTCTTTTGGAAGCCACGCTCTTGCTAAAATTGTCTATGCAGAGTTGGCAAGCTTAAGAACTAAATATTTTTTTTATTAAAGCCATTCGGAGCGTGTGAAATATTATATGGTCAGAAGCTGAATACAGAAACGTTGAGCTAATTTGATTCCAGATGGTCAAATACAGCGCTTAATGACATGGTTTCTAATAATAACCAAATAACAGGAAATTTCACGGGTTCATTGAACAACAAATGTGTTTTTACGACGTCTCTAATTGGACTTTAGTTGTTTAGACAAATCCAAAGTAGCCTTAGCGAGTAACAAACCAACAGCGATTTAACAGTTGAATCACATTCGGGACATTTCAGACTGAAATGTTTTACCTCGAGGACAGTAAACAATTAACGAGCGACTTGGGATTTAATAAACAAAGCACCCTCAAGTAAGGTCTGTATGTCATCGAAACCGTCTCTAGGAATAGCAAGATGTCTGGTTTCAGTCGCGTTCTCAAAACTGTGGTTTGGAGCTGTTTCACAATTAACAGAAAAAGAACACATTCTCTCCTTCTTACCCTCTCTTGAGGTCACAGAGTGAGATATATCGCTGTTACAACTCAAAGGAAATATCGCAAAAGGGAGAGTGAACTCAACAGTTAACTCTCTGCACACTCGTGCAGAATTTTTTGAGTGCCATATTTTTTTCCCCTTCAAAGCCTTAAACGAACTTTCATGTTAAAGAAGTATTATATTGTGAAATAAAATTTATGTAATATAAATACCGATCATTTTCCATTAGGTCATGTATTTAACATGAAATATATAACAGATGGTTGCAATATTCAAATTTTAATAATCTGCTAAATATTTTGTAAGTAAAACAGTGTATCATATTTCATAACCATCGATGGCGTTAATAACTGATCAGCCAGTATTTGAATATAGGAAAAATATTATTTTTAAAAGTGTAGTTTACTGAGGACACAGTCAAAGTCAAGGTCTCATTACGTTTGAGAGTGAGCCAGAGTGAGAAGTTATAGTGTACAAGTGTAAGTGTGTGGGAGTGATAGTGTAGAAGTGAAAGTGTGCGGGAGTGAGAGTGTAGAAGTGAAAGTGTGCGGGTTTGAGAGTGTACGAGTGAAAGTGTGCGGGAGTGATAGTGTACAAGTGAAAGCGCGCGGGAGTGAGAGTGTAGAAGTGAAAGTGTGTGGGATTGAGAGTGTACGAGTGAAAGTGTGCGGGAGTGATAGTGTACAAGTGAAAGCGCGCGGGAGTGACTGTAAAAGTGAGAGTGTACGAGTGAAATTGTTCTGGAGTAAGAGTGTAGAAGTGAGAGTGTACAAGTGTAAGTGTGTGGGAGTGATAGTGTACAAATGAGAGCGAGTGGGAGTTAGACAGTAATAGTGAGAGTGAGCACAATCTTGAATTGGGACACGACCTTAGTAGACCTGTCACCCTCTTCTCGGAAATGTAAGTTCTATATGACCACAGAATACTTCTTATCTTTATAGCAGTCTAGTTGGAAAAACACAGCTGTAAAATGTATTGTAGCGGTCGCGATATGACTATGTAAGTACAGTATTTTTAAAAATTTTTTTGGGAGGTCAATTGGAACAAAATGCGTTACGAAGTAGGTATAGTTAAAATATGGTGCTTACAGTGGAATACACCAAAACAATTATGGCAATGTATCTTGCGAATGATAGTTTTTTTACGAACAGTCCTAATCAAGTGGTTTAGTTTTATTTACAAGGGGAACCGTTCTAACACATTAATTAGTGGTTGCAATTTTCAATTTTTTGATTGCTAGTTAGGGAATTTTCAGTAATTGCAATGAATAAAACTCATACAATGTCTTAACAACCAAACAATCTTTATTTATGTTTATGTAATAATTATATAAAAACTAATTTAAAAAAGAGAGTTTAATTTCATAATTTTTTTTTTAATATTTGGCTTTTTTAGTGAAAAAATTTTCAGAGTAATACATCAAATCAACATGGAAAAAAATATGTTTGAAGCTATACTGAAATATAAAAAAATTATTAACTTAGTATTTAAATTATAAGTATGATTGTCCTTGCACTAGCATCAGTTGCTGAATTTTTGCTTTATTAATTTATAATAAAAATTAGTTTAATGCCAGACAAAATATAAGCGTTTTTAAACTTCAACCAACTATTTTAGTTTAAGTTTCAGAGCCACATTTCATTAAAATCCCTCCCCTCTAAACTGTGACACGTTAAGCTATTTTTTTAATTCTACTCAAAAATACTAACTTCACGAAAAATAAAGAAACAGATGTAAAACAAAATGAATTTTTTTCGTTAAAATAATATGTCTGTAAATGTTACAGTTGCACACTCCACAAACAAAAGGGACATATTGGTTTTATCTTTAATTACTAGCAAAAATGAACGGAATTTACACAGCAAAAGTGTCAAATAAATAATCTTGACAAATGCATTGATAGAATGGCAACTTGCTTTTTACTACCAAACGTTTATATAATTGTATTTTTAATTATGGCATTATATTTGCAACATAAAATTCAAAGTTAGTATGCCATTATGACCATTAAGGGGAAAATTGGCACAACGCGTAAGACCAGATCAATGTACTTATCGGCTTTGAGTACTGATGAACAAAAGATAAGTCAGGTGGCACATCGGACATGTTTGATTAAGTCACGTTGAATTACCACCCCATGGTTTGTTCATAGTCAATAAGTTTTATGGAACGTTAGGCAGTAAAAATTAGATGCCAGGATAATTCATTTGACCATTGTTACTGTTATCTACGTTCTGTATTCGCATTTTAGTGGCATTGGGAAAACATAAGTAAACACTAATTCACATTGCATCTATGCACAAGTTACACAATGAATGCGAATTCTAAAAAAAAGCTTAGAAACATAAAGCGTGAATCTATGGTCTGGGTTAAGTAGAGCCTTTCCTGAATGCTTCTAAATATCTTTACCCCACACGGATAGTTCAGCTGCTGAATAGTCACACGCTTCCTATAGACCTACGAGAAAAAGGTTTTGAGAGAGAACAGTGCTTGGACATGAGAAAGAAACCATTCTAAAACACGCTACTGAAGTGAAGTTCAGTTAAAATTAACAAATCAGTGTTTCTTTATGTCAAAATTCAATATTATAAACAACAAAATAAAATCACAAAATGATTATATTTAATAATATATCGCCAAAAAAATTCTTTAAATAATAAAATGGATATAAAACTACCTGTTACAAATAATATTCATTTTTTTAATTTATGATTACTATTATTTTCTTAACGAATAGCGATACCTAAAAATATTTCTCAAGTGTTAGAAACTCTATAAGTGTTAAGCGTGGGACACAAGTAAACACTGATATTGTAAATTTTGTTATATCAAAACATCACTTGAATAACATACTATAAAAAACACTAAAAACTATATTTATGTAACATAAAATGACACATTGTAGGTTGCTATTCACAAACTCAGTCAACTATAAACATCACAATCAGACACATTATAGTTTTAAGTCTAGTAGAGTCATGTAAGAATAGTTAATACCAAGAGTGTGACGAGTTCACTGTCTGATCCCATATTTCTGGTGCATACCTGTTGTAACAACAAAGCAATATATTACATGATATGCTTACTTTTAACTCACACATTCTCACAATCACCAAAATTGCAAGTGAAAAAAACACTCGACAAGTATTTTAACAACTCATAAAACTACAGACATGATACTTTTCTCGTGCCAACAAATGTAAAAAAAAAAACAATGAAATAGATTTTTTTTAGCTGTACTCAGTTAAATTTAAGACACTAAATAATTCGTTGTAATAGATTTCAAAAAATTACTTTATTTTTCACTGAATGTTAGGCATCATATCTGTAAATGAAAATTACCATTCTTAAACTAAAGCCTAAAAAAAATGTCATGTTAACTAATGAATTTTATGTAAGATTGCCAATACTCGTAACAAAATTGTACACTGTTTTCGTAAACAAAATTTAAAAAATGAATATGAAATCAATTTTGGTATAGCCGAAATGATTCATACTAAGCAATACATCTGCTGCCACTCTTGAAAATAGAGGTTTAACTGAACATAGAAACCAAAGTGTGTTCGGTTTTATATAAATATCAGTTATTTTTTTGCATGCAAGTCGTCCGTAGAAGGTAATTTAATTGTATCAGTCTATTCAAATTGCAAAAAACTTAGAATTAATACCTATAGATTTTTTTCCTTTTTTTTTCTGTGTGAAATTTGAACATGATATTTTATATTTTACAGAGCAAGTTTTTTTAAATTTTGTTAACGAGAAATGTGCAAAATTTTGTTACGAGTTATATAAATTTTACGTAAAATTCAGAAGTTAACATGAAATTTTTGAGGCCTTAGTTTTAGAATGGTAATTTTCATTTATATTTTAACTGAATTTGTTGGAAATATGGTCATCAACAATTTAAAGATTCTTAAATACAGCAAGTACGTATTTTTCACTACTGAAAAGTTGAGACACGAATTAATTATTGTCTGATTAACTGAGAGAAATCAATCATATTTTCAATAGCTTTATGGAAGGAAATAATACTTTGTTTCAAGACCATTTAATGTGAAGAACTGAGAACGAAGGAGAGTGTATATACTAATAAAAAGGCAAACAATATATGTATTAACATTTGTTCCATTTTTGAAAATGTTTGGTAATTAATTAAAATATTTTTTATCAAACTCGTCCCTTTATATTGATGGATACGTATAACTACAAGACTAACTTACAACTAAAAATGACATACACATAATTAGTTACATGGACATTGAATCCCAAACCACCGCACATCTAGTAAGCTGCAATGTTATCAAAGTACATTGTAAAGTTAGGATAAAAATTACTAATTAAAATACTAAGTATCTAAAAATGTATTTGAGTCCTAAAAAGTGTTTTCATCTAATTAATTACGTGAGTACACAAAGGTTTAAACAATTTCAAATACATAATAATCCACAAAATTATTTGTATTTTGATTTTGTTTGAGCATGTTTAAAAATGAATTCATTACATTTAACTTTCAAAACTCACTTCTATATAATTTATTTAAAACTTGATAATAGAGATTGTTTTGTCTGGAAATACAGTATACACATTAGTTTAAAATTATTATGAGACTCTTTTAAAGAGAGTTCTAATTTTATGGATAAAATATATATCAGTGGAAGATATATTCAACTGTTTTATTATTCCTTCACACAATAATAAAAAGTGAATTTGAAATGGCTCATATTTAAATTGTTTATTATGAAATAATTTTATTTTCCAGTGTTACCTAAGGATTAAATATGTTTATCTGAACAAATTTAAATAAAATAACAGGTTCAAGAACCAATTTAACTCAATTGCTTTGATATCTAGGAAAACTGATCCTTTATCACTAAAGTGAAATAACCAACATTTCAGCGCTTGAATTTTGTTTCGGTTACAATAATTTTTTTATAAAGAAATGAACGGTTCCTTATGAACAATTTAAAATTATGCAAAGATTTGCTTAAAACACTTTAAATTTGGAATTAAAAATATATTTACATCATTTTGATGTATTTATAAACATTGTCATAATAATATAAACAAACGGGAATTTTTTTTGTTACATCCTTAAGTGATATTTTGTGGTCTTGCTATCAATATATTCGTTACATGACCAAAATGCTTTTGTTTGCTCTCGTGTTTCACATTACTAATATCCACATAACGAATTATAAATAAACACAAAAATACTTCTTTCAATCATGTAAATCGTACACTTAATAATACACTTAATAATTAAAATAAACTCAATTTTTGAACACAATAATTCACTAAACGTTTCTGACAAATTGAATTTTCTTCAGCAAAATTGAAAATTCCGATATCCCAACTGTTACAATTGTGTCTTTTAACAATGAAAATGTATCGTGCTTCTACATCGTGGAATAAAAATACAGCCATTAAACAATATCAAGTAATGAAAATCACTACTTAAATAATTCAGAACAAACTTAACAAATGGCTTTCAAATACTCAGACAACACCAAATAGATGCCCAGTATTTTCATTAAGTGTTTGCCAAAGATTCCTTTAAAGTTCTTCTAACTACTGATGCTACTATATTAAGTTAATTTAAAATGTCCAAAACTACATCATGTTCTTCCTTTCGAGAAGGTTTGATTGGTAATGTCACCATCACGCAAAGCCACAGGCTACTGATCAAGACAGTGAAGTTTCTTTGAGAAAAATTTTATTTTGTTAAAAATATGTGGAATTTTCATTTTTTACAACGAGGTTGTGTCAGCAAGCTGCAAACAACAAACAACATTTTCAAGTTATTTATAGTTGGTTAGCAGTTAAAACAGCCTTTTTTAAACATATTTGAAAATACAGGCTATACACATGCTGAAGGAAGATATATTTTCAAATATTCCCGGCTGCTCAATAATTTTGATACAAAGGAAATACTCCCTGGCATACACTTAAATACTAAAAAACTTAACAAACTATTAATGAACTAATGTCTTGCTAAAAGATAACAAAACATCTTAAAACTACAAGAATGACGCAAACGTTGCAATACATTTATGTGGGCACATAAAATTAACATAGTATTTCCATGTTTATCATAATATAGAGACTACAGTATCGGATTGATTAGATATCATAATAATTATTTTAACGAATTCTTCAAAAAAATTTCTTGAAAAAAATAATTTATTTCACGTATAGTGTTGCAAAGAAAATAAAAGTATCTAATTAAAAAATACATTGTTAGCAATGGTTCAAAAATTTAAAAAAAATATATATATTATATTTCACGCTGTAATTTGAAATCGGTTAAACAAAGTGAGGCTCTTCGTGGCAAGGTGGTTTATTAGAATATTTATGATTTAATAAATAGAGCCTCAAATTAACGATTAAAAAATTACAAAACCTCCAAGAATTTTATTTGCAAACCATCTTATTGAAGTTTTAAAACTTCTGGAATATTGCTTAATTGCCTTATTCGTTATATCGCACCAATGCTAGGTACTAAAACTTATTTTATTACAGCTTTAGTTACGAAAGATTATGATGTGTTAAATACGTTACATTAAAGTTTTTTTTTATTATGCACCTACTTATGCAGCTCAAAATTTATTCGAGAAAATAATCTCTCATAAAGTGATGCAGAAAGGCACCTTCTTATAGATTCTTTAAATCCAAACGCATGTATTCATAACGTAATATTTACCAGATGACAAACTAAAATTCTTGTAAACTGCACGTAAAAATTGCAAGTATCTAAGGCTTTTGCTAGATGGCCTATAAACTTTAAAATTATTTACATTTTTAAAATAGTTTAAGGTATAATTTTAGCATAGTTACTTTTTAAATCAGTTTTACACTCACATTAACCAATCATAATTCAGGTAAAAACATCTTAATTAGCCATATTTATATGTATTAAGTTAAATTACCCTCTTTACCCTCTTCATTAACACTTCCATTTAAATTACTAAGCGTTGGCTAATGCTTACCTCTTTAGATTTTGAGCTACAACTCAAAACCAAAGCAGCAGAAATATAGATAAATATCGAATTAAGCTTAAACATATTACAGTTGGCAGAAGCTTGAATATTTGATCATGTAGACGTTACCCATTCAGATGTTACTGTGACTTTCAGTTGGTGTTTAAACATTTTCTATCTAACTTATTTGTGAAATTCTTAATATATTAAAAAAATCTCGGTAGATTTGTGATGTTTATGAAATATTTGACAAATTATTTTGATGTGATTGGTTTTGTGAAATCACATGATTTTATATCGTACGAACGTAATAGAAAAAATACAGGCATGCAAGTTTACAAAATTATTCTCCTATGCATTATTCCGGAGCAATTTCGCTATCTTTTAAATAAAAGAATCTTATTTGAAGTTAAAACTGATCTACTGTAACTATTGAATGAATAATGATTATCCAAACAATCTACCAATAGTGTTTCCTATTGTTCATGTTATTTATAAACAATTCTAATTCCATGAAATTGTAATATGAAAATTATTCAATTAAGGACCTGATTAAGTACATCTCATATTAGCCAGTGATTAATTATGAACGTAGCCAAGGCTGTGTATGATAAACCTTAAAGTTTCTCTGGCATTAAATTTAAAAAGCTAGAAAATGTAAAATATAAAAATATATACTTTGCACACAATAAAAAGAAATATTATTGTAAACTAACAATTTTTTTTACCAATCAAGTTTCCCCTAAGGTCATACAACAGAAAATTACATTTTATATTATCAATAAGCTTTTACCTTGCACACGTAATGTTACTTCTTAGTAATTGTCCTGAAATTTTGTTCTTTGTGACCCAAAAGCGACTCATTAAATTTATCATTCACTAGCAGCGTTGTTAATGGAGTAAGTAGCCTCGTAGATCCAAGTAATCTTATTTTTAATATATATATAGGTATATTTCGTTCATGTGAAGACTTTGGATGCAGGCTAAGGAGTCGGAAACCATGTGCCATTTTTGATGACCTTGAGCGCCATCTTGGATGAACTTTAACCCTGTGACCACCTAGGATGAACCTCACATCGGCAATGATCGCAGATGACCTCTGACCTTGGAACTGACTCCTCGCGGCCAACACACTCGAACACTCCTGGATGTTGCTCTCTCCGTGCTCGGTCAACACCGCAGAGCACTCGCTACTGTCGGAGCGAACAACACGCGCCTGTCCTGCTGGCTGGACGGAACCGAACTGCGAGTGGAACTGACCTGCAGGTAAGTAAACACCTCTCAGCCCTCCCCCCTCCCCGCCCGAGATGTGCGATGTCACAGGCTTGCGCTGGAGCCTGGAGCACTAGCGTCGCGGTGTTATACTTCAAAAATATAATTATCAAATCCTTAATTCACCAGTGACTCGGAGTCGTACAACCCGAACATAACTCACAAGAAAATTTGTAATTGAGGATCACACGTCTTTGACCACGCGGTCATCGATACATATACCAGTATTTGTACTAATAATGTATGTATAAATCATAAAATAAAATCATCTAGTAATCTAAAGATTGATCCAATCCATTTAAGTCAAGGGTTTGATACCAGACATTACAGAGTTAATAACTTAACACCTCAATTTAATGTTTCCACCAAAAAAAAAAGGCCAGGTATAAGAAACAAAACAACACATTTTTAACAAAATAAAATTTGTTAAGTAATTTTTACAAGGACAAAACCAATTAAAATTCACAGAGTTTCTTGTTTCTAAAGTCTTTATGTAATGCGAAGCGAGTCCTTTGTATGCCTTGATATGTGTTTTCAGGGCAGTTTCACAGGACAGTCGATTATCACATTTTTTACACATCATAAAGTTCTCAGTTTCGTTATAAGGGATGTGATGCTTCCCACTGAACATCAGAAGATATAGTTTGATCATGATGGATGTGCAACTAGTCCGTCACAATTCCTAATATGCCTTTTTAATTTTTCGTAGCATATAAACTGGCTCCAACACATGTTGAAGTGATATTTAACACGATTAGAGCTAATATTACAATCGTGTGTTACATACTCGCGAATCATCAATTTTTTTTGGGACTGTCACAGTACGCACCGTTAGGTGACGGAACACCACCAATTGTTGATGAAGACATTGCATGTGTTAAAGTCTTTTCTAATGCTGTCAGTGACGATTGTGCCAATTTCAACTGAGATCTCTGGAGATGTCAGTCTCGTTGCCATCGGGATCTCTGTCGCCATTAGCGCTGCGACATTCGGCATGCCTTTTAACCAAGTCAGGCGTATAGAGCAAGAGTCTCCGAACCACGAGGCCAGGCCATGTCCAATGTCAGGCGTTTAGACGGTGCATCCCCGACCATGAGGTCTACTTCGGAGATGATTGTTATATATTTCAAACAAATATGACATATTTCAAGCAGACAAGACAAGCGTCTCCAAACTGTCGCACCTACATTATAAACATAATCTGTTACAAACAAATAGATCAAATAAATAAGTATTTTTACGCTTAATAAACGACCAATAATCCTTGAAAAAAGGTTTAACACTTACTACAAGACAAAGAGGTTTTGACTTCAGACTTAACTACGTACATTTAACTAAAATTTTCTACATTTAACAAAAAAACATTAGGACACACATTTGTCAAAAATTACACACAATAGATACATATTTTTAAAAAGTACACAATTTGGACACGTTTTCGTTCAAAGGGACACACCATTTGACAAAATAACTCACACACGTACATACATTCGACTAAAAGGACACATTTTGGATACACATTCGACAAAAAGGACAAACATTTGAACACACAATCGCAAAGAAGGGAACCAAATGGACACATATTCGACAAAAAGGTTACACATACTGGGCACACATTTCAGAAAAATAACTCACATTTCAGAAAAATAACTCACAAATTTAAACGCACATTTGTCAAAAAGGACACACATTTGGGCACACATTCGGCAAAAGGAGATACATTCAGATACACATCCTGAAAAACGGACACACGTTAGACAAATGACACACAATGGACACATATTCGATAAATAAGCACACATCTGGACACACATTCGTCTTAAAGGACATACAATGGACACACGGACACACATTCGACATTGAGGATAAGCATTATGTTTCAGTATGTCTCGAAAAAAAAGGAGAATAACAATTTGTTATTTTTATTCAACTCATAAATATAAAAATCTACAAAAAATAATCTAGTTAACAAATTAATATTTTTATTGCATGCATCCCTCTGGTTTCAGGACTTATGAATGGAGGATATATCATCCGTCCGAGAATAGTCTCAGTCCGTCAACCATTTCTTTTGGATCGTCGCTCGATGTGTAATATGTCTTACTGCAGTTGTCTTCATTTTCCTTTCACCTTTACTGACAATATTCAGTAAATATTGACTGTCTTCTGTTTTATCACTAGCTTTAAAGTCACTATCATCACCATCGTAGTTACAGCATTTTCATATAGATCAATGTAAGAATTCGAAATTTTGACATCGAAGCTTCTTCATTATCTTCAAGCAACCTTTCTAAGTGTCCATTTCCCCCCCCCCCCCAAATTACAGAGGATCTACTTGAAATGGGCTTTAATGTATTCTTTCTTTTCATTCTTATCTTGTCTAACTTGTGAGTATGTTTTTACAAGTCCTTCCATGTAGTTTTAAGGTTTCAATTCATATAAACCACACAGATTTCAACTTAACTTTTTCCGTTGAGGACTTTTAACACAATATTTATTCTCGTGACGTCTAGTATTCTTTTCCATGGATAATTTATTGCTACTGCTTCAGAGATACAATTATTAATTTTTAAAATATATTTACCCCTTTTTCACCGTTTAGGGGTTCAATTTTGAAAATACAAAAAATTTGTTTGGTATTTTTTATGGTCATAATTTGTACCCGAAAACATTCATTGCGCTTAATTAAATTCGAAGATATGATTAGTACTTTTAAAATATTCTTATCTCTTTTTCATCATTTAGGGGAAAAATTCTTAAATATAAAAATTGTCGTGGGTAGTTTTCAAATGTTAATCATTGGTACCTATTATAATTTCTTAAGTTTTATTAGTTTCAGAGATATAATTAATCATCGTAATACATATTTACCCTTTTTTTTACCCCTTTATGAGTTAAACTCTGTATTTAGACACAACATAGTTTCTAAGTTAGCCAAAGAGCTTTTATTTAAAATAAAAACTTAATCAAAATCCGTTTAGTACGTATATGTCCCTTGGTTCTTGTCCATTACACACTACTGTTAGCGTCTCTGGTTTCGGGGTAACATAAAGCCATTCGTTTGGGGATAGTTGGTGCCATACTGACGTGGTTAATTCTAGGATATGTTTTATACAATTCTTAGGAAATTTCATTATAGTAAATAATAATTGCCCCTCACAATAGTATTCGATTGATGCTAGATAACATACAAAAATTATTATTATTTTTTTGAGTTCTCAATGAAGTAAATAGCCATATGCAATAGTTTTTTTTTTTTTTTTTCATAATTTCATCCAATGTACAGAATTTTGCTTCGAACAGTTCCTATAGCCGCTAAGTCAAAGACGTGTGTTCCTCAATTACAAATGTTCTTGTGAATAGTTCCAGGTTGTACGACTCCGAGTCACTGGTGAATTAAGAATGTTATAATTATATTTTCGAAGTATAACACCGCGACGCCAGTGCTCCAGGCTCCAGCGCAAGCCTGTGACATCGCACATCTCGGGCGGGAGGGGGGAGGGCTGAGAGGTGTTTACTTACCTGCAGGTCACTTCCACTCGCAGTTCGGTTCCGTCCAGCCAGCAGGACAGGCGCGTGTTGTTCGCTCCAACAGTAGCGAGGTCTGCGGTGTTGACCCAGCACGAAGAGAGCAACATCCAGGAGTGTTTGGGTGTGTTGGCCGCGAGGAGTCAGTTCCAAGGTCAAAGGTCACCTGCGATCATCGCCGATGTGAGGTTCATCCTAGGTGGTCACAGGGTTAAAGTTCATCCAAGATGGCGCTCAAGGTCATCCAAGATGAATCCCAACCCGCAACGAACTATATAATTACAACTACTTATATATATTTTAAAATATAAAACTACAACTATTAAGATTAAAATTCAAGTTTTTGTGGTTGAAAGTTTATATAATTAAGATCACCCGAATATTATTATTTTTTTTATTTTTCCTATAAATGGCATTAGGAATACAGAGAAGAAAAAATTATCATGCACGAGTCTGTCTCATTAATTATCGATTAACATTCACATTCCATGCTAAGAATTTTTTTAGTAAGCATAAGAAAGCACAAAAAGAAGATAAAAACATGCAAGAATATAGTTTTATTGTAATTAAATATTGTAAACTCGATTTATACTGTAAATTAAAAATTACTAAGCTTTATTCAGTTTAAATATACTTTTTTCGAAATAGAAAACCCTCTTTCTAAGTAAATCATTTTTTAGGCAAGAAATTATTCATTCTGGTAAGAAAGTTTAATTATTATCTGTTTAGTAAAACCCAAAACCCAAACATTGATGAGGAAAAAATAATAATTAGAAGATGAAATATGTTTTCAACAGAAACATTTTCAGTATTTTCTTAAAACGATTATCTGTATTCAAGTAAAAGAAAAGTATTTGACTTCAACAACAAAGATTTCTATAAATGCATCCAATTCCATTAAAACAACTAATATATTAATAAAAACAAAACTTTTTAAAATAAAAACGGTAAGTTATATAATTTTTTATGTTGAAAATTTACCAAAAACTGTACGTAGCTACACTGATGAACGGAATTTAAAGTTATTAATTAATTTACAATGATATTTTATTTGGATTGTGTAATGATTTATAAGATAATAAATTATATTTACGTGGCTAACCATGAAAGCGCTCTTTATGCAAGAAATATACAATTATATAGCTCAAGATGTTGAACGTTAACTGATGAATTACCAATAAATATATTATAGTGTTTTGACTAACTTATATTGAACATTAAACATGACTTAAGAATAAAATAAAATTATAGATCAGTGAAGCATTTATTAGTTATTATTGTTGCCAACGAAGTGAATAAAGGTAATATAAATGTAAAGAAAATTATGTTAAGTTTTATTGAGTTAACAAGACTCGTGGTCTTGCAAATTCACTTCATTTTAAATATTTGGGTTTTCCAAGGAATATTTTGAAGCTTGGTCTACATTTAAGTATGGTAAACATGGGTTATTTATTTGTTATGATAAACAATTTATATTATTAGTTTTAAAACTGTTAGTAAGTTATGTAGTTCACAAACTTAAATGTTTGGAAATATTTTTAACTTTGATAAGATATTTATATGAAATATTAATGGAAATCGCTCTGGAATTGCTCTAGTTATAATAGTGTAAGAGATAGATGTTTTTAAAAAGGTTAACACTAGCATGTTTTCTCTACATTAGTCTTAATCTGATTACTTTGAGGTAAATATTTTGTCGTTACTAATATGTGTAAAACAAGTATGTTTGTTCGCGATAGTAAAACAAAAATATCTTGATAAAGTGATTATTTTGTGGTATACCACGTTAACACTGTCCTAAAATTTTACATTTAAACTCAATAATAAATTCTAACTTGTGTAGAAGAAACTGTACCTAATACCTAGGAGTTCATAATTTTTGTTTTATTTAAGATTAAATCACGCGTTATGTGGTGTGTTCCTTAACACAATATTAATGTTTTAATTCAGGAACTTTTTCAACTACTTTATTTTACCTGAAAATCTTCATGGTTAGACCACACATAGGCCTTTGCAAATATAAGTCGTATCCCGCTTAAATGAAGACATGTGAAGTTACTACTGTACTCAGTACAAGATTTTGCAAAGTGAAGATCTCTTGAGTTTCTTAAAATTTGAAACAACTTTTAGCACTTAACTACAAATTTGAATTCAATAACCGGACCCTTGAACTTATTTAATACTTTACGATATATAACACCTATTTTCACCCTCACCTTTGTATGACAGTGTTATTGTTTGTTAAAAATATCTTGATTTAATTTTTTTTCTTTTGTTTTGACCTCCTTTTATTTGTCTGTTAAGTCACTTTTGAGCTATAAAACGCACTGTTTAAAGAAACAACATTAATTCTCTAGAATTTGTTTGAAGATAAAAAAAATATTTATTGATTACGTATCGGCAATTCAACCAAAAAATAATGTCCTTAACACTGTTCTACACAATTGAAATTGAATTTTCACATGAGTTTAAATTATTTGCTTGTATAGCTTTATATGAATTTTTTAGAATTAGCAATGCTTTAATATGAATTCAAGACACCATTGCATGTATTTTTTGTTTGAATTAAAAAAAAAGTAAACGTAATTACAGACATCTTGAATAAGTTTGGTTTTTAATTTTAAGCAGATTTTACATTTTTGATATGAAACCTCAACGAATGCCGGCACATACCAAAGGTGTTTTTATGCTAATAAGTTTCAATTTAATAGAGATTTATCAGCAATGACGAGATTATTATTTCGTAAAGAAAACTAGAATGAACTGAAGAACCTTAAAGAAACTAGACATATCGTGATAAAACTGATTTGAGGATTAATTTTTATAAAATAAACATGTAAACTAAAATGCATTAGCTATGATGAATAACGTAAAATTACAAGTTGACAAAATAATTAGTATATGACACTCATTATAATGGTTATTTTACTCTATATTTCGTCCAATTTCACACGCATGATGTAAAGTACCATAATGTGTTATGTGCTTCTTTCAGCTCGTTAGAGAAGCAAGGTCCCCACACACCACCCAGCTACGCCCTTTAGGTTTGACACGGTCATCACTGGCACCTGAGGGTTAGTTATAAACACATGCGGAAATATGCACAAGGCTCTCTGCACTTTTTTGTGGAAATCCTCCAACAAACAAGCATCGAAAAAAAGATCTACTGGAAAATGTTGTTGTTGAAACATCATAAATCACTTAGGTTTCAGTGAACTATGCCATTGAAACAGCAACAAATCCCCAATGCAAGTCATAACTTGGCGAGGACTTATTGAGAATAATGAAACACTGTTTTACCTCCATTTTCTTTTCTCTTACTAAGGCCAGTATTTTGCACAAACCGTACTAGCGGTCGCGAGTTCACCCTCGTCATCAATTCTGGCCAGCACAATGCAAGTCACACTCCGAGATGAAATATATCCAAGAAAATAAATACGATCCTAAATTCTTGTATTGTTATGTGGATGATACTTATACCATCTGGCCACATGGGTGAGAGACATTGTCACAATTCTTGGACCGACTGAACAACCAGCATGATAACTTCAAGTTTGCTATGGCATCAGAGAATGAAGGCTCTATAACTTTCCCCAGATGGTCCTGTCAGCAGAAGAGCAAAAGTGGAAGTATACTCGGATACAAAGTGCACAGAAATTCCACAAAAACGAAGAGGTACCTAAATGCCACCTTCGAACATCATCTACCCACAAAAAGAAGGCAGGTCATCTTAACACCTGTCAGATGAGCATAAAACATCGGCAACGAATTTTGCATAAACCAGGAGCAACAGCATGTCCGTGAGTACGACTAGCAAATGACTATATGAGACCACAATATTCGTAGTTATGACAACAAGCAAAGATATAGTAGATTTGGGATGAAAACTGGGATCACAAAGAATATTCTACAGAATTTCTGTACACCAAGGGTAAAAAAAACGGAAAAATAACCGAAGTACTACATTAAAAATATATAAACAATTTAGAAGCGAGTCAATAAACTTAAGTCATTATAAGGATTCGTGAAAGACAAAAAAGAAAACTGGTCAAGAACCGTCTAGGTATTTATAAGTGCAATACTTCTGAAAGAAAACCTATTTAGAACAAATCGGCAGTATGAACTCCAACCACTTAAAGAACATTAAAATAAATGATATCAAATACAACAGAAATCGCTCAGCCATAGCTCAGCATTATAATGAAATAGGTCATGTAATCCACTTTGACCAAGCCTAATACATTATATATATTTCCAACTACTGACAGATTAATCAGGGAAGCCGTTTCAATCAAAAATTACTCAAATAACACGTAAAAAGGACATGGGTAGTTTATCTAATTCCCGGAGGTCTTTGTTTCACCATAATCATGAACGGTGACCATACAAAAATTAGCCCTAGTCAAAGCTGCTGCACTTAATAAGCAAACAAGTTCTGATTGGCTGTACCCTCCTCCAATCATGGCCACTTACAGAAAGAACCATTCATATCTAATCTGTAAATGATATCATATAAATAAAATGTCAGAACCCCACGCCTTAATTTTTAAAACACCATTGAAGATAGCTCCAACAAAGCATGCCGAAACGTCGGGCACTCCCTCATTTTCACTGAAGTGACCTTAATTCATTATTCTAGCAGTATTTAGAGTCTCTGGCCATGAAAGCCTACGATCTAGCCCGATATTTTAGTACTTTCACAGCTGGATACGTTAAATAAACTGAATTCATGGTTAAAAAAATTGCTGATGTTACTGCTCTGTTAGAGTTTTGGTATGTAATTATGGCTGATTGAGTATATATTTAAAAAAGTTTAAAACAGTTTTGGATGCACGTGATCACGTGGAAGAAGTCTCCAAAAAACATATTTACATGAAAAAAAAATAAAAATAAAGGTATTCACCCATTAAAAATGTCACATAAAATTTATATCAAATTTAGACCACAAAAGATAATCTAAATTTAATTTTAACTGTAACATTTTAAATAAAATCTGACTTCAATTTAGAAAAGAAATTTATATGGCTACGTTTATGATAACATTATTATTTAGGTACGAACAAAACCTATATTTGGTCTTTCTTGCTACAAATTTATCGCAAAAAAATCGAATTTTTTTTTTTTTTTTTTTTTTTTTTTTTAGAAATGGGAAGTTTTGAGGATATGAAAATGATTTTACAAAGAGATAAGTATTTCAAACTGTTGAGATCACTAAGATCAATTTTAATGTCTACTGACCACTGCGTAAGAAGTGTGTCTCTAGTTAATAAATTATTTAACATAAATGTTTCTTAATTATCGTTTGATTGGTTTATTTTCAAACCTTGTAACAGTTTTTTTTATTTTTACTACAAGGAAGGGGAGACGGGTTGAATTCTAGTTGAAGAAGGAAGAAGAAAATATTTGTTATGTTTCGGTCAAGCATTTTATGAGTCACGATGCAAACAATAAATGGTCATGCAGGGCAATTCGCCTCATGTCCTTGCAGGGGCTCATGCAAGCGCTCAGGCACGCAGGCAACAGCGAAACTGCCAAAAAAGAAAAAAAGAAGTGTTGCGCCTTATAGCAACTTTTATCTGGCAGTCATCGCAATTCATCGACCATATGGATATCCACAGCACACCTAAAGTGAGCAGCGAGTAGTATACCTGTCTTACCAGTGGTCCAGCCATTATTATGCCTAGCCTGCTGAGAACAGCCGGTAGTCGCTGGAATAGGAGAACCAAAAAAAAACATAGTTCCCAACACACAGTCTCTGAAAGTGCTGGAGGCATCAAGGTAGAGATAAAAAAAATCTAACAACTCTTAAAAACTACTGTAAAACAACAAGACATGAAATTCTTGCACTATATGTTCGATTTGAAAGCTAATCCATCCAGTTTTCTCTTCCCACTAGTTTATCTCTACATTTCTTCGCATCTGCTATGAGAAGAAATAAACATATCCCAAGTTTCTGGCTTAAGGAAATCCCACTCAAAACGCAAACATGTTCTTACATAGCATTTTATTTTTAGTCTAAAAAATAACTGACAGTTTCGACAGTCTATTTTTTTTCAATTGAAGAAAAAAAAACTAGGAAGCACAATTCAATAACGTTAAGTTGACAAATCGTTAAAACGTTATTTGACAACAGCCATACCTACCATGGGACGTAGGCAGCAGTATGTGAAAACTTATAATTTATTCCATTTGTTGCTTCACATGGAGTAGAGCAAAGTTTGACAGATTACTCTCGTGCACTTAAGACAAAAAAAAACTTATTTGATGTTAAATGTTGGCCACCATAGTAAATTACTATGCATGTCTACTAAATTTTCACATTAATGGCACAACATTGCAGTATAAAATTACACTAATAATTATAAATATTTATCAGCACCTTAGACCCATATTTGTGATTTCAATGCAGTGTGGACTGCTGGCCGCTTTGCCCTTCCCACACATTTGCTCATGAGGGGCGGTTAAAATACCAACATTGAGTCAAAACACGTGAGCTCTGGAATTCTTTTTTTTTGTGGGGTTGGTGCACCTGCCGCTTCGCGCCGGGACCAGCCGCACTCTAGCAGCAGTCGCAGCCCCGCAGGGAGTCTAGTACTTATCGTCGGCTTACTATCAAAAACTCCTAAGTCTAATACACAAGTTTTACAGGACAGGCAAAAAAACATTTTGTGTTGGATATGAAGGAAAATACAGATATGTTGCAACAAATAAAAATGTCAAAATCAATTTATATTTCATTATATAGAAAAAATATTCGTTGTGTAAATGATTTATTATTTTTATAAAATACAAAAAAAGTAAGACGCAAGAGTTTTAATAAAGTCCGATAGATGTCCTTGCATTCATAATTCGAATTTGGAGATTTTTATAGGCCTGTGTGTCAGTAATTTAAGAACCAAAGTCATCTAAACCTTCAAAGTCTCAAAATTCAGACTTAGGAGGTTTTGATGGTAAGCCGATGCTATGAAACTCGTCTGCTGACGTCAGTACCCTGCACAGAGCAACTTTGGGTTTGCTTCCCAATACAACTCTGAAACATAAGCTTATTATGCCGAACGCAGTTGTTGCGTTGTCGAGGTCATACAATTCTGTATTTCATAGCTTCATTGCAGTGTTTGTAATTTAATTGTGTGCCTTATTAACACCTGGTATTCACCAATGTTTATCAATATACCCGTGTTTGTTGGCGTATCCTTTGTGAACAGACGCACGTGCTAACGTTTGTAACTGTCATTTTGATGGTTATGAGTTTTGTTGTCATTATGATTTTTTTAAGGACTATTCCTGTGAACATATCTTGCATTTGTTGTTGGGCTTAAGCTGAGTGTTATTTACGAACTGTAAAGTTAAGTGCAAGCAATCGCGTGATACATATATTTTTTTTACTGGCGACAAAATTTGCGACGAAACGTGAAACGTAAGAGCGGCAATGGTTTTGAGTTTCCAGGAACAGCCCGTGTAAAGTTTGAAGCGACAAGAAAATGAGGGCCCCGTGCTCTCTGCAGACAAGAACCTATCCACATCGCATCATTATTCTATGCATGCATCAAGGCTTGTCTCGCGGAATCGGCATTGCAGCTACAGAAAGTCTCGAGCCAACTCCAGTGGCATGGCCTCGCCTTTGCAGAGGAGATTATAGATTCCCTCCAGGCATGGTGAGGCAGACGCTCTGTCCAACGTTCCATAAGTGCACTTTTTGTTTATCCATGAAACTCAGGACACACCCGCGCCTTATTCGATTACAGATGTGATGATTTAATATTAACGAGGAGATAATAATTCTAGTTCTAGCTAGTACGAAATACATATAGTGGACAACACACACGGTACATGATTATGAGAGTATCATTTTGTCGTTGACAAGAGTCCAAATCTGTACTAAAAGCCATTTAACTCAAACGTACACACTGTTGAATCTGTTTTTTTTTTACAAGGAAAATCCGTGGGAACCCAGTTGTTAACGATATCACTTGTAAAACTGCAAGTCAGAGCTTTGTAAATTTGCGTATGGTACAAAGCTCTGCTCTGCAATTTTTCAAGTGATATCGTTTGCAACAAAGTTTCCAAGGACTATCATTGTAAAAGTACAGATTGTTTTTTTTACATTGTATGCACTAAAAATTCCCTAGAAGTAATATTTATATGGAAACAAATCAGGTATTAACTTTTGTTTATAACGCTGCCATGAATAATTATATGTTCATTTAAACTAAAATGTTAAATCAAGTAAGCGGAAAACTCAACTATTCATTTAGCATAACGCTGCAATGAATAATTATCTGTTTAGTTACACTAAAATGTTATAACAAGTAAGTGTAAAATATAACTATTCCTTTAGCACATTAGCTAGTACATACATATGCAAGTCCAAGTATCAACTGTTCAAACGTTAAATTTTCACCACAAGGAGTGCACATTCTTATGCGATAAAGAAGCCCGTGGGTACTCAGCTTTGTACTATTGAACCTCCAATGTAATGGAGAGTTCAGCACTTGTAGGCTACACTCCATTAGAAATATTGATATTTGTTTTTATGTTTGAAGAGGAGCATCTCTTAGATGTAAGCTGAACGGTGGTTGTAAAAGTTACTTAAACTCCAGGGACTGTTGCAGGAATCAAAACACATGGCAAAGCAATTTTTATAAATTAGAACGCTCTTATATCTTTCCAAATGTCTTCAACCTTCACTGGAAGTGAAATTAAGAATACGTTTCACAATTATTTCTACGTTATTGATAAGAATTCGATAATTAGTATTAAAGAGCTCAATAATAGTAAGCAATGCAATACATTTGGTTGCCAATTTATTTATATAGGAGCTAAAAATAATAATTTTTGCGACTCCTTGTTTTTTACTAAACATTTTAATTATCTGTGCTTTTTTGTCAAGTTAACTAAACGCGTATGTATAGTACATAATTTGTTTTATCATAATAACTTGTTTGGACAAATTATTAAATGTCTACGCGCAAGAATCATTCAGTTATGGAGACTCAAGTTATTGGATAATTTTTAATCTGACATGTTAACATTCGTTATTCCATTATTGATAACGACATGCAAAAATTAATTTATGCACAACACGCATAGTAATACAAACTATAGAATAATGTTAAATAATACTCATGCCTGTCTAAGAGTTTGATTGTAAGTAATAGCTAATTAAGGTTTAAGACGAAAACGTAGTTTCACACAATTAAATCGTGTGGTTTCAAGAAACATATCTAAAAATCAATAAAACAGCAGTTCCAACTGTAGTTTAACAAATATAAGTTATACGCTCTGGATTTTAGAAAAGCTATGTGGACCAATAATCGGAGCAACTAGTGGGAAGAGAAACAAATCGATCTAAACAACAAAATAAAACACGTTTAACAAAAAAAGTTTAGTGAATTTTGATAACATTAAACTGTTTTAGTTATTGCACAGTTCTGAAGTATGTTGAATATTGTATCAATAGCAAATGCATATTTCGTGGAAGGTGCACAATGAAGAATCTAAGAGAATAAATGTACAAAACTACAATATGCTCACTTTCATAAAAAAGGCACACGGAAATTTGAAAAAAAATTAAATTCTTGCAACAAAAATACATAAAATTAATAATTAGGTTTAAATTCAATAGTTAGGTTTACAAATGTAAACTTTGTTGTTAATTGAAATATTCCAAACACACTCAAAACACGATCATATTTACAATCTTATATCCATTAATATTTTTTCCAATGATAAATTTAAATACTGACAACAAACGATGTCCTTAACATAGTTAGAGACCTGAAAAATTCGCGGGTTCATTTCGTGTTATGCTAAAATTCAAATAATTATACCTTAGTGCGGCTTCTGCCATTGGTTCACTGTTAATCTGGAGGACTGAGGGCCAATTAGAGACCCTCACTCATAGAAGTGTCGAATCATAGGTTACCCAGTCGAGACGACTTACAAGTCAGCAGCCAATATATAGTTGGCATTTTCCCGAGTGTGTGGAGGATATTGGAGTCTATCCTGAAGTTCATTGAACCCGCGAATTTTTCCGGTCTCTAAACATAGTCAATAAAAACAAACGTGTAGTATAAATTTTTAAGTAAACTAAAATAATATAAGTTTTTAATACATTTCGATATTTGAAAATGAGATGTATTAGAATCTCCTTAATATGTCATTTTGTATCAAATTTTTTCAGCTCCAGAATGATAGAAGGTACAATATCTTTACCATAATTATGTTTTTCTATGTACTTTTACAGGCCTTCAAACGAATTTTAATCACGGTCCTTTCTACTGATTAAGAAAACTATACATTATCACTGATTGTCACATTCGCATAGAATGTGTTCACTGGTAAACTATTAATAAATCATGGAAAAACGTTTTTGTCTGTTTTGCGTACGAATAAATTAAAAAAATAAAGTAAAATTAATAAAACTTTTATCTAAATTACAGTTAACTCTATTGTGCATTAACAAATGAGTTACAATATTTTAAAACACATACAAACCAACTTCGAATTTCGGTTCAGTAATATTTTTTGTAAACATTTTCAGACTACTACAACGATTTATTTAATCAGAATATTGACTATTATAAATTCTCTTGGATTTTGTATTCATCATGTAAGCTACTACCCTTAATAAGGCGCGGACAGTTTAATACCAGCCTCTTTTAATTGTATTGCTCTTATGTGGCTAAAATTCGTAACCAAGATAATTCAGACAGTCAAAGGCTATGAATACATGTAAACTTGACTGTAGAATAATAAGTGTAACCACTAGAATTGAAAGTTATGTAGCTTAAGACATCTGATCAGATAAATCTCTTACAAACACCAAAAACACTCTTTACAGAAACAGTGAACAGTGGAGCATTCATTGGTATATATTTAATGGTAGCTGACCTATTCCCACACCCCTTTCCCCTTAAAATTTACATGTGTGGTAATGTAAAATAAAGAGTACCAATACGAGGTTTTAGGTGAATGAATAATCATTCAAAAACATTTTTAATATATAGGAAATTTCCTATGCATTTTATGATTTATCATTACGGAAGGATTTTTGATAATGAAATATCGACATTATTAGATAACATCGTTGGTTCACTAGCTAAGTCAAAGGAAGGTCGTTCAACCCAATAAAGAAAATCAAATAAACAACATTAATAAAAGTATTTCCCTTAAACAAAATTCTATATGAGACCAAATAAATTTTTATTTTTAACCACTATAGAAAATAAATTGAAACATTAAATGTTCTCATTTTTTAGGAAATTAAATTCATCGAGTCATCTTCAAAACTAATACTTAAGGTTTTTACAATAATGGCTGTTCTCCATTGATTAACTAGAGATGGTTTATAAATAGATAAGATAAAAAATATAGACAGAGATAATTACCACCAAAAAATATTTTCAATTTAGATTAAATATTTGTAAAAATTATAATATAAGAGTTTTAGTACAGTATAAATGTGTTTTTGCTTGAGTCACTATATTTTGCAGTGTATTGTGTTGTATAATTCAATATCGTGCACCAATCTACTCAATTATTTTCTGTGAAATTAATAAATTCCATAGACTCTAATTTTTTATGAAATAACAATTACAATGAGAGACCGTGAACTTCGGGTCGCCGATTTTGACGTCCCTTTGTGAGAGTAAAGCACTTTCCAATAACAATATTTTCTGTAGAGGAGAAAACCCAACTCTGTTCTCGAGAAAAAGTAGATCAATAAACGAGGCACAACTAATATTAATTTTTCGTTGATTACATGAAAATTTATGTTTATTTTTAGAAAAAATATGATTTTTTAATTAAACACGTTTAACTCATTATGAAAACACGTGAAACATATTTTCGATTTGTACTATGCGTATTGTATAAATGTTACATTGTATGAACATTTTTTTTTTTAAATAAAGATAGAGGGAAGCAGATTTCGTCAACATTTTGGAATGTGACTCATGGCTCTATCAGTTTTGCAGCTACTAATCAGTGTATTTTAATGGCAACCCGCACGTGATGCTATTTCCCATTGTTCTTTTAATATGGAGTAAGGGCATTAACGGACAGAGAACTTCGAGAAATGTCTGTTTCAAATAACGCACAGAGGGAAAAAATTACCATACGTAAATTTTCATACTGATGGTCTGTACTTTATGAATTTAATTATTTTATAATGTGTATTTTTAAATAATAAACACGAATTCTTATGTAATCGCTAAATAATTCTATTAATAATGAAAATTAAAATACCCATACTGGAATCGAACACGAGTCGCTAGCGTTGTATTGTGACGCTCTTGTAGCTGGTCCAAGGTGAGTTAGCGAATATTTACGCAACGTTACGGAAACTATCAGCTTTGCCTCGTTTTTCGATCCCCTATTTCTAGAAAAGTATTGCGAGTTGGGTTTTCTCCTTTACAAAGTAGATTGCTTCTGGGAAGTACTTTACTCATGCAAGGGGACGTCCAAATCGGTGACCTGAAGTTAGCGCCCTCTTCATATTAGTTTTAATTTAAAAAAAATAACGTGATCTAAATTTGCTAACTCCATATTCTGAAACTACGCCAAATTTTCACTAAAGCATTTGGTTTCCAAATAAACTTTTATTTACCCTCAGATTATACAAGTATAAGCCAAAACACTATTTTATGTTTTAATAAATTAACGTTTATTAATATAATTTATACATGTATTAATGCACACAAATTAGTTCAGTTTTTGAGCTAGTGGAAAAAAATATTATTTTACCATAATACAGAAAAACACGACTAAGAAATACTAAGCTGATCTTTGCACATATGAAATATTATTTATGCTTGAGTTTGTTTTATTAGTTCACGCACATACAAGTATTTTATTATTATATGAGGAATCTTGATAATCTTTCTATAATATTACATTATCTTCTTTAAAAAAATTATCTAAAAATATTTTTCACCACCAAGGCAACGTAAATTTAATTCAAACTTACGAAGTTTTAAAAATTATCACGGTAGCCTACAAATAGTATTCCCAACTGGCATATATGAAACATCATACTTTAAATATTTGGTATTTTGAAGGTATAAAAACAGCCAATTTATAAAGGAAAAAAAGCGCAAATAAACAAAATCATAGGTAAAAAAAGTCTGTGGTTTCACTATACAAATGTTTAACAAAATATTTAAATCAGATAAATATAACTCACTGGTAAAAAAATAAGTATTATACTATTATAAATTAAAATTATATCAGAAAGGAAGTTAACAGAAAAATATTCAGCAATGACACACAAAAACATTAAATACTTCATTAATCAATATGTTTTGAAAAAAATAAACTTTTTTTACAAAAATATTATTACTAATTAATTTTTCAGTAACGTAAACCTACTTATATTATATATTAATATATAAAAACCAAACAAATGTAAGTTTAAAAATGATAAATAACTTTATAAATATCAGTATCAAATAATATAATGTTTTAAAAACACTACTTAAAATATGAACAATGTGCATGTTACCAAAAAGTGCATACTTACTTGAATTTGAAAATAAGGTAAACGGAGGAAATGAATCCCAGTTGAATGAGGATAACATGTCATGAAGTAAGTCACAGATGTGAGATGTGCTACAATGGCAATAAATAAGTTAATATACAAAGAAAATTCAAGCATCACGTGCAAATACAAATTGTGAACTCAAACTGAAAACAAAATTTATTGCTTAATATGAATTGAATCATTATTTATTTCTTCATAATATTTCACTTAAAACGCGTGACAAATAAATTACCAAACTAATATACATACAAATGGCATTGACAAAGTGTGACGAACCAAATTGTTTCCAGTATGTTAAACAATCGCATTAATATAAAATTATTTTTAAAAATTATTTTGAAAGGATATTTAGCACTATAAATTATAATATTTTTATAAAAACATATTAGGTGTGAAATAAATACGAATTCTATATATTTATATTGAAATAGTAGCAATATTAAAAAAAATATGTTCAACCTTATTTGCAAAATAAATTTATTAAATTTTTCAAAATATGTTAATTTAAAATCAACTTATATCTAATGAAGCTGATGTCGTAGAGACGTTACGCCATTCCATTCCCAGTTTTCAAAGCGCATGATAGACTTTACAGATTTAATTATTACCAAAATGCTAAATAGATGTCACATACGTTCTTTAAATAGCGTGGTTAAGTTAAATAAAATACGTACTGAATATGTCGAAGCTTTCTAAAGTGACACGCCAAAACCTTCTTCTTCTGATTGAAACTGTATAAACAAATAGTTCATTAGTAATAAAAGTGTACTTACCAAAACACCATTTTCACAAATCGAATCGTTTCCAAGTTAAAACAACCATACAAAAAATTATAAACCTAAAGAAACATGATAACAAAATGCAACGAGACCTTTTGAATATTTAAAGAATGAATATCAATAAACACTAAATACTATTCCTTAAAAAAATTATTTACGTGTTGAGCTAGCTTAAAATATAAGACAAATTAATTCGATGCCAATGCCATGCTCATTAGCCAAGTGTTCACAGCAAATATTTAAAACTTGACGTTATATATGCCACAATATATAAAATTTTGCTCATCCCCCTTTTAAAGGTGAACAAAGTTGCATGCTCGCCAGCTTTGAAGAAAATCTGTGAGAAACATCATGCAAACAGGCATGCAAAATCACAACAAAATACATTGTGTACGGGGACATAGATAGAGTAAAACAAAGATGTAGGCTGCATAGAGATTCAGTGACATTACAAGTGCCTTGCGTTTTGCTGAAAGCGGTTCTCAAGAAAACTTCAACAAAACTCTTGACCGATTTAGTGTAAATTTTTAAATACAGCAATATTTATATTAGTGTTTAAGTTCATCAATTGAAGTTAAATGATGGCCCTTAATAAATATAAAACCCAACTCATTATCAGTCCAGACACAACTATATTGGCCTGCCTTTCTTAAAAGATTAAGTATTCTGTAAAGGTAAAGAACGGAATCGATTAAGCATACTTTACGTTTACACTTTAAATAAATTTAACAGAAATAATTTATTTTTTACTTGACATTTTACATAAGTTGTATTGAATAATGATAGAGGAATTAAAATATTAAAAAGATGTATATTGTAAAACATATATTCCCCGGAATAATACTTAATTTAATTGATTTAAATGTCTTGTAGTTTTAAACTTATCATAACAAATAAACATTTCATGGTATTTAAAAAAGTTATTAAATCATTTACGTAGCTATCATTGCATAAGGTGAAATGAGTTACAGAAATCATAATTTCGAACATAATTAGATATATTTTACCAACTGAAACCATTATCAATTAACTACTCGCATATCAATATCAAGTAGTGCAGCAGTTATATTTTAAAATTAAGTTAGGAATTAAATAAACTCCTTGTCATAAAGTTTATTCATAGAAATTCGAATTTAAGGCATGTGAATACATTTTTTTCTGTTGATGCTCACTTAACGTAATTTATTGCTTTTGCGGTGTTAAAAGACTGAAGTTCCAAACACCTTATAGTAGTAATCTTTCATTCTTTTCTTGCTAAAATCTTTGACAGAGATCGGTAATAACAATCCCAAAAGAGTTGAGCTATATGGTAATTTTAATAACACATAGGCCAACCTATGAATCACGTGCCAAAAAAAGTAAACCTTTATTAATATTAACACCAAAACTTTGTTGCCGATTAGTTTCTTGTACTTTAATGTTACAACACAGGCAATATTTACAACATGGAAATAGTTACCAAGCTTAGGGCTATAACTTCTTACGATATATGCTATCTTTACTATATACAAAAATTAACAGTAATTATTATGGTACAAAATATGTATTTACAAGAATACAAACACATAACGTTTCACAGAAGCGTTTTTCTGTCAAGTAAGGATAGTACTGATTTTAATATTTGAAACTAAGGCTAGAAAATCGTACCGAAAAGAAAATAACACTAATCATACTTTTACATGAAAGACAAAGACTTGTCAAGCTAAGGACATATGCATTATTGGAAGGGAAAAACATTATTATATTTAACATTTCATTCAAAACCATACAAATGCAAGTCTATAATCATATTATTAGTTAAAATGCAATTGTGTTATTCATATATGTGGTAATAAAACATATTTTTAAATAATCGTTCATCTATGCATCGGTTACCTTAATATGATATCGTGATATAAATAATATTTAAATAAAAACGTTTTGATTTCAACACGATGGTTATAAAATATTATGACAGATATAAATTAATGGTGTTGAATTTTACATCGTGTTAGCATTTTCTGTAAATGCTTTCTAGGCCGCTCTAATCAGTAGCTCATTTGACGTAGAAAAAAATAGTCTCAAATACTTAATGCCACATGTTTTACACGATACCTGGTGCAATAGCTGTTCAGCCACCAACAATTATAAGGCTTGATAGACCAACAGTTTTACCAGCTGCAATAATAGATGGTTTGGAATATTTATTCTACACGGTACTGGGGTAACAGGAAGGAGCAATCTTCATGGGTAGACAGCAAAGCTCTGTCTGCCAAAAGTTCGTCAGACATTGTTACAGAGAATCAAATACCTTTAACCGATTAAAATTAACGTCTGAATGAAAGAACCGCTAAAAGTTGAAAATCAGTCCTGAAAGAAAATTGTTTAAAATATGAGTAAAATAAAAAATTGAATGGTTTAAAGTTAAAAATGAATTATGTTTTCCTAAATATAGCCTTATATGTTAGATAAATATTATACAAAAAACTAAATAATAATAATTCTTTATACTAAAAAATGTTTGGGTGTAATATATGCAAATCATTCTAATACGTAAAGTTAATGTGATAGAGATGTCGACGTACGCTTAGCTACTTGTTCACGAAAGTTACACAAGCGCATAGACCTACTATATTTACGACTATTAATCCTTCTTAGAATACGGCTTCATATCTTTTTCCTAGAAATTTGCTCAGATGAAGTGAATTAAATTTTTCTATTAAAATATTTGCAGGATACATTACTGCAATAATGCGTCAAAATCATACAATCATTGCGACTATCATAAACATATATTTATTAAAGTGAAAGTTACTACGGTGCAAATAAAAATAGTTTTAAATATATATTGATGGAAAATTTTATCACAAGTTTAGGAGATTGTATGAAAAAGGAATGGTTACTTGAAATATTTCCTAGTATTTTTTGTCCTGTATTGCTGTGGCAGAATATTTATACGTCTAAATCTTCATTTGCCATTTAAAGGTAACGTAACCAATATTTATTAAATGGAGGGTGGGATCACTATTCGTAGTGAAGAGCGTCCTACGATTTACTACTGCGATATGTTTGGTCAGACACGAAAGTTGCTACACAAACTGTGACAGATAACAGAGCAGGTGCAAATACCAAATCTGGTATGAAATCAAGCCAAAAAAGGCAACATATACATAGAATGATGGCTGTAATACGAACCGGTGTAACATAATGCTATACCAGACTTCCTACTATATAGTTTATTGACTTAGGTATCGTTTAATGTGGCTTTTTGTGTGATTTTTATATGCGTGTGATTTTTATTAAACTATATTGACTTTGCCATTGTTTTAAAAAATTTTAAATGATTTTTGAGAATAGACAGCTGTAGGAAAAAAAATGTTTTTCGTATTTTTAAAAATTAATCTTGGATTTGTACAATAAATCTTTACAATCATACTGTATTTTTTGGATAAACAATAAAATCATATTAAAATAAATACAATATTGACTTGCTTGTAATTCACTATGTTTTGCTTTCTTGTACCTTGGGTAAGAAAAATACAAATTATGAATGTAAATAACAACTTTGTAAAAAGTGTAGTTGAGAAATTTCTGTAGCAAAATTCAATCTTGCAACCATTATGAGATGTAAAATGACATAATTATTAACTATCGTTACAATATAGTCCATGATAAAACAAATAACTCTACCGTTTCCCTCAGTAACACAATCCATCAAAGACCTGTATAAGGCAAAGTGTTTACACTCCATACTGTAAAATAGGAGTAGGTTATATTAGCTTATTTTAATTTAAATAAATAATTTTCGAAATTTAAATTTTAGATGACTTAAACAAACTTATGTGAAATAAAATAAATATTTCATAGTTTAAAATGACAAAATTGAAAACAATTTTAATATAATGATTTAGAAAAATCTTAGCTTTGCATTAGTTGAGCAACACCACTTTTACTTAAGTCGTCTCCGTTTGAATGTGAATTCAATTCTCCGTAACAGTAAGAAATTTCTCAAAATGCAAATAGAGTTGTTAAAAAAAAGTTTGATTAATGAGTAACAATACGTACAATACAATCCAAAGCACAAAGCCATTCTCTTTTTCTCTGTGTTAGTGTTTTGAAAGTGATTACACAGTGCGGGAACACGGCCAAGATCTATAATTGGCAAGGAGCTGTGAATGGATTGAAAGAAAGAATTTAATTTATTTAGATAAGATACTTTCCTTCCCACAAACAAACAAGGCATGTAAAAAATCTTATTTTATCGTGATAAGCGCATTAGACAGCTCTGACATGAAATATAAATACAACACATCAATTATTATACAGCCAACAATTCTTAAGATAAGAAGCTTGGCTTCTGGGTTGTAGCCGCGTACTTGGCGAATAATTCACCGACGTTTCGGTAGACATTGCAGTCGCCATCATCAGGGAGCAGTTACCTACTGAGTTACCTTCTTCAGTAGGTAACTGCTCCCTTATGATGGCGACTGCAATGTCGACCGAAACGTCGGTGAATTATTCGCCAAGTACGCGGCTACAACCCAGAAGCCAAGCTACTTCAGACAATGGCCGTGAAAGCCTGTGAACATTATTAATTCTTAAGATAGATTTCAATAATTTTGCGTCATCTCAATAAAACATTAAACATTTCTGCAGAGCAACTCGGTCACCAAGAAATATTTGGAAATGCATGGACACGGGTCCGGCAGACGTTTATAGGTGAATGTATGCAAAATGTGAATCGGTGATTAAACCTAATGCATTTTTAGTAACTGAAACTTTTATTGACGAGTTGTTGTTGGCTAGTAAAATTAATGGACTTCAGTGCGAATCCATGTTAACGTTGGCATAGCTTATTGAAGAGAAGACAAGAAAAAAGTTAATAAATATGTGAAATCACATTAAATTTTCACAATTTCAACCAGAGGCGTATCCAGAAACGAATTAGGATGAATGTAAAAAATGCGGGATCTAAGGGGGATTTTTATTCATAAAATAATCTTATTTCTCCAAATTGTTTTCTGAACTAGAATTTTTTTTTGATTGTTTTCACGATATAAGAAATATATCGGAGGAACGGACTTCAGTTAAGCTTCTTTTGTATATGCCTTTGGTTGTGATTGATATGAGCTAAAATTTCACAGTTTTGGTGTATAATCTTTGAAATTTCGAGCATGAACAAAAGTTGTAGGATGGATCCAGGCTTCCACGTGTGTATCAGACATAATTTTAGACGGTAAGGGGATAATAAAGAGTCAAAATCTACCATTGGTGTGTATCACTCAGAGTGACATCCTTGCATTGGTGTGTAGAGTTTACAAAAATAAGCAGTGACTCAACATACCACACAGGTGTTGAACAGTATCGGGAATAGGAAGAGCACCATCGCGTTGGTTTATGATACAGGATATTGTAAGAAATAGTCCATGTCATGTAACTTGCCTTAAATTTGACAGTCCTCAAACATAGCATAAGCGGTACCCATTTCACAACTGTTACTGGCAAAAGCAAAACATAATTTTTGTTTACGAACACTAACAACCACGTGAAGTTTGCATACAGACAGTATTGACAGAACAACTGTGGCAGAAAGATACATAGAACAATTATGAGAACTGAAAAATTGGAAACAAGTGACATAGGACAAACAATATTAGAAAAAAAATATCATGGAATTGGCATATGAAGTGTGGGGATGAGACAGAGACCCAATATACCACATAACATGATAGATGGTATAGAAAGGCGTGTAGGTGATGGAAAATAACGAGACTTGCTTTCTTTTTGGATGTTGTAAGAGAATAAAAAGGGACACACCATCAGATTTATGCGAATGTTAGGTATGTAGGAGGGAAAGAGACAGAGTTCTATACTTGCACAGATACGTAGAGTATATAAAAAGAGACGGTGACCCAACATACCGCAACAAAATTTTGGAGGGTATCGGAGTGAGGAAGAAAGAAAAACTCACCCTCATGTTGGTGTGTGTCATAGAGAGTGTTGAAAGAAAGAGGGCAAAGAAGAGAGAGAGAGTGAGAGACCCACTTCCATGTTGGCATGTGTCACGGAGATTATTGAAGGAAAGGGGTTTATGAAGAAAGAGAGACCCACCCTCATGTTGGTGTGTGTCACGGAGATTATTGAAGGAAAGGGGGTTATGAAGAAAGAGAGACCCACCCTCATGTTGGTGTGTGTCACGGAGATTATTGAAGGAAAGGGGGTGAGGAAGAAAGAGAGACCCACCCTTATGTTGATGTGTGTCACGGAGATTATTGAAGGAAAGGGGATGCAGAAGAAAGAGACCCACCCTCATGTTGATGTGTGTCACGGAGATTATTGAAGTAAAGGGGGTGAGGAAGAAAGAGAGACCCACCCTCATGATGGTGTGTGGTACGGAGGGTATTGAAGGAAAGGGGATGAAGAAGAAAGAGACCCACCCTCATGTTGATGTGTGTCATGGAGATTATTGAAGGAAAGGGGATGAAGAAGAAAGAGACCCACCCTCATGTTGATGTGTGTCATGGAGATTATTGAAGGAAAGGGGATGAAGAAGAAAGAGACCCATCCTCATGTTGATGTGTGTCATGGAGATTATTGAAGTAAAGGGGGTGAGGAAGAAAGAGAGACCCACCCTCATGTTGGTGTGTGTCACGGAGATTATTGAAGGAAAGGGTATGAGGAAGAAAGAGAGACCCACCCTCATGTTGGTGTGTTTCACGGAGGGTATTGAAAGGAAGGGGACGAGGAAGATAAAGAGAGACCCACCAGTGTGTCACCCAGAGTGTTGAACGAAAGAGCGCGAGGAAGGGAGAGCGACCCACCTGCGTGACGGGATTCTCGCCCGGCCGGTAGACGACGTTGTGCAGCGGTCGCTTGCGGCCCACGTAGTTGACGCACACGAACTCCAGCAGGCTGGCGTAGATGAAGCACATGCACACGCCGTCCCACACGTTCATGGCCGTGAGGTTCGAGACGACGGGCAGCGTGCCGCGAAAGCCGTTCGACGTCGTGAAGAAATTCAGCATCGTCGTCACGCCTGCGACAGGCCGCCACCAAAAAATAAAAAACCTTCATGGACCATATTTCACGTGCCGACAACGACGTCGTTAGATACAGACATATTCCATGCAAGCTTGAATGGCTTTTGTGTTCTAGCTGCGTCGAAGGTGAAGAGTTCACCGATGTTTCTGTTGACATTGCAGTCACCATATTCAGGATTGACTGTGAAAAATATTTTTCTAGTATACTCTCTAAAATTTAGTGACATCAATTTTTTTAAGAACGGTGTGCGGCCAGGTTTTGCTTCAGACTTGGATGCATCTCAACGGAAACTTTTGCAAAACTTCAGCAGGCCTACGGAGACAGTAATTTTTTTAAGGCTTAGGTTTCAGTAAAAGAGTTTTTTTTTCAGTAAAACATTCCTGTGGCTCCTCAGCTTCCTCGTTTGCCTGACGTAAATCGTTGTGTGTTTCCTCCTCTTCCAGAGATTGAAAAATCACCTAATGGGACGTAATTTTGGGACACTCAAAAATATTCAAATGGCTGTAAAGGACCAGTTGAAGGCTGCCCATGATTCGAGTTCAAGCGCTGATGTGAGGATTGGAAGAACCGTCTCCAGTGCTTTATCGATTCCCAAGGAAGTTATTTTGAGGGAGATAATATTGAATTTTATTTCCATTTAAATAAAACAAAATTGAAAAATTGTCTATTTGATTAATTTACACAACTCGTAAAAAGGGAATTTTTTATAAAGTGATTTATTAATTTAATGTGTGTTTATTTTAAGATATTTTAGAACATTAAAATTCAATTTATGTTTCATGAACTACGTAAATAAAATATTGTTGCATATAGTGCTGAATGAGAAGTTTGCACGAGAAATATTTCTTTGAACCCTTTATTCTAAGGATATCATCCGTAATTAAATAAAAATGTCTTTGGTAAATAGCCAAAATACCTGAGCTTTTTCTGGATTTTTTATTTTATTTGTGAATGGCATATTAACATTAAGGTGTTTTCGATAAACGCTACATACACTCGGATAATTTAAAATTGTTTACACAAGACTTCAAGTTCCTAATTCATGTAAGGATTCCAAATGAATTGGCCATATGGTTCTCAAAACCTTTAAATAGAACTTGTTTAACTGAAAAACAAACAAAACTATTAACTGTAAATATATTATAAATTTAACTCAAAAATATAGATGCAAAATAATCAATGAATAGTTTGTAGATGTATAAATAGTTTATAGATAGTGAGCAAGAGCACCTTGAAAATGGCAAAGTTAATTTTTCGCTGATTCCAGTTACATTTTTGGTTGAATTAAGACTGAATTTTAATTTAGAATTTCTTCATTTCAGTCAAACTTAAAAACGGAATTGGATTATCTCTCTCTATCTTAGGTTTACTTCCCTAGAAAATTATTAAGAATAAACTTTTACTAGGAATTTATCACTTCTGTTCAGTGTATAATAGCATCAAGAACCTCAGGTTAAGATTGTTTGTACCTTGTGTTATGAAATGAAATATACATATATTTATAACTTGATGTAATTTAAAATTCAACTAACCATTACAAAATTATAAATAAAATAGATTACACGAAAAACTCCAAGGGTTGAAAGTTAATAAAATGCACTAGCTGTGATTTGAATATAATTTTATTTCCAACATGATATATTTTATTTGGTTATAAGGAATTAATTTGTTAAGTTATGACACATTATTAAAATATAACTTATTTATCAGGAAATATTTTCAAATAGAAGATGGACTTCTAGTCAATATTACATACTTATTACTAATTAGTGCTAGTGAGATGTCAGAACAAACCAATCATGACACGCGCAGGCACGGCATTCCACTCGAGCCAGAATGTGATGAACGACGACGTCACCAGGATGATCCCTGGTATGAACACGGTTGTAAAGTAGAACGACCGATCCCTCGTGAAGATGAGATCAACCCTCAGGCAGCTGTAGTTACCTGCAAGGGCGAAGTCACGTTACCGGCGTGGCAACAGTTTTTGAAGCACGCTCACTCCACGCACTGCAAACATCATTGTTTCATAGTTCACTAAATTTTTAACAGTGTCCCTGTGGCGATAGCCTCCGAGTTAATCACTGTCACCATCATCATCACTATCCTCGTCACAATCATCACCACTGCCATAATTATAATAATAATTATGTAAAACTAAGAAACCAATTAACATTTTTATAGCATTAAAATAAATGTGCTGTGTTCACGACAGTATATTTTATTATTATTCACTAAACTATTTTTTTGTTGGTAATGGCAAAAATTTTTATTATCCATTAAACATTTTGTTGCTACCATTTAAACTATTTCTTCAACACTGATAATCATTTGTTTTGTTATCAACTCAAACTATATGGTAGGGGAAACAGTATAAAAGTATTTGGGAAGGCTACACAACTATATTTCTATCTATCACATTCATCTGCCTGTGGTAGGCACTATCACAAAATTGGCAATGTTGAAACAGACTTTTTATGAATTAGGGTTTAAATTAAAACATCTATATAAATTAGTTTCTATTTACTTTGCATGGTTTGTAATTAGTTTTTAATATGTTTTTATTTAGAGAATTAAAACAAACGTATATATTTTTAATACTATAATGTGTGAAGAATGTCATGTTACACAGTGCCGATACATTCTAGGCAGTTGAAGCAAGGTGTTTATTTTTGCTCATTTGGCAGTATATTACAATTATACCACATAAAATAACCATAACATTGGACAATAAATTTTGAATGGGACCCCAAATTTTTTTTTGGAAAGTGGCTAACAGGGTAAAGAACTCCTTAAAATTAATAAAATTATCAGTGGAATCGCAGTTGATTGATCTTTCTATAGTTTGCATTAATACCATTCCTAAATTTATGCTTGAGAGTGAATATCACCCCAGATAGTGAGCTGAGCTGTAAAAATCATTTGTAAACTCTACCTCAATTTCCAAGTGCAAACCAATTCCGGAATATTACAGGTAAGTTTATAAGTAACACTTTTTGTACATATGGTATATTCATATAATAAATGTCAAAACTGGGCAAATATTCAGGACATGTAAAGAAGGCAGAAATGTTAATGAACTTTGGTATGCAAATGCTTATGTTTGTATCTATAGCCGTTACCGTGGATCCTTTTCTAACTTCAAGGTGCAAAATTGATCATTTTAATGTTGTGTGATTTCTTCGCAAGCAAGTTCTCCGATACGTAACAGGTAACCAGTGCATCTAACTGTTTGCGGTAACAGCTCTAGCCTGATAAACAGAAACATTTTCAAACTTACGTTCATTGACATTTTCACCTCATCTGCCTGTCCGGGATATTAAACTAGAGATTGGACGAGCTATACGTTCTTTATAAACACCCGAAGTTATTCGTGACGAAGGATATTTTGACTGACGTTATTTGGATGAAAAAATAAAATGTTCCTATTATCTTTGAAAGATTTGTGCAATGGGAGTTCATGACTTGATGTAAGCTTTTGGACATACGCCATTGCTAAGCACTTTTTCTGTAGAATAAAACTAAAAAATACCCAAAAGACAAAAGAAACTAATTAAGCAAAAAATTGCTGTTGTCAACAGGATATAAACACCATATAATATTCCATAACAGTAATATGGTCAACAAACAAAGAAAAACAAAGAAAAATGGACTAAGAGAACGAAGAAAACCCCCACAAATGATGACATCACAAAAAATTTGAACCCAATTTTTGAACACAAAAAAAAATTCAGTTCAAAAATTGGGTTCAATATTTTTTGTGCTGTCATCATTTGTGGGGGTTTTCTTCGTTCTCTTAGTCCATTTTTCTTTGTTTTTCATTGTTTGTTGACCATATTCCTGTTATGGAATATTATGTGGTGTTTATATCCTGTTGAAAATAGCAATTGTTTGCTTTTTTTTGTCTTTTAGGTACTTTTTAGTTTTCTTCTACAGAAAAAGTGCTTAGCAATGGCGTATGTCCAAAAGCTTACATAAAGGCAAATGTTCCTATCAACATGAGGGGTGGACACAATACTAATGTAAATATAGCGCCAATGTGAATGAAGAGCGCGCGCTCAAAACTTTGAAAGGTGGGTGTGCAGTCACCACAGAGCGCACGTGGGTGATTAACGCTGAACGCCTCGCCTCGTATGAAGAGTGCGACGGGACATCTGCTGTCTGCGAAGATCCGGAACCATCAAAATAGCGTCAGTCATCAGCACCTTCATAGATTTCACATCGTCACCACAGCGGTCATAAAGATAGCCCTTCTAACTTCATATCCTTTGCCTCGGCGTGTCTCGTCCACTTAAGAGAAGCTAGTTGTGTTAAATGGACATTTAGTGTATAATATATTATACCAAATTCCATCTCAATTTTTGAAAAAAAAAAAATTCCAGATTACTAATGTTTTATTATTATTGGGTGCTTGGTAATTGCCTAATCTAAACAAATGCCTTACATTTTATCCGCATTTGTCAGTTAAGATAAAGTGGTGAGAGAGAATGCCTCGCTCTTGTATTGCACCTGGCTGTAATGAAAGTTACGGCTCAAAAAACATGAAAGTAGTATAGGAAAATATGTCCGAGCGCAGGATGCAGGTAGTGGAGCCGGAGCCGGTGTCCGCCATCTTGGATTTTTGACGTCACGGCGGCAAAAATTCCTCAAAATTCCTCAAAAATGACTTAAAATGACTCAAAAATTCCCGTTTTAAGAAAAAAATTCCCGTTTTAGTTCGTAAAAATCCCAGCGGCTAGAAATGTCCTTAAAGAGGCTTAAGCATCCTTAACTCAAGCCTCAGTTAAGCCTCTATCAGGATGTGACCTTGACCGTTGACCTTGACCTTGACCCCGACGGCCATTTTGGATCCGCCATTTCGGATGACGTAATTGTGTTCTCGAACATTCCGGCATTGTGTTATCCGCCATTTTGAATTATGACGTCACCGTTGCATTTTCCGTTACGGCCGCCATCTTTAACTTTTTTATTTATCATCTGATTTTAATAAAAAAAATTTAAAAATTTTTAAAAAAATTTAAATAATAAAATTTTAATAAATTATTTATAAAAAATTGTACTTTTAGGACACGGAGTTCGGAGTCCTCGGCTCGAAACCGGTGAGGGTAAAAAAAATAAAAATAGCGACCGATCCTTCCCCCGTGGTGGCTGTTGGCAGACTGACTCCCACCACATTTTTTCAAAGCATATATCTTCACCTAGTATAACGTCATGACCGCCATCTTGTCTACGATGCTGGAAGCCATCATCATTGTATCGTCGGCTAGAGTGCGCTGACGCCATGTTAGTTTAATTCTTACCCGCTAGAGTGCAGTAATCATTTATTATTTCTGTGACACCCGCCATCTTGTCATTTGGCCGCCATCTTGAAAATCCGTAATTATTTAGCTAGAAATTCGGGAAAAGTTCCAAAATTCATTAAATAAATCACTCATTAATTTACATATTGATTCGATCGATTCCCGTCCTCGGTTCGATACCCGATCGATGCAATAATGTTTAATTTTATGAAAAAATAATAATTTCAATAAACCATGTTAAAATTTCGTAAAGAGACTTTAAATCCTCTACTACCATCATCCTATCAGACATCAAGACCACCATAATGGAAATTTGTATTTATCGAACCATAAATTTATAAAAGTATTAAATTCATATAAAATCAAACAATAATTTACCTATTGAATAGTTACTTGGTTCGATCCCTGCCCGATACAAAAAAATTTAAATATAACATCAATTTAACATAATAGTAACAGGTTCGAGGAATTAAACACCACAAGTTCTTTTACAAACATAATATTTATTAAATAATTTCTATTCTACTACAGGATCATTTGCGAAAGCCAGCAATCTTATAATCATTTAGTTCCGAAGCGGTGTGAAATGACTAATTCTTAGCTCCAATCGGTTTATACTAGACAGAGTCCAGCCAGAACCTTTACAGACATAGTCCACCTTTTTTTGACAGAGTTTCCGGATACCGTGTTTAACAGTTTGCTTCACATTGTTAGAACTGTAAATTACTGCAGCCGATGTCTTGAATGCACACTTCTTCACTTTGTCATCGAACGGATATGGCTTTCCATATATACAGTCCAACCACAAGTTATATTTCAAAGGTCCGTTTGTTGCTACATCATCAGTAAGCTGATTGATTATCTTCTGTCTGATATCGTCAAGAAAACTACAAATGTCTTTCGACTCACCGAACGTATTTAGATAATAGTAGTCTTTCAACGTTCCACGAAATGCAGACTGCGCCAAGTAGAAGCCATTATCGTTCACTTGTAATGCTCCGAACACAGTCTTAGGTTTAGCTCCATGTTCAGACGTCATAACAATCGGTTGCTGGGCATCTGTTTTTTTGGTTGTACGCTTTCGTGTCTCCAATCTAAAGCGAGGAGTCGAAATGTCGGCAGGTATTTCAGCAGTAGGAGCACAGACTCCACCTTTACATTTTTTCGTATGATGTCGCAAACTGTCAATTCGAGTAAACCATTTATGACACTCATCACAGCGAAACTTCATGCGAGAAGGATTCTTCGTGCATTTGCTCCGCTCATGTCTTCGTGCATCATGGGAAAATGCGAACGACGTATCGCAGTAGCTGCAAGGATACCATGGTGATGAAGACGATCCTTTCAGACCTGATCCAGATACAGGCGTTGCAACAGTAGTACCATTTCCAGGTATTCTCTTATGCACATCGATGCATCGTTGTTGCGCCGAAACCTTTACTTTCTGCCGCACAGCAGGACCTTTGCATGCCTTCATGTGCGTTTTCATATTATCTTTTCTGGCAAACTGCTTATGAAATTTCTCACAAACAATCATTTTACGATATAGGTTCTTGGCACATTCGCTCCTCTCGTGTCGCCGTGCATTGCTGTTGTTTGAGAAAATCTTGTCGCAGTAACAGCACCGATGTTCGCTAGTTGTCAAATCAGCATCCATTGAAGTCTCCATCGAGGTCGTATCGTCGATCGTCGTGGTTTCCTGCACATCCAGCTCTGTAGTCATTAAGCTATCTTCTGCTGGTGGTATCACATCTGTTGAAATCTCCTCCAATGTTGACGTCGTCGTCGTTGCCAACGGGATCTGCTCCACCATTGTCGTCGCTGACGTCAAGGTTCCCGTAGACGATTGTACAACGTCCATCGAGTTCGACGTTAAAGTCGGTAAAGATGCCATCGAGTTCTCAAGAACACGTAATTACGCGAATTATGCACCAGATGAAATAATCTAGGCGATCCTTACACCGTCGACGACAGTAACAAACTGAGCGACCTGCTGTCTAGGACTCGCTTATATACATGCACCGTATGGAATAATACGCAAGTCAAATCAAGAACCATTTACAATAATACTAGAGTCAAATCTACAAATTAAAAAAGAGGATCATTTGATCGAAAAAAAAAATTCGATCTCTCCAATATACGCCAGGCTCCAAGAGCTACAATTCACGTCATCAGATACATCTACATTTTGCTCCTATGCTTCAATTGACCATTAGCTTCAAGTGCTCCAACAGCTCCATCAGCTCCAACACATAATGTACGCAATGTACGCACAATACATGCAATTTACGTGCAATAAAAGTAATGATCACACAGTACACACAGGAAACTAAACGGACACACAGTACACACAGGAAACTAAACGTACACAAAGTACACACAGGAAACGGAACGTACACACACTACACACAGGAAACTGAACGTACACACAGTACACACAGGAAACTGAACGTACACACAGTACACACAGGAAACGGAACGTACACACAGTACACACAGGAAACTAAACGGACACAAAGTACACACAGGAAACGGAACGTACACACAGTACACACAGGAAACGGAACGTACACACAGTACACACAGGAACCGGAATGTACACACAGTACACACAGGAAACGTAATGATCACACATACAGTAGCGGATACACACACACAGGCTTAGTTGGAAACCAGAATACAAGAAATAAAAACATTAAATTTTTACTTTTAATATTTTATTACTTCTCAACATTACACAAATACAAGTAAAAGAAGCCATTATTGTATGTAGCCAGCTTTCCTCAGTTCTTTGAGTATGAAGGATATTTCTTTGATGCAAGAATAGTTTCCTGCACAAAGCGAGCCATGTAGAAGTCTTAGCCGGTCAACCAATATGTTTGGATCTTTCCATGATGTGTAATCAATCTCTTCTACCACCATCTTACTTGCTTGTTTATTATAAATACTGTTAATATCACAATCGTCCCAGTGATCATAATAAGCATTATCAGATTTATTTATTATAACACGACGTTGCCATCGTTTCGGTCTCAGGACATCGCCACATTCTTCGATCTTGTCAGCTCTAGGTGCTTCATCACAGTCTATGCCTTTGTCAACAGCCTCAGAGTCACTGTTACAATCACTGTAGAAGACATCCTCTTCACCCAGATTACCGTATGAATTCGCTATCGATGATGTCGAAGTGTCTTCATCGTCTTCATGCTTCCTTTTTAGGAGTCCATCATTTTTACAAAGAATGGAGGATCTACTGAATATAGGCTTGAATGTATTCTCACTTTTCACGGTGTTGATACTTCCATTAGTTTCAGTCTTCCCGAAGCCATTAGCATCCTTCAATTTATGTTCTTCCTCACGATCGGGTGAGCTAATACCATCACGCTCAGGACAAGAAAAATTATTGTCGTAATGCAGATCACTCTTCTTTAGTCTAGTGGATCCATCGGTGTCCTCTATGCCGTAAGTAGTCTTGACTTTACATGTTCTACCATGTCTTTTTAAGCTGTCAATTCGTGTTAACAACCTGCTACAACGAATACAGCTTAACATGTTGCGTAGTGTGTTTCTAGCACAATCATTCTTCTCATGACGTCTAGCATTCCTTCTCATGGCAAAATCCTTGCCACAGTATCTACAGCGGCTTCCTTCCGATTCAGCTGCAGATAACAAACCACGATCCATGGTAGCTTCTGTGACTAATGTTAGATACAAACTGTCAGTTTTCTCCAATTAGAACCATTTCTTAAATAGAGTTTTTTAAATATTTCATCAGCGAGAGTTAAGCTATCTAATGCAAAGCAAATTGATGCAAGTAGTTCTGGCTGTCGTCAACAGATGTCGCCGCGTGTTGCTTACAGGTAAATAATATCTATTTCATTAATGTGGGATGCGGAACGCTCACTATCGATCGCAAAGGAAGGTTGGTTTCGATAGTTTCCAAGGAGAAAAAAAAATGTTCGTCCTTCCTGCTTGTGCTTCTCAGATTTCTCACGGTCCGCCATCTTGGATTGCGACGTCACGGCGGCCATCTTGGATGGGTGTGACCTTGACCTTTGACCGAAACCGCAGGAATGATCGCAAGCACACGGATTAACCATCAAAATTTTGATAAGAATAATCAGAAGCACACGGAGAAAACCATCATAATATTGACAAGAACAATCAGGAGCACACGGAGAAAACCACCAAAAGTTTTCTTTGATATCATAAAAAAACAAAAAAATAAATTAATAAAAAATTAAAAATAAAAACGAAAAAAATTCAAACATTCTGCTAGCTTGTGAACTTCTCATTGTTGAGCAAAGATAGAGTTATAGTACAAGCCAGAATGTTTGAATTTTTTTCGTTTTTATTTTTAATTTTTAATTAATTTTTTTGTATTTTTATGATATCAAAGAAAACTTGTGGCGGTTTTCTCCGTGTGCTCCTGATTGTTCTTGTCAATATTATGATGGTTTTCTCCGTGTGCTCCTGATTATTCTTATCAATATTTTGATGGTTAATCCATGTGCTTGCGATCATTCCTACGGTTTCGGTCAAAGGTCAAGGTCACACCCATCCAAGATGGCCGCCGTGACGTCGCAATCCAAGATGGCGGACCGTGAGAAATCTGAGAAGCACTAGCAGGAAGGACGAACTTTTTTCTCCTTGGAGACTATCGAAGCCAACCTTCCTTTGCGATCGATAGTGAGCGTTCTGCATCCCACATTAATGAAATAGATATTATTTACCTGTAAGCAACACGCGGCGACATCTGTTGACGACAGCCAGAACTACTTGCATCAATTTGCTTTGCATTAGATAGCTTAACTCTCGCTGATGAAATATTTAAAAAACTCTATTTAAGAAATGGTTCTAATTGGAGAAAACTGACAGTTTGTATCTAACATTAGTCACAGAAGCTACCATGGATCGTGGTTTGTTATCTGCAGCTGAATCGGAAGGAAGCCGCTGTAGATACTGTGGCAAGGATTTTGCCATGAGAAGGAATGCTAGACGTCATGAGAAGAATGATTGTGCTAGAAACCCACTACGCAACATGTTAAGCTGTATTCCTTGTAGCAGGTTGTTAACACGAATTGACAGCTTAAAAAGACATGGTAGAACATGTAAAGTCAAGACTACTTACGGCATAGAGGACACCGATGGATCCACTAGACTAAAGAAGAGTGATCTGCATTACGACAATAATTTTTCTTGTCCTGAGCGTGATGGTATTAGCTCACCCGATCGTGAGGAAGAACATAAATTGAAGGATGCTAATGGCTTCGGGAAGACTGAAACTAATGGAAGTATCAACACCGTGAAAAGTGAGAATACATTCAAGCCTATATTCAGTAGATCCTCCATTCTTTGTAAAAATGATGGACTCCTAAAAAGGAAGCATGAAGACGATGAAGACACTTCGACATCATCGATAGCGAATTCATACGGTAATCTGGGTGAAGAGGATGTCTTCTACAGTGATTGTAACAGTGACTCTGAGGCTGTTGACAAAGGCATAGACTGTGATGAAGCACCTAGAGCTGACAAGATCGAAGAATGTGGCAATGTCCTGAGACCGAAACGATGGCAACGTCGTGTTATAATAAATAAATCTGATAATGCTTATTATGATCACTGGGACGATTGTGATATTAACAGTATTTATAATAAACAAGCAAGTAAGATGGTGGTAGAAGAGATTGATTACACATCATGGAAAGATCCAAACATATTGGTTGACCGGCTAAGACTTCTACATGGCTCGCTTTGTGCAGGAAACTATTCGTGCATCAAAGAAATATCCTTTTTACTCCAAGAACTGAGGAAAGCTGGCTACATACAATAATGGCTTCTTTTACTTGTATTTGTGTAATGTTGAGAAGTAATAAAATATTGAAAGTAAAAATTCAATGTTTTTATTTCTTGTATTCTGATTTCCAACTAAGCCTGTGTGTGTGTATCCGCTACTGTATGTGTGATCATTACGTTTCCTGTGTGTACTGTGTGTACGTTCCGTTTCCTGTGTGTACTGTGTGTACGTTTAGTTTCCTGTGTGTACTGTGTGTACGTTCAGTTTCCTGTGTGTACTGTGTGTACGTTCCGTTTCCTGTGTGTACTTTGTGTACGTTTAGTTTCCTGTGTGTACTGTGTGTCCGTTTAGTTTCCTGTGTGTACTGTGTGATCATTACTTTTATTGCACGTATATTGCATGTATTGTGCGTACATTGCGTACATTATGTGTTGGAGCTGATGGAGCTGTTGGAGCACTTGAAGCTAATGGTCAATTGAAGCATAGGAGCAAAATGTAGATGTATCTGATGACGTGAATTGTAGCTCTTGGAGCCTGGCGTAATTTGGAGAGATCGAATTTTTTTTTCGATCAAATGATCCTCTTTTTTAATTTGTAGATTTGACTCTAGTATTATTGTAAATGGTTCTTGATTTGACTTGCGTATTATTCCATACGGTGCATGTATATAAGCGAGTCCTAGACAGCAGGTCGCTCAGTTTGTTACTGTCGTCGACGGTGTAAGGATCGCCTAGATTATTTCATCTGGTGCATAATTCGCGTAATTACGTGTTCTTGAGAACTCGATGGCATCTTTACCGACTTTAACGTCGAACTCGATGGACGTTGTACCATCGTCTACGGGAACCTTGACGTCAGCGACGACAATGGTGGAGCAGATCCCGTTGGCAACGACGACGACGTCAACATTGGAGGAGATTTCAACAGATGTGATACCACCAGCAGAAGATAGCTTAATGACTACAGAGCTGGATGTGCAGGAAACCACGACGATCGACGATACGACCTCGATGGAGACTTCAATGGATGCTGATTTGACAACTAGCGAACACCGGTGCTGTTACTGCGACAAGATTTTCTCAAACAACAGCAATGCTCGGCGACACGAGAGGAGCGAATGTGCCAAGAACCTATATCGTAAAATGATTGTTTGTGAGAAATTTCATAAGCAGTTTGCCAGAAAAGATAATATGAAAACGCACATGAAGGCATGCAAAGGTCCTGCTGTGCGGCAGAAAGTAAAGGTTTCGGCGCAACAACGATGCATCGATGTGCATAAGAGAATGCCTGGAAATGGTACTACTGTTGCAACGCCTGTATCTGGATCAGGTCTGAAAGGATCGTCTTCATCACCATGGTATCCTTGCAGCTACTGCGATACGTCGTTCGCATTTTCCCATGATGCACGAAGACATGAGCGGAGCAAATGCACGAAGAATCCTTCTCGCATGAAGTTTCGCTGTGATGAGTGTCATAAATGGTTTACTCGAATTGACAGTTTGCGACATCATGCGAAAAAATGTAAAGGTGGAGTCTGTGCTCCTACTGCTGAACTACCTGCCGACATTTCGACTCCTCGCTTGGAGACACGAAAGCGTACAACCAAAAAAAACAGATGCCCAGCAACCGATTGTTATGACGTCTGAACATGGAACTAAACCTAAGACTGTGTTCGGCGCATTACAAGTGAACGATAATGGCTTCTACTTGGCGCAGTCTGCATTTCGTGGAACGTTGAAAGACTACTATTATCTAAATACGTTCGGTGAGTCGAAAGACATTTGTAGTTTTCTTGACGATATCAGACAGAAGATAATCAATCAGCTTACTGATGATGTAGCAACAAACGGACCTTTGAAATATAACTTGTGGTTGGACTGTATATATGGAAAGCCATATCCGTTCGATGACAAAGCCAAGAAGTGTGCATTCAAAACATCGGCTGCAGTAATTTACAGTTCTAACGATGTGAAGCAAACTTTTAAACACGGTATCCGGAAACTCTATCAAGAAGAGGTGGACTGTGTCTGTAAAGGTTCTGGCTGGACTCTGTCTAGTATAAACCGATTGGAGCTAAGAATTAGTCATTTCACACCGCTTCGGAACTAAATGATTATAAGATTGCTGGCTTTCGCAAATGATCCTGTAGTAGAATAGAAATTATGTAATAAATATTATGTTTGTAAAAGAACTTGTGGTGTTTAATTCCTCGAACCTGTTACTATTATGTTAAATTGATGTTATATTTAAATTTTTTTTTGTATCGGGCAGGGATCGAACCAAGTAACTATTCAATAGGTAAATTATTGTTTGATTTTATAATAATTTAATACTTTTATAAATTTATGGTTCGATAAATACAAATTTCCATTATGGTGGTCTTGATGTCTGATAGGATGATGGTAGTAGAGGATTTAAAGTCTCTTTACGAAAGTTTAACATGGTTTATTGAAATTATTATTTTTTCATAAAATTAAACATTATTGCATCGATCGGGTATCGAACCGAGGACGGGAATCGATCGAATCAATATGTAAATTAATGAGTGATTTATTTAATGAATTTTGGAACTTTTCCCGAATTTCTAGCTAAACAATTACGGATTTTTAAGATGGCGGCCAAATGACAAGATGGCGGGTGTCACAGCAATAATAAATGATTACTGCACTCTAGCGGGTAAGAATTAAACTAACATGGCGTCAGCGCACCCTAGCCGAAAATACAATGATGATGGCTTCCAGCATCGTAGACAAGATGGCGGTGATGACGTCATACTAGGTGAAGATATATGCTTTGAATAAAAGTGGTGGGAGTCAGTCTGCCAACAGCCACCACGGGGGAAGGATCGGTCGCTATTTTTATTTTTTTACCCTCACCGGGTTCGAACCGAGGACTCCGAACTCCGTGTCGTAAAAGTACAATTTTTTATAAATAATTTATTAAAATTTTATTATTTAAATTTTTTTATAAATTTTAAATTTTTTTTCATTAAAATCGGATAATAAATAAAAAAGTTAAAGATGGCGGCCGTAACGGAAAATGCAACGGTGACGTCATAATTCAAAATGGCGGATAACACAATGCCGGAATGTTCGAGAACACAATTACGTCATCCGAAATGGCGGATCCAAAATGGCCGTCGGGGTCAAGGTCAAGGTCTACAGTGTAGGTCACATCCTGATAGAGGCTTAACTGAGGCTTGAGTTAAGGATGCTTAAGCCTCTTTAAGGACATTTCTAGCCGCTGGGATTTTTACGAACTAAAACGGGAAATTTTCCCTCGAGACGGGAATTTTTCCCTCGAAAACGGGAATTTTTTTATTAAAGCGGGAATTTTTGAGTCATTTTGAGTCATTTTTGAGGAATTTTGAGGAATTTTTGCCGCCGTGACGTCAATAATCCAAGATGGCGGACACTGGCTCCGGCTCCACTACCTGCATCCTGCGCTCGGACATACTTTCCTATACTTCTCATGAAGTTTATTTTTTTCGTATTTCATTGCACCTAAGGACCCGGTAAAAAAAATTGCAACCAAAATACCAGGAAAATTAAAGTTAAATTCTTACATACATAAAAAGAAATAATTACTGAATCTCTTAAATCACATTTGAAAAATATGATATTTTGCTCGATGATTAAAATGTAAAGCAAGCGAATATTCTTGATTTAAATTCTCAATTTACATAAAGCATGCTTTCTTATGGAAGATCCCAGTTCTTTTTATTGCAATATATTTAATCCCCGTAAAAGTCCTGAATAAATTAAAAATCCTAAACTGTTACCGATGATTAAAAAATATGCCCACTTTTATACGAAAATGCCCATTTAACACAATGTTAATGATGGGCTGAACCACTACTAGCGCCGTTAGTTCGCAGGCCGTCGCGAGTTCCACCAAGCGGACGGGGAGTGAATGTAAGTAAGTTGGCAGACCTGTCCACATGACCGTGGTCGCCACTCACGTTGCACACGCATGCTACTCAGCCGACCTCCGTAGTGTAGTTCGATGCACACCGGCATACGGTGCGAGGGGTTCTGGGTTCGAGTCCCGGGTAAGGCACGGAGTGTTAATCTACGTACGGTAATTTTATTCATGATATGATAATGGAAAAATAAAATCTTTTTCGAATTTGAAATGAAATGACCCTATGGCCGTTGGCGCACCGCTGTAGGACACCAAAAAAAAAAAAAAAAATAATGAAGTGAAGTATGCTACTCGTAATAATGTTCGCAGGCTTTCGCGGCCATTGTGTGAAGAAGCTTGGCTTCTGGGTTGTAGCCGCGTCCTTGGCGAATAACTCACAGACGTTTCGGTCGACATTGCAGTCGCCATCATCAGGGAGCATTTACCTACAGTAGTCCTTGGCGAATAATTCACCGACGTTTCGGTTGAAATTGCAGTCGCCATCATCAGGGAGCATTTACCTACAGTAGTCCTTGGCGAATAATTCACCGACGTTTCGGTTGACATTGCAGTCGCCATCATCAGGGAGCATTTACCTACAGTAGTCCTTGGCGAATAATTCACCGACGTTTCGGTTGACATTGCAGTCGCCATCATCAGGGAGCATTTACCTACGGTAGGTAACTGCTCCCTGCTGATGATGTCGACCGAAACGTCGGTGAGCTATCCGCCGAGGACGCGGCTACAACCCAGAAGCCAGGCTACTATGCTACTCATGACGGGCTCACCTCGCCAGCTGGTGGCGGAGCACGTGACGGTCTGGTTCTGGATCAAGTAGGCGTTCTGCGTCTTGAGGCTCGGCGACTTCCGCAGGGTGTCCTCGTCGTTCTTCCACACGTAGCTGATGGCGGGCTTCTCGTACGATACTTGGGCGGAGAGAACAGCAGTGTCGCTACGCCACCCCCCGGGGCTGATCGTTCACTTGTTTGTAGAGACCCGGAAATTTCGCGGATTCATTTAGTCGCAAGCTAGAATGCAAACCTTCACACTCTCGCACTGTGTTCATGATTGGACCGCAGTTATCTGGACACACTCCTCTACGACCGTGAGCCAACGATGACAAACTGGGAGAGAAGTAGGCGAATCAGGCAGTGACAAATAACAAGGATAAAAATGTTCTCGCTAAGAAATCAACCGATGGGGATGTAAACATGGGTCGAGCACACTTATAACTTTGAATTCTATCCTGAGGCCAGATGAATCCGCGAAATTTCCGGGTCTCTACTTATTTGTCTATCACAGTCGTGACATGCACGCTAACCCCTCGTCCGGAGGTCACTAGAGTGCGCACGCACATTGAGGGTCGCGGAGATCACCGCTGCGTGATTACGAACGACGTTCCGACGGTAGGTACGTACCGTAACCTCTCAGTACGAACGCACATTTCGGACGGTATTCATCGCACCGGTGCTACGTTATGTACCACGTGTGTGTCCGGTGGTGGTGTGAAAAGAATAAAGGGTTAGCGATGTAATTTAACCACAACAAGTATCAGATAATTTGAATTTTTTTTTGCGGCACGATTGAGGAGATAAAGTTATTTTCAATAAGTTTAACGTAAACGATATTTTTGAGGTAAAGAATTTTTACGGTAGTAAAAAATAATTGTAGTAGAACAATATGAAATACTTAGACAATTTTCAGAATTTTTAATCTTTTTTTTTAAGAGTGCTTACACTAGAAAATTACCATTTAATATTTACAAAAATACTTTTAAAATACTTATTATGTATAAAAATAATAAACATTTAAGAGCATGAAATGTTGCAGAAAAATAACTTCTTTACTTCATACTCATTGTGATTTGTTTCCATAAAGGTTGTAGAGACACTTTTAAGGTACGAGTAGTTATTTTCTGGGTGCAACAAGTTTTACAAACTGGCGAATTGGAATGTGGTTACTTGTTACGCCGCTGCGAGGCGCTGCTGTCGCGGCCAGTGCGGAGCTAGGAGCAAGTAGCGGTGCAGACTGGGAGCCGTGCTGGCGAGATCGCGGGGTGCCGGAGTGTGTGCGTAACAGCGCCGGACTTCTTCGTCGTGCTGACGGAACGAACCCGGGAAACGCAGTGTTTGGAGGACTTTCACCGCCACGTTGGCTTTACGTGGCGGTTACGCCGCCGAGTCGGATGCACAATCGAATATTTTCAAGGTAAAAACATTCTGCTTCGATTTTTTTTTCGTAACCCCTTCATGGAAAGTTTATAGTCTTCACTTAAGATGGTGAGCTAGTTCAGTGTCAGTAACTGATACGACGTATTTAAGATTGGGATTCCATAGTTTCTGTAGATAAAGCTACGTGTTTTTTATTTTCAGCGTCATATTTCATGTTTTTTTTCCCAGCTTACAACTCAACTTGTTCCATAACAGTGTGTGTGTGTGTGGGCCCCCATTTTACCAACACTTTCAGATTTGTGTACGAACTCTTGACACCTGTGACGTAGCTGTATGTGTGCCAGGTAAATGGTGCCCTTAGTCGGAATAGGAGATCTTATACTGTTTTTTCGTGAGTCAAGTATTGGCTATGATTTTTCTAGGTGCCAGCCATAAATAACCGTTGTAAAATTATAATTATTGCACCAAAAAGTGTTGAAAGTATAACCTAGTGCCTCACGAACCTACTAAGTTTTCAAGAACATACTTGACATTAGTTAGGTACGAGGGAGGAGGTAGAAACCGAAAATACCACATTGGTAACAACAGTATTTTTGCCATAACAGTTCTTTATTGTTCAATGAAATTACGTGATAACAGCTAATCCTTTTTGAAGTCAGGCATTTTTTAAATTTACATAATTTGGTTTTACGGAGTCAAATCAAAATAAATTTAAACGATAGAAAATTGTATAACAAAAAAACTGTTGAAACCAAAATACCGTATCTATTTTAGTTGCTATCGCTTCCCAATAAGTACGTCTGCAAATACAGTATTGATTTATGTAGCGGTAGAATTTGTGACCCATCTGCAGTGATTGCGCAATATTTTATTCCCTTGAGTTGAATGGAAGTTAAATGGCTAACCTCCTTCGTAACCAGTACTGCATCCTGAAAGATATTTTCCTACGGGAAATGTTTTCTACTAAAACCTGGAATGTTTGTACCAGTAGTCAAGAAATATGAGGTGTATATACTATATATTTTACATTTCACGGTTATATACAAGAAATTAAGAATACCGGAACTCTAAATGTATATATACATATAGAAATAATTTTTTTTTTTACTTTTAAAATATTTTTTGTAGATTTGGTTGCCAATATATGTATTTTAATGTAGTGCTACAAGTAAAACATTGTACATAATCTTACACATATCTTTGGGATACAAAAAAGTATCTTTTATCTCTGTATTCATTATAAATTGGTATACTGGAATAATTGTTACTTGTTTCTCAATATAAACATATATTTTTATATTTTCCACAGGAACGTAATGCACAATTTACACCACCTTATGTGTTGATTTACTAGAAAATGTTTTTGCAATAATTTTCAAGATATTTAAATTTAGAAGATTTTTGCTGAGTGATAATAATACACATTAGGCCAAAGTATTTATTTTCGTAAACTATTCGATACAACTCCTAATTGCAAAGGAATAAACAAACATATGAAACTTATTAAAGCTTTTAAAAAAATTAAATACTATTTTAATTTGAGCTTACACACATTTTTTTAACTACTTAGAAAGTAATTAAAGATGCAATTTCGTTTTATTGAAAAACATTACACAGAATAATTTTCATGCAAATACCAACTTAATAAATTTGAAAAGTGTTTTTTTTTTAACCTGATTCAATTCAAACTTTTGTATAATTTGGGGACATAGGAAATTTTAGCCCTGTTAACTCAGAAATATGTAAGTTTAATATAAATCGCTTTTTTGTATCAATCATTATAATAATTTATATTTACTCACTGCTTTCCATCGAGAAGCTGCACAGAGGGTCGTCGAATGGAAAGATGTTGAGAGATCCTTGACAAGACAGGATAAGGTGCCGCCTGAAAAAATAATTACCATTGTTACTATATATAAAGTCACTTAAAATAATTGTTATTAAAAAGGAATTTAAATATCAGGCTCCCTGGAAATTTGTTTTGATTTTTATTAACACAAAAAATACAATTTTTCATTTTATTAAACTAGAAAGTTAAAGTTTTTATCTCTACACATAAACACAATATTACGAATTTCTTGCGGCGAAAAAGAGACAGGAAATACAAAATCAATTTTAAATTCAACATAATTTTTTAACACTCTATAAGTTAAAACTAGCATTTATGAAAGAGTGTTGTCTATATCTAGGTCATAGATTTTATATGTGCTAAATGACCTGAAGTAATTTCGTCTAGTCATGCAGTTCGGCAAACTGGCATATATTAAACTATATTTCAGTTAATATATTTTAGCTGCATATAAGATTTTACTGACTGTCACAGCCTTCAAAAATTTAAAGGAAATACACTTTTAAAATTTTTAACTTTTTCTTTTACAAATTGTGCCTTTTCTGAGTCAGATTAGCTTAGTTTAGAATAAAGAAGAGCTTTGGCTCTTGTAATTGGCACGGAGAAATGGAACAACTTTATGGCCACTCAGTGAACATCCTGAGAGTGTACGGAAATTGCCTCTGCTTTAACTTTAAGTAATGGGCCCGGCGCGAATACAAACAGAGCACCAGAAATAATTTCATATCTTAGCAAACACATTCTCAGGAAAGCAACTGGTTAGTAGCCTTCTTGTTTGAAACAAGCAAACAAGATTGAAATATTGGCCACTCAGAATGTGAAAATTTAAGGCTCAGTTGTAATTAGATATCACAGGAATAATGAACGAATAAAGAGAATTTAAATTTTGCAATATTACTCTTGTGTATGAACTAGCGTGAACATAATATTTTTTTTAAAAATTGATAATTGTATGTTTTAATTTTTTTAAAGTTGTTGCGTTTGTTCTCGCTCCAATAGTAAATAATCACAAGAAAATTGAAGGCTTTCCGGAAAGAAATGTTCGATCGAGTAACATAAACAAGTGATTTCTAGAAAGATTAAATAGAAAATAATCGTTCACAAAAATCAGGAAAGACGAATATGCAAAAAAGGCTAAAGTTAAGCTTTAAGGTGTACAAGAAAAAAATCACTTTTGGCACAGCCTACAGTTGTAGGTTGATTTCGAAGTACACGTTTTTCTTCTGCAAATGTTTTGGAAACTTCTATAAACTCCTGGGACATTTTAAGAACATAATGTACATTCCAACCTACATATTCTCCAATATTAAAAAAAGATCGATTTAACATTTTCTCATATTCCATGCAGCGAAAATATTTTGAATGGTTTTAACTTAATGCATCCAACATTGAAGTCTTAGCGAATTTCATACTATGCCTACTTATGTAGTTATGCAATTATTTTGACCTCCAAACACTTCGTATGAAATTCTTTAAGGCATTCAATACTGGATGCATTAAAATAAAAGCATTCAAAATATTTTCGCTGCATGGAATATGAAAAAAAATGTTAAATCGATTTTTTTTGCATATTGGCGAAAATAAATATGTAATGTAGACTACATTAAGATCTTAAAATGTTCCAGGAGTTTATAGAAATTTCTCAAATATTTCCAGAAAAAATAGGTACTTCGAAAACTACCTACACCTGTAGGCTGTGCCGAAAGTTCATTTTTTATTTTTTATTATTAGATGCAGGAATTGTGAATACAGGTTTAAACTTCAATTTCTTGCTAAATAATTAGATATTTATTAAATTTCTTATGATATTCATTGACATTACTAACATTAAGAAATGTATACGTAGTTGTCTGATATTGTATGTAAAATCCATAGAGTTCTCAGTCAGTGATACGGTAGGTATGCATGGTTTGGCCTATAGGCGTACAGCTAGAGTTAAAAACAAGGCTACGAGGGATGAGTGGTCAGGCCTCTCGCCGCTTGCCAGGCGATCTAGGATTAGATTCCCGGCGGCGTCAGTTACCACAAGTGGGAAACGCGGCGGACGTTGCTGCGTGAAGCGACGTGTATTCTCGAGAAAACTACCGTCCTACCACTCATTCATTGCGTCAATGCCACGTTCTCACCTCACCGCCTCTCGTCTAAAGAGCCCTCGATGTTGACCAGAAGATAACAAATTCATTCATAATTCATCAATTGATTCGTTCGCTTCATGCGTAAAACTTATTTCTGGTCGTCGGAAGAATGTGGAAAGATGTTAAGTTTGACTGGGAGGGGGGAGAACAGAATGAAGCCTTTGTAATCCTAAATAATGTCATTACCCACACCCCGGTGCTAGTATTACCTGATTTTAATAATAAATTATAGTACAGTGTGACGCGAGTAGCCTAGCGCTAGGGGCGGTGTTGTTTCAAGCAGGAGAAAAGGGTCTACAGCCGTTTATGTATGCGAGTAGGATGCTTAATGCGCACGAGCAAAAATACAGCTCTTATGAAAATGAGGCACTGGCCTGCATCTTTGCAGTTGAAAGGTTTGAAACGTTTATTGAGTTTGATACTTTTGAATTGTGGACGGATAATAACGGAAAATAAACTCACGTAGGCAACAGCTAACTAATCAATGAATAAAGTTACCGGAACCGGTAACATGCGTATTTGCACTCCTGCACTCAAAGTGTTCGCCTTGACCTGTGCGATCGTCCACGTCAACACTGCAAGGCTACGTAAGCAACTGCATCATTAACGCTCTTACTCATATTTACTTTGATCTTAAATATAACGGTAAATAAATATGCATAGGTTACCAATACATTCAATAATTGCATTACATCCCATTTTTTTTTAAACCACAATATTTGTAAAGCATCAAGGTTTACGTTTACCTGTGAGCTCTGGCGCAGGTTGTTTTGCAAACACGCGCCATAAAAACAGGAAATTCCCTCCGTTTATAATTTGTTGCAGGTTGGCATTTGCGCATTGCAGTTAAAGTATTCACCTTATACAGGTCATGGCGAGGAAGACCCGTCTCTTGGCCAGAAATATCAACGAATTTGAATAAATCAATTCATATGCATAGACAAAATTGTAAAAGACCATGCTTTCCCCTAAAGAGGATGACGTGGTAGATATTTCACAGCGATTAATATAAAAATAAATACATATGAGCTAGTCTTTCAGTACTCGCCAAAGATGTGTTAACATATAATTTCAGAAACGAGCAAATTCACGTGTTTTCATGTAGCAAATACACTTATAATATCAAATTGGTACACGAAATTTACAAATATAATTCTTTAAAATAATGCCGAACGTGATAAATATTAATACACGTAAATTGTGTTTTCAACTACATTTCTTGACGCGAATCACACGTAGTTTCTGCACCCGCCGCTAGAATTCGTTTCCGGAGCAGCTACATCGACTGTGGAATCATTCGATTTCCAGAGATGTATAATGAGACAGCTTCGATAAAAGCGATAAATAATCGAGAAAAAAGATAATACTAAACATTGGTTTTGGATCTGATTTTCGACAAGGAGTTTTATATAAAGCACTGCCAATCTTGTTAAAACTCACTAAACAGTTATTGTGTTTGTGTTCTTTAGTTCGCACCATCCGCCACGGATGGCAGCACCGTGGTCGCACGTGAAACTTCCTTCACGTTCGCGGAAGGTAAAGTGGGAAAATAGGTTCGAAAAGGATAGCCTAATTAATTAACTTTAATTCATTAACTACGATTAACACGATTAATTAAAAAAAATTGTTGTCTGTGAAGTCGGTTTACGGACGATAGTTTAACGTGACAACGTCATAACAAAACATTGATGAAATGATTGCATACTTTTATGAATAAAATAGAATCATTTTTATTAAATTATCACTATTTTGTATGGATACAAAGAAGGAGTGAAATGAAATCTACAATTTAATTGATAAATTTACTTTTATTTGCACTCATTAATTCAAATATGTTTATTACTTCAACGAAGAGATTATTTTAACTATAACTTTTATACATGTTTGCTATTTAACTTCTTCCAATCTGTGTTATTCTGTTAAGGATAGGACGATGATAGGAAAAGAAGGAAACGAATGGAAGTGTTTCAAGTTTAAGGTGCCTCGAAAAAGTGAAATTTATGGTTGTTCCAATCGAGTGGAAGAGAGATAGATGCGGCGCAAGCGTACAATGAGCGTAACGGGACACTTTTTCGTGCGTGCAGCCGGCGTTCATCGATCTATTAGACGTTGTCACGTCAAAAACAACGACACTTGCATTCAGTCCACAGTTGACTCTCCCCACTGCTGGTCCCAACGCGCTGCCGAGAGCTAGGACAGCGGCAGCGACGCGCGGACCCACCTCATGAGGTAGTTGATGGTGCCGTTGCGGTAGATCTTGAGCGCGAAGTGCATGGGGATGAGCGGCTCCTTGAAGTCGCCGTGCATGATGAAGTAGGTGTCCGGCAGCCACACTTCCTCGTGGTGGTGGATGGCGTTCAGGAAGTCGTAGCGGCTCTTGTTGGAGTAGGTGAGCCGCGGGTCGTACCACTGCTGCTGCAGCAGGAACTCCACCTCGTACTTCTGCGCGCACACACGGCCACCCCGCCCTCACGACCTGCGCTGCTGCTGCAGTATCGTCCTTATGCTCGTGACCAGAGACCCGGAAATTTCGCGGATTCATCTAGTCGCAAGCTAGAATGCAAACCTTCACACTCTCGCACTGTGTTCATGATTGGCACGCAGTTGTTTGGTCACGCCCGTCTACGACCGTGAGCCAATGATGCCCAGCCAGGAGAGAAGTAAGCGGATCAGGTTGTGCCAAACAACAAGGATAAAAATGTTCTCGCCAAGAAATCAACCAATGGTAAAGTAAACATGTGTTGAGCACACCTATAACTTTGAATTCTATCCTGAGGCTAGAAGAATCCGCGAAATTTCCGGGTCTCTACTCATGACTAGGGACCCGGAAAATTCGTGGGTTCAATGACCTCCAGGATGGACTCCAATATCCTCTACACGCTCGGGAAAAAATGCCAACTGTTCATAGGCTGCTGACTTGTGAGTCGTCTCGACTGGGTGGCCTGTGATTCGACACTTCTATGAGTGAGGGTTTCTAATTGGTCCTCAGTCATCCAGATTAACAGTGAACAAATGACAGAAGCAACACTAAGGTATAATTATTTGAATTTTAGCATAACACGAAATGAACCCGCGAATTTTCCCGGTCTCTACTCATGACTAGGGACTGGGAAACTCCTCGGATTCATTTCGTTATATATAACAAAATTCAAGTAATTATACCTTTGTGCTTCTTATGCCATTGGTTCACTCTTAACAAGAGGCTAATTAGATACCCTTAATCAGTTGAGACGCGTCACAGGTGAGCAGCCAATGAAGAGGCGACGTTTGCCCAACTCGCGGAGTCTATCCTGGAGGTCATTGAACCCGTGAGTTTTTTTCCAGTTCCTGCTCATGACCTTAAATGTTGGTTGTTGTTTGTTTTTTTTCGTGCCATTATTTTTTCTTTAGGATGTCCCACTATGTAAGCATTGTGTTTTGTGTTCTGTAGTGAATGTGCTGTCATACCTACGCTTTATGCGATCTGATAGCTGTTAAAATTCAGGCAAGTTTTCATAACTATACTCCTGCTGGGTCAAACCTGGATATTTCGCAAGCGGCAAACCTTGTGGCAGTTGCAGTGATTCTGAGGGTTTTCTCAGGGTACTCGCTTTTCCCGCACCCTTTCACCTATTATCATCTGGTAGGTCACACCAGAAGCATCCAAGGTGCTACCAAGTGGGTGTTGTTTCTCTGAACCTGCCATTTTTGCTATCACCAGTCTTAGGATTGGACACATTTACATTTTCAACCTATCTTCATCAATACTTCGTATTGAAAACTATTGTCAATTTGGATAAACTATTAATGCTTTCCACGGTTCATGATAAGGTTCTGTTCATTGCAACATTACTACAAAGGACTTCTTGTACTAATACCGTGTAAGGGGGAATTCATTATTCACATAGCGCATGATGTTACAGTAATCTAATAATCACAGAGTTATTTCTAGAAATATCTGTATTTCACGGGGAAATTTGACTGTTTGTTAGACTTTGACACACTGCGTTGATATTATTGAACAACTGGTTTTTTTTATTGGCTATGGTTGTTGAGAAATGCTTTCATGAATTTTATAAGGCCAATGGCAAAGCGGCTTATGTACGATTGAATTTCCATGATTTGCTACAACAACAAAATGAAGATACAATGTTTTGAGAAACATCTTAACAGTATTTTTTTTTCGCGAAATACAGTTGTCTCTGGTGTTACGACGGGAAAAGTAATTTTCGCGAAAAATATCTGAACGCCCACTAGACTGCAACAAGTCATGCCCGCGCCAGCGGTTACTTCCTTGTGATTGGCGGCCGTCTGCAAGAGAAGCCAGTGAAGATTTTTTCCCGGATCAATCAGGACTCGTTTTCTTCCGCGTGCACACGGTAGGAATCGACCTGAAATAATTTCAACCAATCACTAAACACGTTAGTTACGATAGTGACATAGGACACACCTGAACTCGAATAATTTTCTCGAGACAAAAAAAAACCTATAGTTATGACTGTTTTCCACATATAGTTTTCCTTACATCGTACTTCCAGCACTCTGAGCAGCAGCACGCACGGGCAGAACTAGTTCAACGGTTCTGGCGCAAACAACTGACATTTGCAACACCGATATATTCATGACAACAGGACTCTACAAATCCTGGGCGCCAAATCACCACGACACCTATCTTTTCCTTACTGGCGAGACTAACTTCTACTAAGATATCAAGATATTACTCTATTGGTTTTGAAAACATCAGTCGATTTTGTTTGTTACAAATATCGGATAGTTGTCTCGAAGCGCTAATGACGACTGCAGTAGTTGACTACTCGCCCAAACGGCAGGACGTTCCCCGGCGCCGAGAGAGACCCAGTCGCTACTCTTGTTTACTCTGGCAATTGCGAAGGCACCCTCCAACAACGGACGGCCAGAGAGTGTTTGTCAGAGAGCTCGCTGCTTGTCCTGTCGGGGATGTTTGCCCAGCTGTCTCGACAGCGAGTCCTCCCCGTAGTAGCGGCGACAACATGGGACTTCATTTCGCTCTTTCTCTTTCCCAGAGTCGCACATCGCAGCCAAGCGATCCGATAACAAAACGTTCCCGGACCGCGAAATGCCACAAAAACAGTTCCCTGGTTGTTTATTTATTTTTTTTCCTCTCTCCTGATTCTCATCCTTTAGACGTATGCGAACGGGACGTCGTACAAATATATTTTAGGTGAAAGTAGCCCATACGACTAACTATCAAGACTTTCTCCCAACATTCCTGTATCGCAACAGAACAGAGGGCTGCCAAAGAAGCTATTTCTGTTGACAAAATCAAGCTTCTTCGTGAATAAATAATTTATAAAAAAATGTGATTAACCCCGTACAACTTTAGTACAACAGGTAAGGTTTTAATGATAAATCTTTGGTACCATTAATTTTATTTCGAACAAAGTTTGCTTAGTTAAACTTTTCGAGTACCTAGCATTTTCTATAAATATTATTTGGAAAAGTGATTTGTATAGGCCTACCCGTCAAATTAATCACCAATAAATCAATTTTATCACATTTTATTTGTGTTTCGGTGGATGCCAGTTTGATTTTGATCAGTTGTGGCCAAAAACAGTTTTTTATTAGGCCTTATACTAACCATACCAGAAAATTTAAGATACGAACCTACACTGAACGTCTCATTCCAGCTGTAAAGTGCTAGGTTGCCGCTCGAAAATCCGATAGTTGTATACCAAGTGGCCATTCCATAGACTCGCGTTTAGCGAAGATGCCATATAAGGACGTGATAGCGAACATAATTTCATCTCGTTACCGCAATCCGAAACTAAACCTCTGGACATGGTGACATTCTTTATGGCGTGTTGCTGCCCACTAATTATTTATTTGTTTCATGAAACATTGCTCTACTCATAGACTTTAAAAAATATTTATTTTATAAAAACTATCATGATTTTGGCATAAATTTCTGTCATTATGTTCCATTTTGTACATTCTCTCAGGATACTCATAAAGAAGAGGTTAAAGGACTAATGATTAATATTCTTTTTTGATTAAAATTCAACGCACATGGATGGAAATCGAAACTGGATCGTTGGCTCGCCATTTTGTTTCTTAATCGTACTACTTAAAGAATGGTAGTGTGTGATCTACAAGTGTCAATAATAGTTATAAATAGAGATTGTGACTGATTGTGAACTATTTTTGATTAAGGTATGCAAATTTTAAATTGAATGTGTTCATTTTCGAATTTTTTTTTCTTTATTTTATTATTGGTTTCCAAAAGTGGAATACGCTTGTTTATCACTTGGCTGTGCCAAGAGTAATAGTGAATCTTCAGGGTTACATAACGTTGGTGATTCCCCCGGAAAATAACTTCATCATGTTAAAAATATTTCTCTTATCGAGAACAGTGAGGAGAGTTTTAAATTAATAATAAATATTTCAGTACGCTGTCTAAAACAGCAGTAAATTTACAGATAGTTCAACTAATAATGACGATTTATCCGTAGTTAAAGATAACCGTATAGTCGTAGTTACTACGCCTGATTGCTAATTTTGAGATCCGTAGTCTGCTGTAAACATGATAAAGATTAGAGCGAAAGGAAAAAGCGTGATTTTTCGGCTGTACACTTGACAAGTTTTTTTTAATTGGCTAACTTCTCTTAAATGATCTTTTTTTTTTTTTTTTCATCACGCTCACAGTAAGTAAACTCCACACTTACGAACCAATCCGTAAACTTGAGAAGATATGCCCGGGTAATTTGCAACCGGCTGTTGAGGTGAAAATTTTAAACCGTGTAATAATATATTGCGTGGGTGGGAAACTGGCGGATCACGACAAGGTTTCAGCGCGTGTGTGTGTAACGTGCTGGTTACGGGAAGACGCAAGATGTCGGCGCGGGACGGACTGGCCTTGAGACCAGCCGGGCGTGACTCACCAAACTGGACTCGTCGGGCGAAGCCAAGCTCAACAGCAGCACGCTGACGTTCACCACCAGAGCGCCTGAAACATAGACAACACGCACGTCTTGTCTCTCCTTGCTGGGCTTCAGTTCCACAGACAGGAGGTCAGTACCGAATAACGGTACATAAGGTTGTGAAGTCTACAGATTATAAAGTAAAATTTTATTGATTTTTCAGGCAATAGTGTTATTTTAATCTAAATATAATTTAAATCTAAATCTAAATATATATAAAATGATTTGTTAGTACGTAAATACACAGTTTTCTCAATCACCACCAACCCCAATCAACTTCCCGTTGGGGTGGTAAATACCCCTTGGTCTCCAGGTGGTAGTAAGAGAGTTTGGTCGCGGTGGGTGGTTGTGGGTGGCGAAAATGTTAAAACATATACTTATGTCCTTGTCTAAAGCATGAGGATTTCTGAAAAGATCTCAAAATTTCTTGAATGGTCTAGAAATTTCCAAAATGTGTAAAACGGTTATAATTGATCTGGAATGTTCTAGAAAGTTCTAGATATATCTGGAACGATCTAGAAAATTCTAGAATGAGTGCAAACTATTATAATCGATATAGAATGATTGAGAAAGTTCTACAAATTTATGGCTTCATCTAGAAAGTTCCAAAATGTCCAAAACTGTTATTATCGAGTTACAATGTTCGAGAACGTTCTAGAAATTTCCCGAATGATCTGGAAAGTTCCAAAATGAGTGCAATTTATTATGATCGATTTAGAATGATCGAGAAAGTTCTAGAAATTTCTAGAAAGATCTAGAAAATTCTAAAATGAGTGCAATTTATTATAAACGATTTAAACTCTATAATATCTATGTTAAAAAATGTATCCTTATATATTTTTATACCATTAAACATGCGATGTATCTTAACCCGAGCAACGCCGAGTTTCGCTGCTAGTTTATTTATAAAAATTAAAAACACACCTTTGATATTTTTCACATAAATTCGGCTTATAATTTTCTGTCCACACGGTTAATTCCAAGTAAAGGCTCGAGGTTCAACCCCCGTCTTGGTTGGAAGGCGATATAAATAAATAACATCCAGATATATATATATATATATATATATACACCTACGCCTGACGTGACCCAATACAACTTTCGAGGCACTCAATTAAATACCACACAATCGAGTGGTTCCGAATTTACCGAAAATCTTAGAGATTCATTAGCAACACCCAATATTTCAGTTTCATATGAAAATATTCCATCGGCTGAGACATAGCAATTTATTTTGGTATGGTTTGATTATTTTACTGGTGTATTTCTGAAGTGATATAGGTAAAGTCATAAAGTTGCAAATTCATTAACCATCCCAGATTCCATTGTAAGTTTGTAAATATTTATTATTTTTTTTCAGATAAGTAGCCTAATTGTTTATGAAATATGACATAAAATAATATTATCAAACATATAGGTAGGTGTATTTATCTGGATGTTATTTATTTATATCGCCTTCCAACCAAGACGGGGGTTGAACCTCGAGCCTTTACTTGTAATTAAGCGTAAAAATATTTTAAACTCTCAAATATTACACATTTATTCAAGTTAATATCATTTAAATTTCTGTAGTTTGTAAAGGACATTTGGAATAAATTACATACGACTTACGTAAAGTAAAATTTATTATTTTTCTTAAACTTAACTTATTAAAAATTAGCTTTCACATGGAAGATTATTTAAAATGTTCACATATATAGAGGTATATATATATATATATATATATATATAAAACAAAGCTATTCATAGTAAAGGTAGGGTGAAATCTACGTTAGCTGTAACTTAAGTCGAACGACAGTGAAAAGTTAAATAACGATGTATGCGAATTAAAATTGTCACTTCTAATGTGATCTAAGATAGAAAAATTTCTTAAGAAAAAAGACTCATGGTTGCAGGTGAGATAGAAAAACTTGGGTCATAGTCGCTATTTTGTAACTTCTCTTGGAGAATCAACTCTTACCTACCCGAATATCCACATACATACAAATCGATTGTTGTTTTTCTATTATAACACATGAGTCCAGTAACTTAATGAAAAACACCGCGCACGAAATAAAACATCTGGAAATATGTATAAAAATGAAATTTTTAATGTAACTATTCATACTACTATAACACTACTCAGAACTGGTGCCGTTTTGAAAATAACTTGGATGAACAGGTGATAATTTTTGGTTACTCTCTACTAACCAAAGCTATAATGCCAAATCGTAAGTTAAAATATAGGCATATGTACAATATCATAACCTCTCATTTGAGGGAGGAAAAATTCTCAAGTAAAGCGTTGAAATAATATATTTTTTGATATTAATGTACTTTATAGGAAAAAAGACGCCATACTTGTTTCAGCAGTTCAAAGCCCATTTATAATTTGTTTCGTTTAATCAAAAACATTTCTTGACTTTTTTTGAAATTCCCAAAGTTAAGAGTGACAGGTTGCTTAAATAAATTCCCTCTGTGAAGTCATTTGCGTTTACTGCTGAATTAATGTTTGGGAATGATAACAACTCATGTTATAACACGGTCAATAGATATTATGCTATGATCATTTATTTGGGATATACTTAAACGAAAACAAACTTCCAATATTAAACATTACAAAAAAATATTTTGACAAAAAGTTGTGGAAATTAGTCAGGTGTAATTATGTTCCCATCTTCACCCTTGAAAATAATGTCGCTTGCTGAAAACGAGAGAAATCACTAATGTCAAACCAAACCGCTTTTAAATTTTAAAATATAGATGATTTTTAAGACGCGTAATGTTAAAATATAGTATCATTTATATATTTTATATTATTTTGAATATGTGATATTATTGAATATTTGAACTAAGATTATAAGTCACTGAGAAGGATTTTCAAAGTTTATTAACAGCTCAAAAATTAACTTAAAACAAGTTTCTAAAAACTTTACAATTGTTGTAAAATCAATAAAGATAAACCCAGATAGAATAGTTACATGAGGTGTAGAAATGCAATACAGATAAACTTAGCTAGAATGGTTATAGCAGGTGTAGGAATGCAATAAATATAAGCCCAGCTAGAATGGTTATAGGAGGTATAGGAATGCAATAAAGATAAACCCAGCTAGAATGGTTATACTGTAGATGTACGAATGCAATTAAAATGTATCTTCGAGGTGCCACAACTTTGTTACTTGTAGATAATTTTGGCATGAGGTAATTATTGATGATTATTTTTTTAATTTCCATGGAAAAAAAATTATATGAACTCTACATTAAAAAAAAATAGTTTAGTATATGTTCAACGTAAAAAAAGGGGCAACATATTTCCAGTTACTTAAAACGCCTTAAATTATTACCCTACAAACTCGCGTGACACGAAACGCAAACTGTTTTTTAACTCCGTCTCAGAGTTGACCTGCTCTTCGCCAGGAACTAACCCCCAAACCCCCTCCCCCTCACCCAGCCAGTAAAAACTTAGCGCGTGCTCGCTACAGAGAGTTCTGAGTCGCATCCTGGCGTGCCACGGGTGGATAAAAGAACCCCCGCCCCCCTTAACAATCTCTCAACGAATCAGTCGCACGCGACTGCGGATATGTGTATTTAAAAAAAAAGTCCTGGCCGAAGTCCCGTCCTAACCTGCCGCACGGCAGACGATCTTTCCTCCCTACACCGGCGACGTGCGTGCTGCCTATACCCACAGGCGCCCCTAGCTCGGGGCCCGTCACGCACGCCCTGACTATACAGAGCGTTGCAGCAGAGATGTGCAGTTTCCGACTGCAACTCCTGTCGACAGCTGAACAATTCAAGCTTATATCTGAAAACCTACCAGAACTAGTAGTTTAATTTTATACACAACCTTCATGCTCGTTCCTACGGTTCTTTCCAGGTGATACGGGCATTTTGGTGTCGACTTATGAGATTAATTTTTCATCATGAACACCTGGAATAAAAATCAAAAGTTGCATGTCTTACAGTTTACACCATATATATGAAAACGTACAAGAATATGTTATTTATATAACATTATCGGAAAAAAACTTCTATACGTTACTGAACAATGCAATCGGGACCAAATTTCGTTTCCTTAACGCAAATGCGAAATCCATATTAGGTACATGGCTGGAATTTATTTACGGTATTTTTAAAAACTCTTCAGATTATATATACGTAAATTATAAATTATCCGTTACAGTTTTATAAATTAAAAAATCTATCAGAAACTTAATATCTTATATTTTAATTTACTTCAAGTTTAAAATCAAATATTTAATATATATTTTGACATAGTGTTTACTTAAGGTTTAGAGTGAAATCGAGATGAGGGAAATTATTTTTTAAGCTGAAATTAATGTTTGTAGTCAAATGATAGCATTGCAGTCAAGTGTTTGCCCAAGAAAAATATGTTAAAAATTTTGACACGATAAGTCAGTTGATTCAAATGCTTCTATAATGAATTTACATAGACAATATAAATTTATAGAAAACTCGTTTCACATAATTGTATCTGTTTCATTAAATAATCAATCCATCAAAATTAAAACATATTATTGGCAATGTTGTTAGCTACGAAGATTTTTCATATTTTCACCAAGTATACAAATAAATATTTTAGCATTCTCTGTAGATAATCTGATTTAAATGTAGTAAAACATACTGTATGGATTATAAATATCATCTCGTCTCACAACGGAGAAGTGTTTTATTATTTTTATATTGCAAACATCTTGGATTGGGATTATTTAAAGTACCCATTTGCAGTTAATGACTTTCCCAATGTCTATTGTGGGAATAAAGTTGAGCTAGGTCTATATCATTGAAACTATTACACAAAAATTCAAATGAACACAGATACCATTTCATCCAACACTTGACTCATTTAAAACTTAATCTACTGAAATATTTCATCCAGTAATTAACAGGCATATATATATAATCTAAATGGCTAACTTTAAGGAATTCAATTGAAATTAAAAATGAGAACGTGTATTACTAAAAAAAATTAACCTAATTGTCTTATCACCAGTAATAGACACCAATCTTCAGTATGTGTACTTTATTATATAAATATATGAGCGAGTTTTTCAGTACTCGCCTTGATGACGAGAATATTCATGTATTCTCATGTTGCGAATAAACACGTTATACGAAACACCGACACGAAATATAACGTATAATTTTTTTTTTTTAAATCATGCCGAGCGTGATAAATATACGAAAAAAAGTGTTTTTACCCCATTTCTGGACGCGAATCACACGTAGTTTCCACACCCGCCGCTAGAATTCGTTGCCGGAGCAGCTACGTCTACCATCGATTTGGAGACAGAAATTTTAAACTATAAAATGAAACGACTCCGATATAACAAAAAAAAAGACTTGAAAAAAAATAATAACCACGGATTCGTACCACTTCGTACCACTTACATACTCAACTATTATTTTCTCCCAAAATATATGTGAATTTTTTGTCTAATCGTTTATCATATTGTTGTATGCCACTAGAAAGGACGTCAAACGGTGGTCAAGTTTATGGTTAAATGTTAATTTCTTCCATGGGTGGACATAGTGTCTTCTGCCTCCGAGGTACGGATATAGGATAAAGTTAAGGGGTTGCTAGTTACCAGAATCACTGGCGGGATGCCACTCATCACAGCTGATCAATTAATTCGGACCCGGGAGCAGTTTTTAATTTGCGAATCCATCGAGTGTTCGACGGCCGCATGCGTGCCGGAGGTCGTCGACCCCGGAGGCGCCCCAGGCCTTGATCGCGGGCCCTGGGCCTCCCCTGCCCGACTTGCGGCAGTCAGGGAGGCCTCCCTGCCCGCTCAACCCCGGGGCTTACCTGCCGGCGCCCCTTCCTCCGCCACCCCCGCGCAAAACAACCCTCCTCCAGGCGTCAACACGCGACGGTGTCGTCGCAGGAGGGTGGGGGAGGGGGGGGGGGGGCTCGGAGGATGCCGCCGCAAGACACGGGGGTCAAGGCCGAGGTCGCTCGCCGCGAGGTCTCTCACGCCATCTGTCTTGTCCTTACTGTCCACTGAGGTTACTTCTACGACAGATTCCTTTCCAAAGAAATACTTTTGTGGAACTAAAATAATTTTTTTTTTTTTTAATTTTCGTACAGCACATGGCTTCGGTTATTTTTGCATGCAAGAAACACGTTTTTTCGAGATAATACTAAGTGTTCTTGCGAAAACTTTGACAAAAAAATTTTTAATTTTTAACTAACTAGGCCCGGCATTCGTTGCTATGCCTCTTTAATTGTTTTTTTTTTTTTTTTTGTAATTTACTTGAAGTAGGTTCTCACATACAAAAGATTTATATCTCCCTTTCTTGATATCTCTATCTCTCTATACACCTATCCATTATCTCCATATCACTATATTGCTCTCTATAGATTTCTATTTATATGTGTTTCGACATATAACTCGCTCTATATCTCCGTATATATACATCACCGTATCTATATATCTCTACATCTCCCTATATATCTATATAGATCACTTGCTTTATCTCTATATCTCTGTACATCTTCATTTTTATATCTATCTATACATCTCACTATATCTCTTTCTCTATCTCTTCCTACCCATATCTTTACCTTTACAAAACAGAAGATGAACACACAAACATTAATTTATATATATTTACCTATCTATAATTTTATCTATCTTTTTACCTGTCCAAAAAATGACATAAGTATATAAAAAGGTATATAAAACACGCGCGTATTCGAATGCAACGTTGTTTCAAAATTTCAAAGTATTATGTGAAGAATATTCGGAGACTTAACATTCTGAACGAACGAACATTTACATTTTTTATGCATATAGATTGATGTTTCAATCAAGCATAGTTTATTTAACCCATGGATAAGAACGTTAAAAAATCCAAACAATGGAACTATATTTTGTTGTACTATGCTTATTATGTGATTGAGTAAATACTGAAAATAAATTCATGTAACGGTTTACAAATAACTTTTACTATTGTAGGTACTGGGATAACACAAAGCGTAAATGCCGAGGTAAGAAACCAAACTCAGTATTACTGCGAACACTTTTTTGTTGTGATACAGTTGTTTTTTATGTAAATGCAATAATTTAGAAATATCTGTAATTTTACATTAATACTTCTGTTCCATTTACAAAAAAAAACATTCCAATGTGTCTAATTTACATTTGGATTTTGTTATGTCGTTGGTTCATTGTCGTGCCCTGCTTTTTAACTAACAGCGAAATACGAGTTACATTACATCCGGTTAGAAAATTCACGATAAAACATTATGTGAAATGTCCATGTAGTGAAACATTGGTATGAACTGGCCTTAAACGAATATAATTACGTGTAATTACAATCACCCAACGTGGAGCGCCTTAAGGAAACCCCTGGTGTTAACGAAACATTTCAAAATCATTCGAGATTACGAACAGCAACTTGCTCATAAAATTTCACTATTATGGTTTCGAGTTGAAATTTTTTTTAAAAAGAAAAACGGCTGAAAAGGATGTATTGATTGACGTTTTAAGTGTAAATAATTTGATACGCGTTATAGGAAGTAATATAGAAATGTGCAGCTGTTCTTTAAAATCAGACATACAATCAGTATGGTCACCTCTTAAAATCTCATTGAGGTGCGTTGCTAACGAAAAGATTGCTCGCCAGTTCAGTGCCAGGTACGTAGTGGCGAAGAGGCGGGTAATGCGCGAGCCATTGTCGCCCTTAGAGCCCCCGCGCTTTCTGACCGGTTGTTCCCAGCCTGGCGACTGCCTATAGGCTTCTTGCAAGTGTGTGCTGGTCTTGCAGCCTCCCTCTGTCTTGTTTCAAGAATTCCTCTGCGTGATGCTCCGACGCAAACCAGCGTGTTCGTCCTGCGAGAAGAGTGTCATACAATGTTCAGTGAATATTCTTCTATTTTTAATAATAAAGTTTTTTTTTAATTTGACGTCCAATAAACCGGCAGTGTGTTTATAAATACAAGCCTTTTAAAACCATGACCTGACAGCTTGCAATGTGCCTATTATATACCCAATATAGTTTTAAAAACATAATTTTTTTAAGTACATAACTGTATTCTTAATTTTCAAAACTACATTCATAATTTTCTCGTTTTTTTTTTTTTTTTAAATATTGCCCATCTTGTTAATTTTTGTGTCTATGAACTTTGATTCGCGCATTCCACCACAGATGGCAGCACCGTGGTTACACACAATAGCAGAACCAGCAGAATTGTACACATGTTTGAATTTCAGCCTATCACAAAATGAATCCGCGAATTTTTCCGTTCTCTAACGACTGGTTACTAAAAATGTTTTAAATCGCGCCATTGTGACCCCAGCAGCAGACGACGGTCAGCGTGGGGTGGGGAGTGGTTGGGGGGGGGGGATGGGAGAAGAGGTAACAGGCCACTAAATTTAGTCGCTGGAACGACAGGGGCGCACACAAAGTGCTTGTTTTATCGCCCGCCGACGTGTTCGACACCTGGGGCCGCGACGTCGCCGGCTATTCTGGGGCCGCCGGGCGAAGGACAGTCGCGGTGCTCCGCCGCGCTCTCTCGCATCGCGCACATGCCTACACGTGAAGCACTGCTGTTCATATGGACTGTCGTGGTCTTTCAATGATTCACGTGACTGGCAGTTAACATTTATAGATAGGTTCTTTTGATGCTTTTTGATGTATTTTTACTTCGTTTTATTTATTTAAGTACATTTTGGTACAAATCATTTTAATTCTATTGTATCGAGTGATTTTGCTTGATGTAGTATTATGTTTCCGACTCATTTCGGTATATGTGGATTTATTTCATTTCCATTGGTATCGTTTAAGATTATTTCGGTTATTTCACATTAATATGATCAAGTAGAAAACATTTCCACACATTTCAGTCTTTTCAATTTATTTATTTCGTTACAATTCATGCATTTAATCATTGAAATTCGTTTATATTAAGGTACTCTTATATCGTTATACATACACTGTTATACATACGCCATTGCAGTTTTGCGCTGTTTGTCATGGGAAAAATTCATAAATTCAAATTTAAAAAAATGAAAACATAAACCCAGAGAAAACAAGCCTAAATCACTGACGATCTCATTAGGTTTTCTATGAAGAAAAATTTCCCCGGAACAACGCAACTGTTTTGTCATAGGAAAATCTACTGTTTTTGTCGGTGTTGTCATTGTGTTTTCCATAATATATGTTTATAGTCAACATTTGCTGCGTTGTCCAGGTTTTGTTGCCTGTCTGCATTTACTGTTATAGTTTGAACTACCTCGTCTATTTTACCACGCTGTGTTCGTCTGTGCTGTCATTATTATTTTTTTTTTCATGACCAAATTCTTTCCACGGAAGTCTTTGGCTCTCTGATATTTGAGTTTCAATAGGTTCGTCTGTGCTGTCGTCGTTGTTTTGTTTATATTGCCTGTTTAGGTTCATCGTTGGGTTTATCTGTTTTACAAAAGCTGATTTAAGCTTGTTTTATTTAGGTTATGTTTTCGTTTTTTTTATTTTGTATTTAGAATATATAATTTTTGTTCCATGACAAACACTACAAAACTGCCATGGCGTATGTTCAAGAAATTGTACTAAATGGACTATTATGTAATCTCTTTCTGATAGAAGAAATACTCTCGATGCTATATTTATCTATAATTGTTATAATCACAACATCAATTGTCCCTACATTTATAAAACCACGAATATTGAAATTCCTTCCACCTTTTATATGTACCTTAAAAATAAATAATGATATTTTATATAAAATACTTACTCATTTCAACAAATATGAGAGCTTTTTACAGCTAATTAGTAAGAAGATGCGATTTTAAAATGTTCTGTGATCTGCCTATTTATATAAATTATTTCATACTCATATTAACTAGTTTTAATCATGTCTTGTTAATCTTTATTTTGTTTACTTGTTGTTGATGTCTGCTTTGCAGTACCAGCTTTAGAATATTATAATTTTTTCCTTGCGTTGTTTTTTATGTTTTTATTGTTTATATTACTTGTTCATTATGTGTGTTTTTGAAATTTTATTTTTGAGTTTCTTGTTCTTTGTTTGTGCATACCACCAAGTTTCTAAAACCGTTCGTAGACATATAATAAATGTCAAATTAATAAATGATTAATTTAAGATATAAAGCAGTCGATAGATGAACTCCTGGTGAAATCAAAGGCTTTATTCACTGTCAGATATAATTTTATGACGAAGGGGGTTGATCATTTCTGGCATAGTTTTCCAAAAATCCATAATACATCTTATTGGTTTTCTCACCAAATATTTTTGAATTGGCAGCACTTAGTAAAGATGTATAAATGACTTATTTTCAAAATAGAGTTATATTTTTCTATAAAGTGTACTTAATACAAAAGGCAAAATAATTATTTTACAGCATCACACAAGACTATTCATTGGAGTTTAATGAAATGTAGCACGATTATAATATATAGTGTGAAGCAACAACTAGGCCAATTTTAATCCTGGTAAGTTACAAAGGCGCATCGGATGCATTTAGTTTACAGAAAACTTATAAAACTGAAAGTAAAAAATTTATTTCAAATAATTTTTTTTAAAGAAAGCAGGAAGAGAACTTGTAAGTGGAGGATGTAAAAACATCCTATTCTGTTTTTATGATATAGGGGATAGGAACAATTTAAAATTGAACTAACTCTTCAAAAATAATGACTCTTCTCCCGTTTTAATTAGAAAAAAAAGCCCTCTGAAGGCAAAGCGCTACTGAAACTATAACAAGCGTCTCTCATATTTTAATGAATAAGACGTTTTGTATTCATAAAATCAAGGGGAGCATACGCATGGAGAATGTCTGTTTTTGAGTGAGCTGAGTGTATTCAAGAGACGGAAGGGGGAATCACTGAGTTAATGTGATAATGTGGCAGTCATTTGCTAACGCTAGAATCAGGTGTTGTTGATCGCCCTAAACTAGTGAATTTCGACCTGGAAACTGGCCAATTAAGATCTTTTTTTATAAAATTAAGCTTTGAAAATTGCATAAAAAATGTATTGGTAAGTGAAATTAACAGGAAAAAAGTGGTTTCACTTCTACCTAACTTCTGTGTTGAACTGATGGTGCATAATCTGTTCACTCCAAAAAGATGATAGGTAACTATGGGTATATGTATACTATTTGTATTCCCTAGGATTCAAAAAAATACCAGTGATGTTGAAAATAATTGTGTTTTGATATGCGTGAATGTTAAATGTAAACCACGTGTACTATTTTAGAAAATACGTTCTTCGAATAGGGAATAGGGAATATTGATTTAAAACATTTTTACAGACATATGAAAGTGCTGGTTTTCACTCAATGTTATAAAGAAACCACAATAATGTACAAGAAAAAGGAATACGCAATCACACATCGTTACATCGTTACAAGCCAACATCAGCCGATGTCAAACGTGTGAATGCATAGACCGCACAGAGAATTCCGTGATGGAATTAGTCTGTTTGTGCTTGATGACGGGAACAGATCATAGTTCCCGAAACGTATTAACTACCTTTTCTTAAAAAGCCTTCTGGGTTCGTCTGTGGTGTCGTAGTTGAGGTGTCAATAATAACTGTTTATCATCATTGGGTTCATATGTTTGTCGTTGTGTTGTCCCATGTCTGTTCTTCTTTATTTTGCTGTTATTGTCGCAACTGTCCCGTCATTGCCAGCCCAACGTGCTCGTCTGTGATGTGACATTTTTCTGACTTTTTACTTTCACGGAGTTCTGTGTGCAGTCTATACATTTAAATTTTGGCATCGGGTCGATTTTGGCATGTTTTCCGAGTTTGCGTATTCGTCCTTATCCATTCTTATGGTTTCTCTATGACATACAGTGACAACAAATGCTGTTGTTATGTCCATAAAAATATTTGAATTATTTTTAAATTTATTTAATTAATTTATGTCTGTAGTATTAAATCTAATTTCAACTAATGTTCCCAATAGAAATGTAATTTGTATTCCTCTTGTAAATGCATTCTTTGTAATGATATATGTAAATGTAATCTTAATATAAAAAATACTTAATACTATCATATAACACTTGGTTTAGTTAAGTGGAAATATGAAACAAGTTAACAAAAAAATTACCAATGCCTACAGTAACGTATGTGAAAGTGTAGTTTTATTTTCTAGTGAATTTTTTTGTTGTCCTGCTTATTATCTAATGCTCAAAGAAAATTATATCCTGCCACCGTTTGTCAGAATTACAAATTACTTAGGATTAGTGTCTAGTGTACATGTGTCAAGCTAGTCCAATTTTAAGGAATATAAATACATAGTCATTTACACGTTTATTGTTATAATATGCCCAAAGAAAAACTAACCACTTTAAAAAAGTGTAAATACATTTTTTTCCTGGGATTAATGCTAAGAGCAAGATTATTTTATTTTCATTAACGTGCAATGAATTTTTTCCAAGACTGTTTAAAAGAGCGTTTAGATAAAAGCGATTTTACTGTAAAAATATTTGAAGCTATTTTAAACACAACAAACGTAAAACTATTATTACAAGGATTGGTTAACATATATGAGAAATTCTGACAATCAAGAATCGTTGTTTGTTTTGGTTTTGAGTGCCTGAGAATAGTTTAAACAGTTTAATTGGTTTCGACATTACATGCATGTATTTTGAGCTCAGCTGTTCAACAGTAATTATGAAGAACTAACGATGTCATTAGTGAAATGTGACCGGTGATACGTATACCCTCGTTACAAAAATAAATGAAGTGTCAAAAAACGAGATCTGAAAATCAATAGCACTAACAGTTGGAAAGAAGCATCTTTTGTACATCCAGCGATTAATTTCAGTGAAAAAACACAGAAATATTGATTCATTAAGTATAATTAAATATTTTAGAGAGTAACTGATCAAATATTTATCTTAAAAATATAAACTAATAACTTTTTTAGATTAACTAAACTTTATATTGTAATGTATGTATATATTCACTACAGCATCAAGTTTAAGAAATATACTAAAGTAATTGAGAAGTAAGATCGCTAGGTTCCCTTAAAATCTAACTCAGTTTGTATCCCGGTGGAGCCAATCCAGATTTTTCACAAATGGTAAACATAGCGGACGTTGGCATAGGTGGGAGGGTTTTCTCAGGATACCTTCGTTTCCCATGTAATTGCATTTCATTACTGCGCCATTTTACCAGTCACAATCCATCCGTTTCTTAATAACATGGATGAAATAAAAACTTGAAAATACTAATTCCATTTAAAGAATTTAAAGAAAACGTCATCCTTTAAACAGATATTTTATAAATTTATCAAAAAATAATGTCCTGCTATAGGTGTAAGTATCTGTCATGTACATAATCAAAGTCTGATCAAGTTTGGAGGCAATGCGCTGTATTAAAGTCCAAACCGGATAGAACCAGTAAAAAAAGCATAATGGAAACCCATTAGGAATAAAAGACCGGATTCGCAACTGAAATCATGTGTGAAAAGGATGAGATTAAAAATTAGCACTGAAAAGCAAATGATAGATCGTTAATACGCAAATAAATCAACAAATCGTTTGCGATAACAATTTAGGTACATATTAAACTCAATTTAAAATTAAATCAATTTTAATTAACCTCGTTCTAAAAATAGCTATTTTTTTTGTGTGCTCGCCCTCTCTGGGAAACAAAATGGGGCCCGTTGATTAGGCCGCATGCGAACGGGGTGCTACAACAGAGAGAAAGTTATTAGTAGCAGCGCCATTCTGCTGTCGCAATGTTGTGACATCCTTTAATCGCTAAAAATACATTTAATTGACCTGGAGTGGATTCCACATCTCGCTTTAAAATTTAAGGATTGAATAAAGGATTGAAATTTGTTTAATTACATTAGTTTTCATATTTTATAAACGTGTACATATATAGATATTATTTTAAAGATTGTTTTACCCCAAAAAGAGTGTATATTTTAAAATTAAATATGCTGAAACAGATAAAGTGGTAAATCAGATTGTTTGCAAAATAGCTAGTCATAATGTGATATAACAATGAACTTACGTCATGGACGAACTTCTTTCTAAACCAAATTTTTGTAGCATTTAAATTGTAGCTTAGACATAGCATTCTGACATCTCAGAAAACCAATAAGAAAACAATTATGGGTGGAATGTAGTTGTTTTTAAACATATATAATTGAAATTATTTACGTATAATTATGGGCATGGTTCACTCTTTGACGATCTGTGTACGGTCGCAAAACCATGTTTACTCCAAGTTTACTTTGTGATATTAGGACAATCTGAGATTTTTGAAATAATGACACACGTATTAATATTTAACATTGTGATTTGTAAATTTATTTTCGTTACTTTTCGCCGTAAAACGCTGAAAATTAAATATTGCACTTAGTTCTAGATCCTTAAGAATGAAATTCTAAATTTAAAATCAGGTGACTTTTGGCCCACTATCCCGGCATTTCATTGAACAGAGAATCATATAATGGACGCCTCAATAACAAGTTATTGTGTCACGTAGTGGTGTGTATTAAATCAATGAGTTAAATAATGGAAACATAGTTACATTGCCTTAATTTAAGTGCTACAGAAACGTAAATATATATTCTATTTTATTATTGTTTTGGAGTGAATCCTGTCGAATTCGATTGGAACTGCAACACAAAAATCCGAAAGATCAATGCTCAGAGATCCTTTGGTCATTCGCTAAGTGGCTTTTCAATAAAATGCAGTTTTGTAGATATTTGCAAAATATACGTATGTTTTGATGATAAATGTAATTTATTAGTTTGGAAGTTACGTTATATTTAAAGCACTTCATTAAAATGTTGGGTAGTGGTTCTAACGACTATTTCAACGTTTCACATTTCCTTTAGATTATTTACACAAATCACCGAACTGAGTGGCGAATTCCGATGAACATAAGCTATAAAACACATTAATGTTAAATGATGAAACTGGCCAATCATGGAGGAGCGATTTAAATAAGTAAGAAAAAACTTAGTCCTCTGTGCAAAGATGCTACGTTCCCTCTTCTCTATATCCTACGGTATATCCACGGGAATTACTTCATTCTACACCATTGTGACGCAGAGACCATTACCATTTTAAAATCAGCTTGGAAAAAGCCAGCCTTGGTGGTTAAGGAGTTGGTATGAGACATTGCCCTTTTGGAACTAAATGGGACAATGTTCACAAGTTTGTAAGACTACAATTCATTTACGACGAACAAAGATCACAGGGAAATATAAAATAAATAAAGTAATTTTGTTCATCCCATCTTATTAATACATGAAGGTGATATTTTTGATATTTGTTATTCAATCACGTCTTTAACATTCAACCGATTTTGATCAAATTTGGTACACATGTAGCCCGTAAACTCGATTAAAAAATATGTATTGTCTCATTACGAAATTCAACCCTTAAAGGAGTAAAATAAAGATGAAATAGGTTTATAATTAAAATCATAGAAGCCAAGATATTGGGTATGAAATTATTATAAACATACAGTTAGGGAGTGTCTTTATTAACGCGAAGAAAAACGTGTCAGGAGTGGGATTTATGTTGTTCCTGCAAAAGAAAGACTTGTGGTCGTTAGTATCGCCTTATCATTACATCCTAAAATAGCGTGACTCTCACGACAGGCCCTCACAAACAATGTGTCTACCTAAAAACTTTAGTTGAATCGTGTATAGCCACCCATAGAGCCAATGGTGTATTTTATTAAACCCAAACAGTTTAAAAAAATTACTAATTACAATCTCTCTTGCCCTACTTCCTGTAGCTTAAATATGAATAAAAATACCTATAGAGACATAAATATGTCAGTTTGGATATTAAAAATCTGGTTACCAAATTATTTATTTACTACAGAACAGATTTTGATAAAAATTGAAGCAGTTATATCCCCTGTACTGGATTTGTTGCTCAATCACTTAAAACTATCTTACCGATGTCTATGAATTTCGCAATAGAGGTTTCGAATGCAATGGATTAAAGGTATGGTGATTTTTTTCTGTTAAAAAAAATTCGAAATTTTGCTACTAAATTCCATTTTCAGAGACAACGTACAGCGACACAGCCGACAGTAAGAATAGCCATGTATCTCCCACTGGCTGTGTTTGAAGTTTCAATAAATATTGCTTTTAATTATCATGTATTTTAAAATCCAGAACAAAAAAAAATATACCTTATACTTTTATTTTTTGCTATTTCAAACAACTACATTGTGATGATATTGCTAATATCGGTTATTCTAATCGCGATGTAGATATATACAGATCTGAGTACATCATAACCTTTCACGACCTACAGACGGTGACTGTAATGCTGATCAAAACGTCGAAAATTCTGGATGTGGTTAGAACCATCAAGCCTACATTGTTATAAAATTCAGTTAATTTACAGGCTTTCCAGCAAGATTACATCTAAAAAAAGGGCTGTTTTGTAGTTACAGATAGTATGCCAAATATCGTTAAAATACACGTAAAAATATTTTTTTTTGTAGACTTGAAAATTGTTTCAACATTTTGTTGATACTCAGATAGGATTATTGAAATTCATCTTCAAAGAATGTTACCCAAGTACCTGAAAATTTACGAAGCTATTTGTAAATTCACGATTATTCGTAGATTATTCGTGCTAGTGTTATCCATACATTAGAGTTGGAAAACTTTATTATTGTAAATAATTCAAGAAATTACCACAAATGTATGTGAATGGTGTGAATAAAATAAAAAAAAAACACTACCTTAACCCTATCGTTGAATAATCCAAATTATTAATACCGTACAAATTGCATCATCAATATTGTTTTTATGTTACAACAAAAGTTTTATTTAATTATTTGACATTTTAAAAAAGTATTGATAAATAAATTATTATTAAATTTCCCTGGCGTGCTAGGTAGGTAAAACCAATTTATTGTGTGAAATAAAGCTAACATTCGTACAAGGTTTAATAAAACCCTCCCCGCAAATTTTCATTTCGTAAAAAAGCCATAACAAAATACTTGAGTAAAATATGTTTAGCATGTTTGAAGCAAACATTTTTATATGGTAAGTAATTTTATTTAAGAATTCTATAGTATTTTACACAATAATATTGATGCTGTTGTTGTGTTGGTGTTGGTCTCTAACATGTTTTTACGTAGCGATTTTATGAGTTGTATTTGACTATATATACAACATAAAAAGGAAATAATTTATGTGGTTTGAAAGAGTAAAACACTTGAGATGTAATAAAATAACAATTTTATACTAAATACAAGTTCATATAAGAACTCGCTTAGGTTGAAATCTATGTAAAATATGGTGTTATAATCAAAAGGCTTTCATAAGAGTAAGAAAGCTGTTAATTTCAATCAACTGGTGACATTTAACATCATCTCCTTAGAATTCACATTTTAGTTTTAATATTTATGTGTTAATTCAACTTCACTAGAAATCACGTGACAAAGTTTCAAATTGTAATATTAATCTCAGATATAGCATAATTCTGAGCCGAACTTATTATGGATATAAAATAATACAAGAAATTTGCGGGAAATTGCATAAAAATGTTAAAGGTGCATTATGTTTACTTTTATTCTGCAACTGTAATTTTTCAAATTAATATTCAAAAATGGTTATATAGTTACAGAAATTGTTAGGGCTTCGTAGGGCGTGAAACGATTAGCAGCTTCTAAATCTTAAAGTATTTAGATATATTTTTGATAATACCAGCCGGAAAAGAGGAGCAGTTTGCATTAAATATATATATTTAAAAAAAATTTGTAGGAAAAATATGTATTATTTTAATACTGAGTCAAAACATCAAAGCCTTTGGCATGAATTGTAGCTAGTTGTTGGTGGTTCTGAAATGCTTAATTGAAGCAAAAAGAAAATTGGATTAGGAGGCGCTCTCCAATTAATTTTGAGTGTCTGTCAAGTATTCTTCAAGAGAAGTCCTTTTGAGCCGCGATGGTAAGAGGCTGATTCATGCATTACTCTTCAACTTTACCGCGCCTGCTCTGGGAAACTCAGTTACCGCATGAATCTAATTTGTGCATAATTTTTTTAACTAATGGAGTAATTTGAACTATTGTAACAACGAAAAAAATACCGAACTCATCTCATTGAACAATCATCTTACACATCTTCAGCACTATCTTTTTCTCATGAAACAGAACCGACTTTAATTTACATAGTCTACAGGAATGATGTGAAAGTTTGACGTTATAACTTAATGATGTAGTCAGCGTTCTGAACAATGACTGGAACGGATATTAAATGTAGGTGTTGAGTAAAAAAAAAAATTCATGTTGGTAGAAAATACGGATACCTGTTTACATGTTTTAGAGTTTGTAAAATATGTAACATTTGATTTTTGATTCTCTGAAATCTGTTCATCATGTTTTACGAAGATTAGAGGCAAAACTAATTGTAATAAATGTAACTGCCCTAGTTTCTTTAGGAATTAATGTATACGCATGTATACAAGGCAATGAAAACAAGATATAGTTAATTTTTTAAGTTGAGATTATTCACCGGTAAAGATTATAAATATATATATATATATATATATATATATATATATATATAAGTCGTAAATTCAAGCGCAGAGCATCTTACAAAGCAAATTACATCAGTTTAGCCAAGTAAATTGTAAATTTCGAATGAAAGTGTCACGAATGGATTATGGTGTGAACATAGGAAACTACGAAAATAAATTGAATATAATATTAAGATATTACGTAATATAAACACTAAGAGATAAAGAACCTTTTTTTACAATTTCTCGACCCAATACCTGGGATGATTTATTTCTTACAAGAGACCATGACCTAACTAACGCAAGAAAATAAAGCCATATAAAAAAGCAGAAAATATTTATCTACATATAAGGCTAGAGTGCCTTAAACCCATGAAAGCATTTAGTATCTCTTGTTTCAAATATATTTTGTCTCTTTAAATATGATATTAAATTTAATATCATACTTAGAAAGTATTTCAAATCTACATTTCATGTTAGCATAGTGAATGGTGGTTCGTGGTCCTTATTTTGCCAATCCTCGGTACGTTTCATTCGTGTGAATGCCGATGCACAATTAGATTTTACCTTCCGAAACTAGTACTAAGGATTATATTATTAATAAAATGAAATTTCTTGGATTTATGTCATTGAAATTTTTCACTGTTTTTCATGGGAAAAATTCATATACGCTAAATAATAATAAAAAAATAACCTACACCTATCCTAAATTAGGTGATGTCAAAAAGATAGACCCAACGATGAACCTAAACAGGTATTATGGAAAACACAACGACGTCATAACAGATGAACACATTCAAACTTAAATATCAGACAGCAAAATAATTCTGTGGAAGGAATTTATTTATGAAAAAAATAATAACAGCACAGACGAACACAGTGGGAAAACTGTCGACGAGATGTCGAAACTTTAGACAAGGAAAAAAAAAAAAACAAAGCTATTAAGTTAGTGCCCATTTCCACCATTTATCTAATGTCAGCTATTATTTGGAAAGTTATTTTACAACTTTTAAACCTTTATGTAAAAATATCTGCATTCAGAAATAATTACATCAGCTTAAGGTGCAGTTTCACACACTATTTTTCATTTTTTTTCTCGTCATTATATTAGTTAAGGAAATTTATGTAAATTAAAAAATATGCCTCTCTTGAATTTGTTGTTTTGTCACTTATATTTTAAACAGAGATTTCTTTAAATGCTATAAAATATCGCACAAATATTTTTAATTTTTATCACTTGCATGATATTTTACAGTAATTACATCACACTTAGTACATATCTGTTGAAAATATTTGTGAGAGAACGATAAAAGCAAGAGAATTATAGCGTAAATTTATGAAACTAGACCTTAACTAACAGAAATGACAAGAAAACTAAAAAATAATAACATGGTGTATGAGATCCCACCTTAATGCAGTGACTTTTTTTTCTCATAAGACAAAGATTCTTGAAAACATTTATAGTTTTTTTTTTCAGATGCAATTGATTTGATACACACACCAATTTACATTTGTACTGTTTATTTATAATCGATAACATCAGACACACTAGGAAGCGAAATGGTCATCTGCTGATCGTGAACTGGGTTATTTTCTATCAATAATAATACAGGACAACATCCAATATTTATACTAAAGTACACATTTTATGTAAATTTTTGAAGGTGTTACAAGTAAGAATAAAGTCATACAGCAATGCTAAATATTCAACGTATGTATTTTTGAAACTCATGTTCTGTACTTTTCAAATACATAAGCTTATTTGTTTTTAGATTTTTCTAAAATACAATCTTAAACGTTGTTACCCATGTTTCAATGCGGAAAGCTCAGGCCAAACTTGTATATATGTAGTTAGCTCAAGCTTGTGCAACAAAAAATAATTCATCGACGAGTAGAAACCAAACACTGCTATTCTTTTGTATTATTTTTATATTGTGTATTTTTCTCGCTAAGTTAGTATAAAGGACTCCTGAAGTAACAATGATGTTGAAAACATGCGGAGAAGCCCATGCTGGAAAAAACTTTTAATTTTATTGTGCAGTGACACGTTAGCATTGGAAAAATAGCCTGAGCTCAATCTGAGAGAGGTTAACGTACTTGAAACATTGTTTACTGAAGCAAGCAATATCACTTATTATTAAAAGGTTGGTAAAATTTAAATATAACAATGCACATTATCCCAAAAACATAATTTTACACATATGCATTTTGTGAAGACAAATAAAGCACAAATTACGTTACACATATATAGCCTATATACTCATTCTGACGGGTACATTGTTTTGGAAACTATTAAACACACTTAAACTGGGGGGGAAACAAGCTGCGTTTCATGCCATTCAGCTCATAGCACGTGCAAACAACATAAATGAATGTTTTAAAAAAAGGGGGGAGGTACAATGCATACAGCAATAACGTGGGAACATGTGGCCACGAGAGAAGGGCGTGAAACAGTGCCGAGGCACACACAAGGAAGAGAAAAGAGCAGGCACAGAGAGACGAAGAGGACGGTGAGCGCGAGGTAGAGAGAGTGTGAGAGAGTAAGAGAGACAGAGAGAGAGTGAGTAAGAGAGACGGACCGGGGGCCCGCGGCTTCAGGTAGTCCACGACGCGGACGTCGGACGGTGACGTCATGCCGCAGCAGAAGTCCGCATCTGAAACACAGCAAGGGACGGCATGCCTTGCCTACTGAGCGTCGAGAACTGCTTCGAAAGCAAAGCAAACAACGTTTCAAGTACTCCGCGCACACCGAGCCTCGCCCCGGCCGAAAGCCCCCAGCATCACAGAGCGCAGGAAACATCAACTCCCCTAACTCCAGTTCAAACAACTCACAACAAATTGGGAATCAACATTGTTAGCATCAAACTCACGCTCGTTGAGAAGGCACCATCCAGGCTCATATATAAGTGATTAGTATGCACGAGATGTGTGAAAACACATCCGTTAATACTCACACTGCCATTAAAAAAAATTAACTATAGACTTAGTTTAAGTAGACAAAATCACGATAGTATCACCTTGTTGGCTGTTTCAGTATTTTAATGACATAACACAGTTATTTTCTGTCTTAAAGTAGGGCATGATTAAACCCAGGGCGTTCCACCACGAACTGGAAAACAAAGTAAATGTTTTAATTCACCTGTACACGAATATCTGACGTGTAAACCACATTAGCGTTAGAGTCTTAAGTGATCGTTTTCATATGGTAAGAAAGGAAAAAATAATAGATGGCTGTATTGTAATGCCCACTTTTCCAAATAAGGTGTAGACTAAAGTAAGCCGCAGTCTTTTTGAAGAGAACTGCAGATGTTCATTGTCACTGCACACTATACATGTTTTCGAATCGTTCCAAGAAAATGTTATGAACGATATAAATGTATTAAACTTTACAGTTTTATGGGAAATTTACCACTTATCCATGATATCTTCCTCAATTTGTTTTGGAACAAATCAAACGCATAGCAAGTGTACCATGCTTCTATGCTAAATGTCCCATACAGTGGTATAGGCTAATAATTTTAAGTACATTGAGCCAAATTAAAATTACTCTTAAAAGTGAGTAGTAGGAAAATACCGGTTCTGGGACAGGCGCAGGATCCAGGATCCGGCGGTCATCTTGGATGACGTCATCTAATCCGTATGCTAATCCATGCTAATCCGTATGCTAATCTATGCTAATCTATGCTAATCCTTGCCAATCTATGCTAATCCATGCCAATCTATGCCAATCCGTATGCCAATCTATGCTAATCCGTATGCCAATCTATGCCAATTCGTATGCCAATCTATGCTAATCCATATGCCCATCTATGCTAATCCATATGCCAATCTATGCTAATCCATATGTTAATCCATGCTAATCCATGCTAATCCATCCGCCATTTTGTATTTCTAGAAATTTTCACCAACTTCGAATCGTGACGTCACCGTTGCACTTTTCGTCACGGCCGCCATCTTGGATTCGAATTTTTTTTTTTCGAACTTCAACTTTTCGAAATTCGATGTAATCATCAGCCGCCATCTTGTTTCGTCTGCTGGTGGCCGCCATCTTGTTTTCGTCTGCTGGAGGCAGCCATCTTGTGACGTCATATAGTTCTGTTGGTCGCCACCAGATAGCAGCAGGGATTATTTTATCTTTTTCTTTAACTAAAATATTTTCAGTGCCGAGGCTGGGATTCGATCCATGGGACGTGAAAACGTCCAGGATGTCGTGGTTACGAGGCGGACGCCTTGACCACTAGACCACGAGACCAATTGGGATATGGTGAAATAAATAATCTATATATGCTACGTACTGACGGCAAGTTTATGATAAATGGGGGGAGGGTGTTTTTGCCTTCCTTAATGCATACCTAAGGCGCCACATTTGAAATTAAAATTATTATACAGCCGCCATCTTTAATTCCAGCACAGACTACCAGATGGCGCTAAATTCAAAAAATTAGTTGCCAGAGGCGCCGCCATCTTGGTTCTCAAGTTGGCTGGTAGATGTCGCTAGTATCGCGCGCCAAATTCAAAAATTAGTTGCCAGAGGCGCCGCCATCTTGGTTCTCAAGTTGGCTGGTAGATGTCGCTAGTATCGCGCGCCAAATTCAAAAATTAGTTGCCAGAGACGCCGCCATCTTGGTTCTCAAGTTGGCTGGTAGATGTCGCTAGTATCGCGCGCCAAATTCAAAAATTAGTTGCCAGAGGCACCGCCATCTTGGTTCTCAAGTTGACTGGTAGATGGCGCCACCGTCGCCATATTTTAGTTCATACAATCGATACCAGATGACGCCACCATCGCCATCTTTAGTTCCTAGTGTTGCTACCAGAGTGTGCCACCATCGCCATCTTTAATTCTTAAAGTTACCGCCGGAGCGCGCCACCGTCGCCATCTTTAATTCTTAAAGTTACTGCCGGATGGCGCCAAGTGTTATGTAGTCAGTCTAGACAAGTCGGGATAAGTTTGGAACCTGTAGCCATATTATTATTAATTAATAATGTATGTTTATTAAATATGATAGAGTATTTATAAAATATTGGTGTTGTGTAGAGACTCTCTCTTCTTCTCGTAGTGGCGGAAGACATCTCGAAGGTAGTGTTAGAATTTATGTATTAAAGCAATCACTCTAGCTGAGGAGACTAATAACTTATAGTTACAATTCAATAATAGCGGCAATTAAATGTTTTGAAATTAAAGCAAACAACGTAAATGTTAAACACATATTTATTTAAATCTTATTACAAACAGCAAGGGGTAAGAACAATTGATGATTTAAAAGAAGTAAATAACGAGTAATAAAATCACATAATATTCACACACTACACATCATAGTGACAAAGACAACATTAACTCGAGACCCAATACCTAAATATTAAGCATAACTACAAGTTACATAGAGTATAATAAACTCTGAAATACATATTAAAGAGAAAATTGATATAAATAACATTATACTTTGCTCAATAGTTCCAGAAGTAATGAACGTACAGCTACACGGGCAATCTCAACAGTTCTTTCATCACTAGTGTTTTCTGTGGAACATACTTGAGTGGTGTCTTCACTGATCGGACCTAGATGACTGAGATCTCGGGTTCGACTCTTGCGAGATGTAGGAAGGCGAAGCTGACGCCGGCGTTTAGGCTGGACTGCTACTGATGTAGTAGGTGCTGGCGATGTAGCACCCATCTGGGTACAGGCAGTTGATGTCTGTACTGGCGAAGTCTGGCCACATGCAGATGCTGGTGGTGACCGAATAGCTGGTAGGTTGAATGCATGTGCGAAAACCTCTTCAGGTGTTGCAGGGAGAACTGTATCGTCTCTCATCATATTCACACTACAATGTCCATAGCCCAGGCAGTTGATAACTCCTAGAGGTGTATCTTGAGGTCCTGGGTTTAAAACCTGTTTCACGTGAAACACAGCGTCACAACTCTCCGAAAAATGTTTTAAAACACCGTCGATCCACTCACTATAATCAACAGTGCCTAGCCCAGGCGTTACACTGGAGTATATCCTGTTCGGTTGAAAGTTAGACATCTTGGTTAACTACTTCTGCTGTAGGTCCTTACACCACCACAGTTTCAGCTCGACTGCCATCGCACGAGGCGAGGGTCGTATCACTTGGATACAACATTCCAACACGGTGATCAACCATCCAAGCCCTAAGCATGCTCGCATTGTGTCTTGAGATCGAACCTGGACATGTATTATTGCACGTGTACAATTTATTTAATTCTTTCAATGATGGACAGTCATATTCTGCTTGTACATCTAATATTAGCACATGATGCTTACAATAGTTAGTTAGCCACCGTTTCTGCTCTATTCCTACAACCAATACAGGGCCGGTGAAATGACTTGCCAATATGTTGGGTATTGAAGCATAAGGAAAGAGTCCGTGTTCCCAATGTAAACCATGAAAATTTCTAGTGAGCCAAGCATTTGTTTTTTGATGCTTCCTGGTGAGATATCGCCATTCAAATGGAGGTTTAAAGTTACGTGTTATTACATTTCCTTCTTCATCTGCAATGCTAAGTTCCTTGATAATAAACCCATACTGACTAGAGAAGCCTTGGAGGTTTACACATTTCGTCATGGAGGTCGAGACGAGACTAAGCCGGTAATGTACTGTCAGGTCTTAGATAATGGACGACACAATCTACCTTGTTGCAGGATGTCTCGATTATGTCCGGAGCCTCCTCGTCACAATCACTGGCCCAGTGATGACCGAAGTTGCAGACCTCTAGTTGAAGTAACCATCCTCGGTGACGTAGTGCACACGGCAGAATCCTGGAGTTACTTCCGCGTACTTTGCAGTTGGATCGAACAGCATTTGCTTGAATTTGTAGCAGCAGCTCTATACCCACACGACTATGTGTTGACTGCTGTGTCTAGGGTGTTGACCTCAATTTATACCGCTAGGACCCCCCTCCAGTCCAGTCACGTGTACCGTTGCTTCCGTTGTTGTCCCCCCGCCTTGCTGGCGGCCTCCAACATTCGAACGAGGTGATCAACCATCCAAGCCCTAAGCATGCTCGCATTGTGTCTTGAGATCGGGCCTGGACATCCAAGTTACATAGAGTATAATATACTCTGAAATACATAATAAAGAGAAAATTGATATAAATAACATTATACTTTGCTTAATAGTTCCAGAAGTAATGAACGCACTGCTTGATCAGTGACAGGTGTAACTAAATATTAAATATATTTAATATGTTATTTTCCATTACCTTTCGTGGAATTTATTAATCATTCACTCTACGAAAAACAACTCAAGACAATATACCTGACCAACGAATTAAATACAGTACCGCTATGCCTTACATGAAAGTCTAATTATTCGATAATCTGAATAACCTATAAATCGTTCATGTACAAAGCCACACATACAGGCCAATTGTCTATGGACCATGAGACCGAGTCATGACAATATCAGACGTATAGGCTAGTCATTTCAGAACCGCAGGACCTTCTTCGTCTTTAGATAATTACAGTCATTTAGACCATCATGAAATTTTTATACATACTAAAGGACCAAGCGACCTTGAAAAATATTTTAGTAACACCAAGAGGTATTGAACTAGTAAATATTCAGTCACTACATATTTTACTACGCGCAATCAACAAAACGGAAGCACCATCAACGAAAAGGCAGCACATTTGGAAGCACAGACTACGAAAAGGCAGCACATTTGGAAGCACCGACTACGAAAATGCAGCACATTTGGCAGCACCGACAACGAAAAGGCAGCACATTTGTTAACACCATCAACAAAAAGGAAGCACAATCGGAAGCACATTCATAGAAAAGGAAGCACAATCGGAAGCACAATCACAAAAAGGAAGCACATTTGGAAGCACAATCACAAAAAGGAAGCACATTTGGAAGCACAATCCACAAAAAGGAAGCACATTTGGAAGCACAATCACAAAAAGGAAGCACATTTGGAAGCACAATCCACAAAAAGGAAGCACATTTGGAAGCACATTCAACGAAAAAGGAAGCACATTTGGAAGCACATTCAACGAAAAAGGAAGCACAATCATAGAAACAACGCACAATCGGAAGCACAATCAACAAAAAGGAAGCACATTTTGGAAGCACAATCAAAAAAGGAAGCACATTTTGGAAGCACCATAAAAAAGGCAGCACATTTGGGAAGCACAATCAAAAAAGGAAGCACATTTGGAAGCACCATCAACAAAAGAAGGAAGCACATTTTGGAAGCACCATCAAAAAGGCAGCACATTTGGTAACACAAGTTACGAGAACTAAGTCTTAGTTAGAAATCAGAATGCAAGAAATAAAAACATTTAATTTTTACTTTTAATATTTAATTTATTTCTTAAGATTATACAAATAGAAGTAAAATAAGTCATTATTGTATGTAGCCAGCTTTCCTCAGTTCTTCGAGTATGAAGGATATTTCTTTTATGCACGAATAGTTTCCTGCACAAAGCGAGCCATGTCTTAGCCGGTCAACCAATAAGTTTGGATCTTTCCACGATGTGTAATCAATCTCTTCTACTACCATCTCACTTGCTTGTTTATTATAAATACTTTTAATATCACAATCGTCCCAGTGATCATAATAAGCGTTATCAGATTTATTTATTATAACACGTCGTTTCCATCGTTTCGGTCTCAGGACATCGTTACATTCTTCTATCTTGTCAGCTTTAGGTGCTTCATCACAGTCTATGCTTTTGTTAACAGCCTCAGAGTCACTGTAACAATCACTGTAGAAGGCATCCTCTTCACCCAGATTACCATATGAATTCGATATCGATGATGTCGAAGTGCCATTATCGTCTTCATGCTTCCTTTTTAGGAGTCCATCATCATTTTTACAAAGTAAGAAAGATCTACTTGAATTCGGCTGGAATGTATTCTCACTTTTCACGTTAAGGATTCTTCCATTGTCTTCATTCTTCCATAAATCATCATCGACCTTCAATTTAAGTTTTTCGTCGAGATCGGAAGAGCCACGAACATAATCTCTCTCAAGACAAGGAAAATTATTGTCGTAATGCAGATCACTATTCCTTAGTCTAGTAGCATCGTTGTACTCTGGCTTGTAAGCAGGCTTAATGTTACAAGTTCTGTCATGTCTTTTTAAGCTCTCTCTCCGCGTAAACGACTTGCTACATCGAACGCAACTTATCATATTGCGTAGTGGATTTTTAACACAGTCATTCTTCTGGTGTTGTCTTCCATTCTTACTCAAGATAAATTCTTTGCTGCAAAACTTACACCTGTGTCCTTTCGATACAGCGACAGACACCGAATCAGGATTCATATTAGTTACTGTGACTAATGTTAGATACAAACAGACAGTTTTCCAATTGGAACCATTACTTAAATATAATTTTTTAAATATTTCTTAAGCGAGAGTTATCTCATGCAAAGGTACTTGTTGTAAGTAGTTCTGCTTTTCAACAACAGATGACACCACGTATTGCTTGCAGGTAAATATTATTTATTTCTTTCATGCGGGATGCAGGATTCTCACTAACGATCGCAATACAGGGATGGCATCGCTAGACTCCAAGGAGAAGGTAGTTTGTTCATCCAGTTAGTGTTTCTCAAATTTCTCAGGGTATATATTATTATTTGACTTAATAATGATTTTTTTTTAAATTCCACCTAATAAAAATAAAATAGAAGCACTCAGAGAAAACCATCAGGAATGATGTCGTTTATAAACATCATAAATTACCATTTTTTTTTTTAAATATTCCAAATTTAATCCTGCTTAAGCAAAGAGTTCACAAGCGGGCTTGTGCTAGAACTCTCATGTTGCTTAAGCAAAGAGTTCACAAGCCCGCTTGTGCTAGAACTCTCATGTTGCTTAAGCAAAGAGTTCACAAGCCCGCTTGTGCTAGAACTCTCATGTTGCTTAAGCAGAGTTCACAAGCCCGCTTGTGCTAGAACTCTCATGTTGCTTAAGCAAAGAGTTCACAAGCCCGCTTGTGCTAGAACTCTCATGTTGCTTAAGCAAAGAGTTCACAAGCCCGCTTGTGCTAGAACTCTCATGTTGCTTAAGCAAAGAGTTCACAAGCCCGCTTGTGCTAGAACTCTCATGTTGCTTAAGCAAAGAGTTCACAAGCCCGCTTGTGCTAGAACTCTCATGTTGCTTAAGCAAAGAGTTCACAAGCCCGCTTGTGCTAGAACTCTCATGTTGCTTAAGCAAAGAGTTCACAAGCCCGCTTGTGAACTCTTTGCTTAAGCAGGATTAAATTTGGAATATTTAAAAAAAAAATGGTAATTTATGATGTTTATAAACGACATCATTCCTGATGGTTTTCTCTGAGTGCTTCTATTTTATTTTTATTAGGTGGAATTTTAAAAAAAAATCATTATTAAGTCAAATAATAATATATACCCTGAGAAATTTGAGAAACACTAACTGGATGAACAAACTACCTTCTCCTTGGAGTCTAGCGATGCCATCCCTGTATTGCGATCGTTAGTGAGAATCCTGCATCCCGCATGAAAGAAATAAATAATATTTACCTGCAAGCAATACGTGGTGTCATCTGTTGTTGAAAAGCAGAACTACTTACAACAAGTACCTTTGCATGAGATAACTCTCGCTTAAGAAATATTTAAAAAATTATATTTAAGTAATGGTTCCAATTGGAAAACTGTCTGTTTGTATCTAACATTAGTCACAGTAACTAATATGAATCCTGATTCGGTGTCTGTCGCTGTATCGAAAGGACACAGGTGTAAGTTTTGCAGCAAAGAATTTATCTTGAGTAAGAATGGAAGACAACACCAGAAGAATGACTGTGTTAAAAATCCACTACGCAATATGATAAGTTGCGTTCGATGTAGCAAGTCGTTTACGCGGAGAGAGAGCTTAAAAAGACATGACAGAACTTGTAACATTAAGCCTGCTTACAAGCCAGAGTACAACGATGCTACTAGACTAAGGAATAGTGATCTGCATTACGACAATAATTTTCCTTGTCTTGAGAGAGATTATGTTCGTGGCTCTTCCGATCTCGACGAAAAACTTAAATTGAAGGTCGATGATGATTTATGGAAGAATGAAGACAATGGAAGAATCCTTAACGTGAAAAGTGAGAATACATTCCAGCCGAATTCAAGTAGATCTTTCTTACTTTGTAAAAATGATGATGGACTCCTAAAAAGGAAGCATGAAGACGATAATGGCACTTCGACATCATCGATATCGAATTCATATGGTAATCTGGGTGAAGAGGATGCCTTCTACAGTGATTGTTACAGTGACTCTGAGGCTGTTAACAAAAGCATAGACTGTGATGAAGCACCTAAAGCTGACAAGATAGAAGAATGTAACGATGTCCTGAGACCGAAACGATGGAAACGACGTGTTATAATAAATAAATCTGATAACGCTTATTATGATCACTGGGACGATTGTGATATTAAAAGTATTTATAATAAACAAGCAAGTGAGATGGTAGTAGAAGAGATTGATTACACATCGTGGAAAGATCCAAACTTATTGGTTGACCGGCTAAGACTTCTACATGGCTCGCTTTGTGCAGGAAACTATTCGTGCATAAAAGAAATATCCTTCATACTCGAAGAACTGAGGAAAGCTGGCTACATACAATAATGACTTATTTTACTTCTATTTGTATAATCTTAAGAAATAAATTAAATATTAAAAGTAAAAATTAAATGTTTTTATTTCTTGCATTCTGATTTCTAACTAAGACTTAGTTCTCGTAACTTGTGTTACCAAATGTGCTGCCTTTTTGATGGTGCTTCCAAAATGTGCTTCCTTCTTTTGTTGATGGTGCTTCCAAATGTGCTTCCTTTTTTGATTGTGCTTCCCAAATGTGCTGCCTTTTTTATGGTGCTTCCAAAATGTGCTTCCTTTTTTGATTGTGCTTCCAAAATGTGCTTCCTTTTTGTTGATTGTGCTTCCGATTGTGCGTTGTTTCTATGATTGTGCTTCCTTTTTCGTTGAATGTGCTTCCAAATGTGCTTCCTTTTTCGTTGAATGTGCTTCCAAATGTGCTTCCTTTTTGTGGATTGTGCTTCCAAATGTGCTTCCTTTTTGTGATTGTGCTTCCAAATGTGCTTCCTTTTTGTGATTGTGCTTCCAAATGTGCTTCCTTTTTGTGATTGTGCTTCCGATTGTGCTTCCTTTTCTATGAATGTGCTTCCGATTGTGCTTCCTTTTTGTTGATGGTGTTTACAAATGTGCTGCCTTTTCGTTGTCGGTGCTGCCAAATGTGCTGCATTTTCGTAGTCGGTGCTTCCAAATGTGCTGCCTTTTCGTAGTCTGTGCTTCCAAATGTGCTGCCTTTTCGTTGATGGTGCTTCCGTTTTGTTGATTGCGCGTAGTAAAATATGTAGTGACTGAATATTTACTAGTTCAATACCTCTTGGTGTTACTAAAATATTTTTCAAGGTCGCTTGGTCCTTTAGTATGTATAAAAATTTCATGATGGTCTAAATGACTGTAATTATCTAAAGACGAAGAAGGTCCTGCGGTTCTGAAATGACTAGCCTATATGTCTGATATTGTCATGACTCGGTCTCATGGTCCATAGACAATTGGCCTGTATGTGTGGCTTTGTACATGAACGATTTATAGGTTATTCAGATTATCGAATAATTAGACTTTCATGTAAGGCATAGCGGTACTGTATTTAATTCGTTGGTCAGGTATATTGTCTTGAGTTGTTTTTCGTAGAGTGAATGATTAATAAATTCCACGAAAGGTAATGGAAAATAACATATTAAATATATTTAATATTTAGTTACACCTGTCACTGATCAAGCAGTGCGTTCATTACTTCTGGAACTATTAAGCAAAGTATAATGTTATTTATATCAATTTTCTCTTTATTATGTATTTCAGAGTATATTATACTCTATGTAACTTGGATGTCCAGGCCCGATCTCAAGACACAATGCGAGCATGCTTAGGGCTTGGATGGTTGATCACCTCGTTCGAATGTTGGAGGCCGCCAGCAAGGCGGGGGGACAACAACGGAAGCAACGGTACACGTGACTGGACTGGAGGGGGGTCCTAGCGGTATAAATTGAGGTCAACACCCTAGACACAGCAGTCAACACATAGTCGTGTGGGTATAGAGCTGCTGCTACAAATTCAAGCAAATGCTGTTCGATCCAACTGCAAAGTACGCGGAAGTAACTCCAGGATTCTGCCGTGTGCACTACGTCACCGAGGATGGTTACTTCAACTAGAGGTCTGCAACTTCGGTCATCACTGGGCCAGTGATTGTGACGAGGAGGCTCCGGACATAATCGAGACATCCTGCAACAAGGTAGATTGTGTCGTCCATTATCTAAGACCTGACAGTACATTACCGGCTTAGTCTCGTCTCGACCTCCATGACGAAATGTGTAAACCTCCAAGGCTTCTCTAGTCAGTATGGGTTTATTATCAAGGAACTTAGCATTGCAGATGAAGAAGGAAATGTAATAACACGTAACTTTCAACCTCCATTTGAATGGCGATATCTCACCAGGAAGCATCAAAAAACAAATGCTTGGCTCACTAGAAATTTTCATGGTTTACATTGGGAACACGGACTCTTTCCTTATGCTTCAATACCCAACATATTGGCAAGTCATTTCACCGGCCCTGTATTGGTTGTAGGAATAGAGCAGAAACGGTGGCTAACTAACTATTGTAAGCATCATGTGCTAATATTAGATGTACAAGCAGAATATGACTGTCCATCATTGAAAGAATTAAATAAATTGTACACGTGCAATAATACATGTCCAGGTTCGATCTCAAGACACAATGCGAGCATGCTTAGGGCTTGGATGGTTGATCACCGTGTTGGAATGTTGTATCCAAGTGATACGACCCTCGCCTCGTGCGATGGCAGTCGAGCTGAAACTGTGGTGGTGTAAGGACCTACAGCAGAAGTAGTTAACCAAGATGTCTAACTTTCAACCGAACAGGATATACTCCAGTGTAACGCCTGGGCTAGGCACTGTTGATTATAGTGAGTGGATCGACGGTGTTTTAAAACATTTTTCGGAGAGTTGTGACGCTGTGTTTCACGTGAAACAGGTTTTAAACCCAGGACCTCAAGATACACCTCTAGGAGTTATCAACTGCCTGGGCTATGGACATTGTAGTGTGAATATGATGAGAGACGATACAGTTCTCCCTGCAACACCTGAAGAGGTTTTCGCACATGCATTCAACCTACCAGCTATTCGGTCACCACCAGCATCTGCATGTGGCCAGACTTCGCCAGTACAGACATCAACTGCCTGTACCCAGATGGGTGCTACATCGCCAGCACCTACTACATCAGTAGCAGTCCAGCCTAAACGCCGGCGTCAGCTTCGCCTTCCTACATCTCGCAAGAGTCGAACCCGAGATCTCAGTCATCTAGGTCCGATCAGTGAAGACACCACTCAAGTATGTTCCACAGAAAACACTAGTGATGAAAGAACTGTTGAGATTGCCCGTGTAGCTGTACGTTCATTACTTCTGGAACTATTGAGCAAAGTATAATGTTATTTATATCAATTTTCTCTTTAATATGTATTTCAGAGTTTATTATACTCTATGTAACTTGTAGTTATGCTTAATATTTAGGTATTGGGTCTCGAGTTAATGTTGTCTTTGTCACTATGATGTGTAGTGTGTGAATATTATGTGATTTTATTACTCGTTATTTACTTCTTTTAAATCATCAATTGTTCTTACCCCTTGCTGTTTGTAATAAGATTTAAATAAATATGTGTTTAACATTTACGTTGTTTGCTTTAATTTCAAAACATTTAATTGCCGCTATTATTGAATTGTAACTATAAGTTATTAGTCTCCTCAGCTAGAGTGATTGCTTTAATACATAAATTCTAACACTACCTTCGAGATGTCTTCCGCCACTACGAGAAGAAGAGAGAGTCTCTACACAACACCAATATTTTATAAATACTCTATCATATTTAATAAACATACATTATTAATTAATAATAATATGGCTACAGGTTCCAAACTTATCCCGACTTGTCTAGACTGACTACATAACACTTGGCGCCATCCGGCAGTAACTTTAAGAATTAAAGATGGCGACGGTGGCGCGCTCCGGCGGTAACTTTAAGAATTAAAGATGGCGATGGTGGCACACTCTGGTAGCAACACTAGGAACTAAAGATGGCGATGGTGGCGTCATCTGGTATCGATTGTATGAACTAAAATATGGCGACGGTGGCGCCATCTACCAGTCAACTTGAGAACCAAGATGGCGGTGCCTCTGGCAACTAATTTTTGAATTTGGCGCGCGATACTAGCGACATCTACCAGCCAACTTGAGAACCAAGATGGCGGCGTCTCTGGCAACTAATTTTTGAATTTGGCGCGCGATACTAGCGACATCTACCAGCCAACTTGAGAACCAAGATGGCGGCGCCTCTGGCAACTAATTTTTGAATTTGGCGCGCGATACTAGCGACATCTACCAGCCAACTTGAGAACCAAGATGGCGGCGCCTCTGGCAACTAATTTTTTGAATTTAGCGCCATCTGGTAGTCTGTGCTGGAATTAAAGATGGCGGCTGTATAATAATTTTAATTTCAAATGTGGCGCCTTAGGTATGCATTAAGGAAGGCAAAAACACCCTCCCCCCATTTATCATAAACTTGCCGTCAGTACGTAGCATATATAGATTATTTATTCCACCATATCCCAATTGGTCTCGTGGTCTAGTGGTCAAGGCGTCCGCCTCGTAACCACGACATCCTGGACGTTTTCACGTCCCATGGATCGAATCCCAGCCTCGGCACTGAAAATATTTTAGTTAAAGAAAAAGATAAAATAATCCCTGCTGCTATCTGGTGGCGACCAACAGAACTATATGACGTCACAAGATGGCTGCCTCCAGCAGACGAAAACAAGATGGTGGCCACCAGCAGACGAAAACAAGATGGCGGCCACCAGCAGACGAAACAAGATGGCGGCTGATGATTACATCGAATTTCGAAAAGTTGAAGTTCGAAAAAAAAAAATTCGAATCCAAGATGGCGGCCGTGACGAAAAGTGCAACGGTGACGTCACGATTCGAAGTTGGTGGAAATTTATAGAAATACAAAATGGCGGATGGATTAGCATGGATTAGCATGGATTAACATATGGATTAGCATAGATTGGCATATGGATTAGCATAGATGGGCATATGGATTAGCATAGATTGGCATACGAATTGGCATAGATTGGCATACGGATTAGCATAGATTGGCATACGGATTGGCATAGATTGGCATGGATTAGCATAGATTGGCAAGGATTAGCATAGATTAGCATACGGATTAGCATGGATTAGCATACGGATTAGATGACGTCATATTAGATGACCGCCGGATCCTGGATCCTGCGCCTGTCCCAGAACCGGTATTTTCCTACTACTAAAGTGCTGTCTTTCTTATTTCAGAGAAAACATTAAATGTTTGGTAAGATCAGGATGTGCATTTTCACGCGTGTCATTAAACTCGTGTCCATCGATAGGTTCTTACTGCACACGCGTAACTTAAAAAGCACATCTATGCGTGTTTTTGTAGTGTCTCGCTTATCATGTTGATATGAATTTCAGTAATATTGAATTGCTATTGGCTGGTCATGATCTGACAGTTGTTACCAGCTAATTTTTAATTTGTTTAATGCCTGATGGCCGTAGAAGCGACGCAACCAAACTACTTGTATCAAATGCGTATTTTTTTACTATATATATTACGTCACTTTTAAAGAGAAAGATTTCTATCTTATTTCATCATTGTCCCATGTCAATCTTGTTCATTTTTGATGATATATTCACGAAGAGTATAATGTAATTGTAGTGTCCAAATTGTGGGAGGTAAATTATTTATGTTCAATTCACTTCGCTGCTCTCTTTAAAAGCGTAAATGAAGTACTGTACACATGTGGCGCTTTAAGTCGGTATGATTCGTAATTAAAACAGCGATTGACATGGGAAATAAAAATTCCTTTTGTTGTTCGGTGAAACCTGCAAGCCATAAGATGAACCACTTTAAAACCAAATTTATAAGAGGTCGATATCATATTTTTATGTTCATGAAACAAAGTTTCAGCACGAGTAATTTTGTATTTAAAACTCTCTAAGCAGTAAAAGTTGCTAATGTTCTAGCATGTCCAATGTTATTTGAATGACTGGGAAATGAGTTTGAGGGGTTCTTGGCTCATGCCAAGTCACATCGTCACAGCTCAAGCAGTTCGACAACTGGACAAGGTGAGTAAACGTTGCTTAGCGAAGTTACATTAGTGACTTTATTACCGCTTAGGATTTTAAACGTGTCAATTTTTGGTAGTAGAAAATTTAAAGGAATAATGGAGATTTGGCTTTAAACTTGAGCAGGAAAATCCATCGAGTATTTTATATATAGATTTGGTCCACAAAAACCCGCAATTATGTCATGAATACAAACAAGTCACAATTATTTATTTTTCAATTGCTATTAATACAGACGTTGTACTTATCACATTATTAACAAAAATGTTAAACAATAAAAATAAATTAATTCAAATTTTTCGTAGACCCAAAGCATATACGTATACCTATATAAAACTTACGAAAACGTATGTTGGTTTTTAAACAAACGAAGAGGTTATTTGGAAATAATATGATTACTAATGTTTCAGGATTAATTTTCGACATTTTAAAGAGAGCAGTGCTTGTTTTAATTTAGTACTCTACTAAAATTACATTTTTTAAATTTATAGAAACATAACTCCCCCAACTAAAATTCCATCCACAAATAATAAATAGGTTTTATACCTACGTTTGTAATAAAACAATCGTCAGATACTTAGAACAATTAAAACAAATTACTTTTGAATGTTTGTAAAAATGCAGCTTTGCTGTTACGAATAAGTTATTCATGAGTGTTGTAATTCGTTTAGTTTCGTTGTATAGGCTACTCCGGTGACAAAACAATCAATTATGTTTTATAACCAAAAAATAAATAATTTTCTGTCACATGCGTGTAGAAACGTAGGTATTGAAAAAAAACCTGAAATGAACCACACATAAATACAGAACCAGCAATTTTTTTTCAATCATAACTTTGTTTGTTTGAATAATATAGAACCAAAATGGTATTATCACTTTTAAAGTACATCAATACCCCCAAACCCTTTTCCCATTATGCACATTAGCTTAAAATCTGTATACTTTCTTAGTCTTGCTCATCAATTTTTTTTGCTAATGGTTTAGCCTTACTCGTAAAAAATTGTAGAACGTAATGCCTGTTTATGTTGATGTGGTATTTTACTTTTAAGAATGTTTTTCTTTTATCAAGCCTTTGTACTCGAAGTTTATTTCAGGAATAAATTCTGATTGTTTGAAATAAATCTTACAAACTAGATTAATTATTTGCAGATGAGCGTTACGTTTTCAAACAAATACAACTTGGTTTAATTTTTTTTTTTTTTTTTAACTTTCGAAGCTCAGGATGTATTTGTTTGTGACAGAAAGTCGAATGACTTCTGTCACTGTTTACAAATGCTGTGTGTTATTGATTCTCCGGCCTTAAATCATACGAGAACTGCGTACCGCATTGACAAACCGAGCCCGTATGTCCCCTCCCCCCCCCCCCCCCCCGGACACGCCCACCCCGACCCCGCCAATGACACGAAGGCCTGCGGCATTGCCGCGTCGTGTGGAAGCGGTCAGCTACCTCTGTCCACTTTCAGCGCGAGTGTTGCGTTACTTTCCTCCAGGCATACCAACATCGTGGCTAGAAATTTTTTTTCCCCCCATCGGAGACAAAGACGTGGTATTAACTTGATAATTGTTTTGGACACAAGCCATTGCTGGTTACACTGTATGTCATACATGCTCAATAAAGGACAAACAAATAATATAATCTGGGCGTGTGTACTTATGTACGCGCTTTAGAAGTTATACTTTCTTAACTAACTTTAATTTTACATGCAAATAATTAATAGAAATAAAATAATAATATTATAGTGATATTATAAATATAGCTGGTAAATTATAAACTGAATCTAATCAAAAATAAATAAATACTCAATATTCAATATTAATATAAACAGAAATATAAAATGAATTATTTTGACTTGATGTAAGCTTTTGGACATACGCCATTGCTAAGCACTTTTTCTGTAGAAGAAAACTAAAAAAATACCCAAAAGACAAAAGACACAAATTAAGCAAAAAATTTCTGTTGTCAGCAGGATATAAACACCACATAATATTTTTTATATCCTGCTGACAACAGCAATTTTTTGCTTAATTTGTGTCTTTTGTCTTTTGGGTATTTTTAGTTTTCTTCTACAGAAAAAGTGTTTAGCAATGGCGTATGTCCAAAAGCTTACATCAAGTCATGTACTCACATTGCACAAATCTTTCAAAGATAATATTAATTATTTTACTTAATAAAAATACAGGTAAATTTTAATTAAGTTTGGAAATCAATAAATACGCAGAATGTTTCTGCTAATTTATTAATTTAAATTATTTACTAAATAATAACGTTATAATTTATAGAATAAATAAATTGTACATACGGGAACATAGCCTTGAAAAGTTTATAAACACAATTTATAATACTAATATTTACAATATATTATTTTTTTTAATTATATGGACCAGTATTCAATATAAATCATTAAAGTATATGTTTTAAAAGGTTATGTATATTTATTTGTATGTAGCCTTTTTTCCATCATGTGAAAATTTCGTTGCGTGGTGCTCGCGCATCGTAAAACTTCACTCTTATATTTTTTTCAAAACGTACCTGAAGAAGTTTAACTTCAAAACCACTTTAAAAAGCCATAACACGCCGATGTCAAAATTTTGTATTCATCTTTTCTGTCCATTATTGGGGTTTCTCTATGACATACATTGTAAACAGTAAAGGCGTATGGTTAAAAAAAAAAAAAAAACATTTTTAATCAATCTTCACCTTTGCAAGAATCATTCAAAGTACGTGGCAGTAGTTGCAGTGACGGGCGGTTCTATTCCCAGGACAGATGTCAATCGCTCGATTTGTAAGATGAGAAAAAATATTCGTTTCCCTCCGTTTTTTTAAACATGAATCCTTGATGGTGATTAGTCTAGGGCTAAGTCACGTTCTTGTAGGGACGATAGATGTTGGCCACTAATATTCGGACTGTATAGTTTCGCTTCCTCTACTTCTACAGAATTTCCTATAACTCAACGTCAAGCCTAGAACAGTCGATAGGCCAATTAATTACGGTTCTGAATATGAAAAAAAAATCAGTAATATTTTTTTCGATTTATAAGCATCTTTTCCAAAAGTTTTTACTACCCCAAATTGCGCATAACTATTAACTACTGTGATTAAAAATTATTGCTACGCAGTCATAAATAACACTATCTACTATTGATAACAATTTAAAATAAAACTTTTGGAGAAAGATTTATTTGCATGCATCATGCGACAATAATTTTTAATCGGGTAACTTTGTAAAATAAAACCATTAAAAAATTTTTTTTTCTAAATTAAGTATATTTTTTAATTTACCATTTTTCAAATAATTTTCTAAGATCTCAAACTTTTTGTATAGTAAGAATATTCAAATCCAAACGATAATTTTTTTGCTGCATAAATATTCCAAATAATATTTTCCCCTAAAAGTGCAGCATGTCTGATTTTATTTTTAATTGATAACATTAGTTATTGGCGCAGGGTGGGGTTAAAAACATTTAAAAAAAAAAAAAAACGGTCCATCACTTCAAAACGACGACCTTTTTATAATTTAGGTATTCCTTTTTGTAATTTAGGTTTTTCGATTCACAACCGTAATTTGCAGGCCTATCAACTTGAAGCTTGAATATGAGTGATGGAACAACCTGTACATCCACTCTACGGGATTTTCAAACCGCAGGAGAGAAGATAAGTGACACTTGTTAGACCAAGTTGATGGTCCTGTTGCGTCCCCGTGGTCGAACCAATGGTCTACAGACTTTGAGCACGACTTGCACAGTCTTCTGGGCAGTGGCGAAGACTGAAGGCCGGTCTTATAAAAGGTCTGAGGGCTTGAAACAGGCTCCTGAGACAATCCTCACGTTGCCGTGAGTGCTCGCGGTGCTCGAAATTTGATCATCAAATGCGATCAGACACCACCCACACGAAAAAGGTAGGAGCGCAGGAATATAATCCCAGGGGCTTTGACTCTGTTCAAGGGACCCTGGCTCAGCCTGGTTTTATAGTAAGTATGCCGTTAGAAATTATTTTCTATCTACGGACTCCTCAAAGAATAATGCACCTCAAATAAACGGAGGAGTCTCCCAATAACTGAATTTTTGTATAATACCAACTTCTAAGTTGTGTATTCTGTTTGTAAACACTGTAAAGAGGCACGTGAAAGGAAGGAAAGCAAACCTATAATGGTTATTCCAAGGACACGTTTAATGTTAGGGCCTCAGTACCTGAACACGTACATTGATATACGCAAACTTTGAAATATATGTATGATTTGTAACTCGTTATCTTCGTAAATCAAAAGTAATGATTTTTAAAAGTTTAAGTGATGTTACATTGAAAGTTCATATAGTACAAAACGTTGTTATGTTTTGCAGTTAAATATTGATATTTGGGACTAATTGTGCAATTTTATTCTACTTGCTAAAAAAAAACTGTTGATAGAGATTTTTTTTTATGTTCTCTGGAACATATTTTCTCTGAAATAGCAAAATTGCAAGAGGACTCGAGATAAGAGGCCATTGTTCAGCAGTAAGACCGTGAAGGCCGCCGGAGTGTGTGCAGTTGTCGACGCAGCACCCCTCCTTCCCGCCGCCCTGCAATGCCGCGTGTCTCAGTCTCGGCGCCGCGGGTTCAGTGGAGCTCAGTGAGTGTTCAGTGGTGGTTCTCGGGCCGATGCTGGGCCAGTGATCAGCAGTCACGCAGAGATACCAGCGGGAGTGGAGTCCGGCTGGCCACGAGCCTCACCTAGTGTAGGTACTGGCGACCGAGGTGTTGTTTTAGAGCAGCAGCACCCAGCGACCCCGTCCGTGCACAGGGCAGAGCTAGTTAGCGGCATTACTTACAGGTCAAGTATGAGAATCACGAACTCCAGCCCCGAACCCCTCCCCTACCAAATACCAACTCCTACCATATCCCTTTCCTTTCATTTGAAACACTAGTGGTTTCAGATAACGAAAAATGGCGCCAAAACATTTGGTGACGTTAGAAAATATACATATTCAGTAAAATTAAGTGATTTTTTTCCCCACCAGCTACCTGGATCATGGATGACTAAGCGAGTAACAATAGAAATAATAACATTTAGGGCTTTTCTTTATGCTTCACGGATAACATCTGTGGGCATTGTCACGACCATCCCAGTTAGTTAATATCTGAAAGGCACCAACTCAATTTGTTATCTTTAAGGCAGACAGTTCTCTATGAATTAATGTCTGTTGGCAGTACATATTGTTAAAATTGAAGTCATTCCCAAAGTCGGCATTAATGAAATGACAACATAGGGGAAAATATTTATAGCAGACATTCATTATAAACTTCTAGCTGTCAATTAAATTATAAACCATGCATTAACAAAGACAATTGTACAATAATATATATTAACTTAAAACTGTTTAATTCAAGGTGGCGTATTTTGGTTACTATTTCTCTATATTAACAATATTTTTTGAGGTGTAATCATCTTAGCTTACGGTATGCAGCATTTGGTAGTAATTTCGTGAAAATGGAACAATGAACGAAAATTTTGGCACAAATATGGTGGACTCACGTGTCGCAACAAAAAAAAAACCATATGTATATATATAGTCATCTTCTTAAGAATTAGGTTATTGGTGTGACAAATGTACAGTGAAGTTACTCTGGAATATTTTAATAATTATTGCGTGTTGAAGTTTTAGTTCGTGTGTTGTTACGAACGATGCTGTTTTGTGTCCATACCAAGATATACAAGATAGGCCTAACCTTCATTCAAACATATCCTTCCGTTGTTATAATTTTGTTTCACGGGTCATTTTATTTATTCTTTTCGACCATGGCATTAATTTGCATGTTTTTTATTTATTATTTCATACTTCATGTCAATTTTTTGAATTAAAATGCTGTGCGTTTATAACTTTCACCATACCAATATCCTATGATTTTTTTTTTCGTCGATCAAAGGGAAATTTTTGAGTAGTGTGTCGCATGGCATGGAGGAACAGAATGAAGCCAACTTTGCTTACACAACTTGTCCACGATATGTGCACCAAAGCATTGTGGCTGTTCCAAAACCACCTGTAGCACATAAAATGCATTAACATTAATTTTGTTCTTTTAAGTCACCCTACCTACACCAGCGCAAAAACTGACCATAATTGTTCTGAAACTATCCGAAACGCATCCAATGCACCGACCTTAAAAAAATTGTAGGAAATAAATAAAAATAAGTCTAACCTAACTTCGGTTTTGTTGGGTAGGGTTCGGTTCACACCAAAGTATTGTAGCTGTTCAGAAATTACCTTTAACGTATCAAGTGCATTAACTTTTCTTTTTGTTATTTTATGTTACTACCTACACCGGCCTACGAAATGAATCATAAATGTTCCGAAACTACCTGAAGTGCATCAAATGCAGCAACTTTCGAAAAAAAAAATAGGAAATAAATAAAAAGTTTGCGTAATATAGGGCTACTTGGGTGGGGTTCGTTGCGGTTAGGTTATATCATCTTGTTAAACATAAATTTAGTTAGATTTTAAAACGGGGGAAAACGTTTATTGTTTTCCACTAAAATAAATATTTTCGTATATTTATCACGCTCGCCAATATTTTAGAAGATTATAAGTTAAATTTCATGTCCGAGTATAAAATTTACTAGCTGTGCTCGCGACTTCGTCCGCGTGAAATAGTGTCTTTGGGTAGCATTTTTAATTATTTAGGCTAATTATTTTACAAATAAGAGACATACGTTTAAATACTTTAATGAACTATTTGCAGAGTTTCACTGCAAAGAGCTTTAAGTATATAAATACATAAGGTATAATAATGACGTAATAACATCTAACTAAATTCGAAAGTAATCTACTTTTGACGAGTGAAATAAACAAAACAATGACCCGACTAAAGACAAAAATATTTAATAACCCAACCCAAAAACTTAATGTTATTTGTATTTCACGAAGAACATTAATTAAATAAACAAAAAATCGTGTAAGCAAATCGAACTGTAATCAATTTGCAGTAAATAATAATGAATTTGCAGCGGAAAAAATCAGTATTCGCATGCGTGTGGCACAGTCGTCTGCCCTCACGTGTCTGCCCGTTCGGGTAAGCACACTTAGGCATATTTCCCCACCCACCCCGCGCAGTACCACGCCGCATTCACACCCCCCCCCCCTTCCCCCGCGGCTGTACAACACTCATTGTGTACGGCGCGGTGCTTGGCAAGTTTCCTACTCGCTTTAACTTCAGTTTCACATTTTGTAATGACTCCGTAAATGTTACATCAGAATAGCTCTAATATTTTGTCTCTTTTCGCAAACTTATGAAACATTCACATAAACCTTACATATTTCCATACAAACTTTCATCCCCTATTCCCTATTGCTATTTTACACCCTTGAGGGTGAAACTTTTACAAACTTTGAATGTCATATTTATTTATATCGAATCAACAGCCTAAAATATGAGTTTCAAGCTTCTAGCTCTAAAAATGACGATACTTCCATAAAACTTTTCATCCCCCCCTTTCAACCCTTTACAACCCTTTTTTCGCATTAAAAAGGAGCCTATGTCCTTTCTCAGGCTATAGAATATCTGTGTACCAAATTTCATTTAAATCGGTTCAGTAGTTTTGGCGTGAAAGTGCGACAGACAGACAGACAGTGTTACTTTCGCATTTATAATATTAGTAAGGATTTGCAACATGAGCACACAAGAATCTGCTCGTTACCGATTTTGGATGTTTACGCATCTCTGGCGAGTACTGAAGGACTCGCTCACATTATTTTTATGGTGCGTGAATGACCTTGAGTTTCGGTGTTGCAGGTGTAGTGTGACATGCTTTTTGGTGTTGTTTTGGTTTCATCGCAATTCACATGTATAATCTTGTTGCTATAATATTATTCATTTGACCGTTTTATTCGCGTTTAAATATTTCAGACCAATTTCACACCCATGGCTTACCCGGGAATCGAATCCGTAACCCCTCGTACTGAAAGCTGGTGTGCATCCAGTACGCTACAGTGGTCAGTCGCAACACAACTCTACGTTGGAGGATTTAAAGAATTATTTATCTAAACGTTAACAGAAATGTCTTAACTTTTAATATGCTGTGAAAACTAACGGCATAATAGGCACGTTTAAAGTGACAAAAAAAATAAGTTTTTATTCAATAAAATATGTGTAAGTGGTAGTAACTATTCGTCACTCTTTTAATTTATGAAGTTTATTTCATGCCCATTAAAGTAACTAGTAAAATGTGGATTTTATTGCTAAGTACACAAAAACTATAAAAGAAAACACAAAACTTGTGCTTATGTCTTCCATTTGAAGTGAGAGGGGAGGAGGAATATATATATATATATATATATATATATATATATATATGTGTGTGTGTGTGTGTGTGTGTGTGTGTGTGTGTGTGTGTCATACTTTCAAGTTCCCAACACGAAAAAATAATTCCAATGGTTAAGTTACTGGAGCCTGCTTATAAAAATCACGTTGTTTAACAGGGTCAAAAATCTAGGGGAGATATTAATAATACTGTCATTCAAAAACTTTCGACAAATAGCTTGAAATTGTTATTTTTACTTACTAACCGACATCAGACGTGGTCAAACACCGTTTCTGCAATGTTCTTGGCAGTACAATATGGCAATGACGAAGTAATATAGTTACTTCAAACTACGTCACAACGTGCCATCTCCTGATTATTCCTAAATCTATGGAGATTTACACATTTTTTTTTAAAACTATCTAACATAAAGTAGTTAATATTGCGCATAAAATATTTGTTTCTACAATCAATGGAAATTTAAAAATTAACTGCATTGAAACTCGGACAAAAAAACCTATAAAATGTTTTATAACCTTAACTCTATAGCAGCTTTCAGTTTCGGTTTTGCGCGCTATTTCATTTCATTGTCTTTTTTTACTGCTTTTTCCTTTAAATTTAACGTGATAACTCGCACGAATTTTACGTTTCGTCTCCGTTTTCTCAACAGATATAATACTAAATATTTTTTTTTAATTTAGGTAAAAATGAAAGACTACAATAACTACAATAACTGGCGTGGCCTATTATAGCTGTAAAAAATCACTTTCCGATTTTAAATTTTAGGAAAAGTTTCTTAATTCATGTAAAGAAAACGATGTAAGACACAAGCGCGCCATAAAAACATGTTGGTTATTGGGGGAGGGGGAGGGGAAGGGAGGAGTGAGGTATGGGGGAAAACCCCTTCCAAGCCCGAATTTTATTTTTAAGTGTATATTTAGGTTAACATTAATACATAAATTCACTTATCAAACATTTCTTCCATTTAAGGTTGTATGAAAGTACTATTCTTTCTGAATATTCGAAGGCTCATATCTGAGCGTCTCACCAACCATGTTGATTGGTTTTGTTATCATCGTAATTACTTTAAGTGATATTATTTTTCATTTTAACTTCATAACTTCCTAGCATTTCTGCCACAAATATTTTAACTTAGTGTAATATCATGGTTGTAATAAGGCACACAATTCTTTGTGATTATCATTACTTGCGCGAATTTTTACACCCATTTCAATAAGTGAATATCTTTGGAAAATGTTTGTAGCAGAGCAACGAATGCGAGGAAAGTGCCGAGTTTAAATTTTAAATAAAGCCCTTGAAAAATGGTAATGACTAGAAAATGAAAGTTGTATATATCGAGGTTTATTACCGTCCACCATCTCAAACTGTGACGTCAGACCACATATTGTGACGGTACGTCAAACATCTTGGATTCTAGAAAGTTCCGCTAGTGTTTGCACAGAAGACAAACATTTCTGTACTTTTACAAAATATCCCTTTGGAAACCAGTTTCCGAGAAATATTTTGTAAATCTAGAAGAAAGAATAGGCAACTTCGTACTTTTTTGCATATATGAAATAAGGTTTTAGAGATAATACCATTGGCGCATAATTTTTTTTTTTTTTGATGTTTAATTCAAACATAATTTTTTAAACCCTGGAGAAGATAATGGAATATTCAATAATTGGATTTTATTTTGTTATATAATGCTTATTAAAGTGCGCATTGAATACTAAAAAGCTATTTAAATATTGGAGTTACTGTGAAAACACAAAGCATAAATGCCTGTGTAAGATTCTGAGCTTAGTATTACTGCGAACACTTTTTTTGTAATGATAGAGTTATTTTCATGTTTATATACAAATTTTAATCACCTTTAATTCTACACATTTATTTCTATTCCATTTACAAAAAAATATGGGTGCGTGTTTTTATGCGCGTTAGAAGTTATAATTACTTGGCGTCGTAAAAAAAAATTTACTTTTGCATGCTTATATTTAATAGAAATAAAACACTAAAATGACTTAATGGTTTACAAATACTGTAGGTAAAGTATAAACTCAATCAAATTAAAATTTGACTTTGAAATGTAATGAAAATCAATAAACATCCTGAAAGTTTGATCTAATTTATTAATTAAAAAATATTTGTTATATAATAACGAAATATTTTATAATACATATAAATTCTACATACGGGAACATAACCTTACTTATTCAAAATAAATCATAATTAAAAGCACATGAGTGTAATTTTTTTTTTTAATTTGTGCGCAGGCTTTTTCACATTCTGTCAGTTAATGTTGCATGCTGCGCGCGGGTCGTCATGTGCAACTTGTGTAGAAAGAGGAATGAGCCGCCAGCGAGCCCGCCAGGTATAGGGCCTCGCGACTACGACGGCTCGGCGCCTGGGCCGTGTTGGGGGGGGGGGGGGGGGCGGGACTCCCGGGTACGCACCGTCCACCGTCGGGCGTAGCCGCTTGTCGTAGCGCTCTCGCACCAGCAGGTCGTCCAGGATCTCCTTGTCCGACTTGTTCTCGTACATGCTGCAACAGCCCGGGGGCGCCAACACCCTCTATACAGCTCTCTCTCACACACACACACACACACACACGCTGGTAACAATTCGCACCTTCAACTCACGAAGAACACTGATTACTAAGAGACATGCAAAATTCGCGGATTCATCTCGCGATAGGCTAGCATCAAAACAACTATACCTCCGTACCGCTTCTGCGATCTGCCCACATTTTATCCGGGGAACTGTGAGCCAATGGGAAACACTAAAACCAAGAAAGTGCCGAATTACGGACAGCCTAGTTGAGACGTCTCACGCGTCAGTAGCCAGTGAACAGGTGTCATTTCCGCGAGTATTTAAAGGACTGTGGAGTCTATCCTAGAGGTCAATCAATCTGCGAATTTTGCAGGTCTCTACTGATTACAAATCGTCCAGAGTTCTTCGTAGCTAAATTTAAGGACACTGAGATCAGTTTCTTTGAAGATTAAAAAGTGTGTACAGGGAGTCCACGTGTGACAGAAGCGAAAATTCTCGCTTATTAGGTTTAGATAGAGATAAATTATTCACATATTTTCAATGACACTATTCACGTAAAATTATATGATACTCATGAAGTTACTTGCACAAATCAATAACTCTTTTACACGCGAGTAAATAAATTGTAGATACTTTGAATAAAATGAAATAAATATGGTAGCGTTGATCGTTCGCCGTTAGCAGCGTTACAAGAATACTGTAGCATCACTGCTGCGTCATTGCTACCTCTCCTCTGCCGTCTCCCCTTCCGGCCATTACAAACTAGCATCTAGCATGCTCCGCTACGTACCTATCAGCCCCCTCCCCCCACACCCCGCGAATTTGGCAGGTTTCCCATTTGACCACTAGTGCATGCGTCATCGCTGACACTCTCTCCTCCTCTACCGGTTTTCCCCACCACGTACCTAACCATTTCCCTCATGCCATCGGGAATTTCGTAACGCTCAAAAATGGTTGCCTCCTCAGCAAAGAAGTTTCACTTAAAAATGTTTATGGTATTTTCAAAAACATTTTAATAAAACTTGTTAATAACACTCTTATTTTATCCACGTCTAAGTTTATTTGTGTTTTAAACGAAACATACGAATCAGTAGAGACCGGAAAAATTCGCGAATTCTTTTTCGCGATAGGCTAAAATACAAATAGTTGTACCTCAGTGCTGCCTCTGCTATTGGCTTACAACTCACCTGAACGACTCTGGGCTAATGAGAAACACCCGACCAAAGCTTTATAAAATCACAGGCTGCTACGTTGGGATGTCTCACAAGACAGCAGCCAATGAGTGGGTGGCATTTGACCGAGTGTATGTAGAACTACGGAGTTCATCCTGCAGGTCATTGAACCCGCGAATTTTTCCAGTCCCTACGACTCAGACATCAAAATATGGCGTAGTTTCTAAGAAGATTTAGTTCTTTGAAATTACGAAGACCTCTTCGTTTATTTGCTGTTAGTTCTTTGAAAAGTCCGTAAAATTACTATAATTTCTAACAGTGCGTGAAAAACTCGCGTCGTTTTCTGCTTACAGGGTAGGATGGATGACCACAGGATTTAGAGTGCTACGGAATAATTGGGTACGCGACAGTAAGCCGAAAATCACTAGATCGAACAGGCACTAAACCGAAAGTCGACCGAAATTTAGGTCAAATTACTTTCGGCCTAGTGCCACCTACCCGAGTAGCTCACTATTGAATGGGGAGTTCAAAATTTCGAAACATTAGAGCTCTTTAAAAGGCTATGTTAACGCATTTGTATCGTTATGTCAGCATAACTCAAACAAACAAGTGGAAACTTTAAATTGTAAAATAGTATAATTTAACTAAATAATAAATGAACCGACTTGAACATTTGGCGCGGGAATGTAAAGTTGTCTCCTACAGTATTTAGAAGAAAAATGACGTAAAATATATTTTATATCTGTTGACATCTATTGCGAGATCTAGAATAATTTAAATAATGATGATTGAAGTTATTTCGCTTACTGATACATTAAAAAAGCAATATGTCCTTTTTCTTTTTTTTTTTTCAAATTTCAGTACGATGAGCAACCAAAATTGTTCAACCGATATTTAAATTATTGTTTCAAGTGGTTATTCTTAATTTTTATAGGAAGCAAATTTTCCTTACTATAGCAGTTTAAAAATTAAAATAAATAAAATGATTTGACACTTCCTACGCTACACACTTGTACACAAAACAAGAAAGTGTCGTTTGCCCACTTGTCTGCTGCTACATTTTATCTGCCGATCGGATGGTTTATGGCTGTACCATGTGAAATTATTAGAGACCGGAAGAATTCGCGATTTCAATGACCTGTAGGATATACTCCATGATCCTCTATGCACGCGGGAAAATTACATTTGCTCATTGGCTACTGACTCGTGTTACCTGTTAACTGGGACGCCAGTGATTCGATACTTCTTTTGTTAAAGGTTTTTCATTGGCCGAGTATCGTTCAAATAAACTTTGGCCCAATCATTTGTGCAGTAAAAAGGCAAACGATTTTGGATTCTAGCCTATCACGAAATGAATCCGCGAATTTTTCCGGTCTCTAGAAATTATGTATTATTTTTATTGGTTCGTTGCATCTCGGGGCGTGTCTAACCACCTATGACTCTCCGGAACTGCAATTGGAACAAAAAAAAATTATAAACAGTTATGCCTACCACCAAACAACAACACAAATTATTTAGGCCTTTCTCTATCGATAGGTACCTGGAAAAATTCTGAGGTAGGATAACATTCCAATTATTGTACCTCTAAGCTAGGGGCATGCAGATTTCGCGAAAAGATTTTGAGATTATATGAAAGTTAAAACACTGTAGCATCGTCTGTGTTTCGTGATTGAGTGAGTTTCTCCCAGGTACATATCGATCGTTACAACGCCAATCACGGTAATTCAGTGCGGAAGTAAACACGTTCTGGGTGGCTCGGTCAAATAAGGCAACGACTTCTCTCGCAGACGGCCGCCCATCACAAGGAAGAAACCACAGGTGCGGGTATACCTTGTTGCAGTCTAATAGGCGTTCAGATCTTTTCACGAAAAATTCCTGCCCCTACTCTAAGCTAATAGCTAGAGACTGGAAAAATTCGCGCTTTCGATGACCTCTAGGATGGACTCCACAACCCTCTACATACTCAGGCAAATGCCACTTGCTCATTGACTATTGACTCGTCACACTTGTCAACTGGGACGCTTGCGATTCGATACTTTTTTTGGTTGAAGGTTTCCCATTGGCTAAAAGTCCTTCAGATAAACTGTAAGCCAATCACAGAAGCAATATACATGTATAGTTGTTTGGATTATAGCATATCGTGGAATGAATCCGCGAATTTTTCCGGTCTCTACTAATAGCGCAATATACGGAAAATACGCCTGACCAATGCAATGAGATACACTCAATTAAATAATTACCGAATCATAGGTTACCAAGTTGAGACGTGTCACTAATCGGCAGCCAGTGAACAGGTGATATTTGCCTGCATATAGGTACACATTACTTTGGAATCTATCCTAGAGGTCATTTAAAATGCAAATTTTTCCGGTCTCTATCTATCGTGCACACAAAATTTGTTCAGGGAGAGGCATATAGGCCGAAATACACCATCATATATTCGGGGGTTTCTAGGGCTAAAACTACTTTTTTATCGTGCAGGCTTGTTATTAATAAGGAACGTAAAAGTGCGAGGTTTCAAGCACCTCTAGGATGGACTCCACGATCCTATATGTACTCGGGGAAATTACTTACTCATTAGTTACTGACTCGTGACACCTGTTAGCTGGGATGCTTTTGATTCGATACATCTTTATTTGAGGGTTTTTAATTGACTTAGAGTCCTTCGGATAAACTGTAGCTCAATCACTGAAGCAGCAAAATAGGTAATCGTATTTGGATTCTAGTCCATCGCAAAAAGAGTCCACGAATTTTTCCTTCATTCCTACCATATCATTAATTGGATGACTAAAATTCAAAAAATAAGCTACAACAAATATTTCCTTCGTGAGAAATCTCTGGGGTATAATATTCAGTTATCATTTTGAACTGTCTCGGCTAACGTATTGATGTGCGCTATGATAAAGTATAGAGGCAAATATTTAACAAAAAAAATAATAAGCTTTAACAAAAAAAATTTGATCTTAAACCTGTTGAATTAAAGACAGTGTTTTTCTGTTTCTACTTGAGACAAGCCTTTACCATTTACCGTGATTATTATTTTTTTATTTTTTGGTTCACTCCTGAAATTTACGTAGAAACGAAACTTGAGAAGCTTATTTATAAGTACTACCCTAATTTAAACAACGAAAAGCTAACTTTAATTTTGTGTACTAGTGCAGTTTTACAGAGAACAGTAAACTGTGTTTATTCATGTTTATTCCGTCGTTGCTTAGCTATCAGCTGTGGAACTGCTTTCATTTGTTTGCCTTGATGTGAACACTTATTTCCAAAAAGTTATTTTGTTTTGGACTGTATTAGTTTAATTTAGTCCCTTCAAGAGCAATCCACGTAATAGTAATAACATAGCACGGGTTTATGTAATTAGAGGCCGTTTAGGTCTCAGGCGGCGTTTCTGAATGGCATCATGTGATTGGTCGTCGCTCCAGCGGCGCGGTGTTCAACAATTACATTGTTCGAATCTTTGAAGTGACCGTCCCATTACATTATGGAGTTGGAACAATCGTTTGGGCCAGCCCAGATGGGGAGCCTGTCTCAAATGGCAGTGAGGCAATTAAGAACCTAAAATACTGCGCAAAGCGTGCAAAGACAAACAAAAGTGTATGATAGGTTGCAATAATATGTGTGTGTGTGTGTGTGTGTGTGTGTGAAATGTACGTAAAACGTGCGACGTTACGGCAAAAGCGGACTGTTTATTACTATAAATATAATGTCCCAGATTTTCAGCTGAAGAGGTAGGCCATATTGGACAACTGTTAAAACGTATTTTAGTACACCGGTCGTACTTACAGCGATTTTACTTTTGGATGCAATCACCCTATTGCACTGTTTTATTTTCCAGGTTTTAGAAATATTCTGGTTATTTATTTGCTACCCGTAGATAAAAATCAACACGCACAAAATCTCAAAACTAGAATTCTGGAAAGCAGCTTCTTGTGCAGATACGGAGTTGATTTAGTCTGTAAACCTTTTTGAATCATTGATAAGTTTAACTTAAAATTATCTGAATAACATTTTTTCTAAATACCAGAGCGCAGACGTCGGCGAATAAGAACTTTGGTTGTGTTGTGTCAAGTATAGTGGCAAAGCTAGATATAATATTTAAAATTACTTCTTTATTATTTTTAAGAGAAATAAAGTTTGGAATGGCCGCATGTAAATATTTACTTCTTGTGTGAGGATGAATTTTTCTTTGACCGTGTGACTAATTTACAGTTAATAAAACCTTTTAATTTGGGTACAAGTAATTGTTTGTTGTTTATTTAGTACAAAATCCTGTTGACCCTTTATGTAATCGGCTTATATTTGTTGTTTTTCAAGATCAGTGGTGTGTAGATGGCACCTGACAATACAGAATTTGATAACCTATGAAACTAATATACTTTCTCTGCCTTACAGATTTCGCAATACACCTGGTACTGTGTTATTGTAACTCAGATAGTAAATATCTACAGCGTGTTTCCTAACACTACATAGTATACAACATTATATTATTTACATATACACAGTTACTACTATTACAGAGTACATATACTACCATATACTACTCGTACAAAGTAGAGCCAGTGTCTATACAATGGCACTATAACATTATGTTTATTTTGAATTATGACAATGATTCTGATTTGTTTTACGTAATAATATAACTTTTATAAAATACATGGGAAAAAATTCGAAATTTCAATTATCAGACGAAAATTTTGAAATCGAATACATATTAAGAAAGTAAAATAAATATTCCAAAAAAATAAAATAAATAAATGTAATGAATCAAAACTTTTAAGTGGGTCCAAGCATAACTAACTACTCTGATTAAATTATTGCCTTAAAAATACAAATAATAATGTGAATGAATAAAATAACATAGTAAGTAATTGCTTTGAAACTAATATAATAAGAATAAATTAAAAAAAACAACTCAGAAAGTTCACTAAGCCTTAATAACAGCTGTGGTAAGTGATCACTTAAAAACAAAAATAACAAAATAAAAAAATGAAAAATTATATCATAGGTGGTGAGCCCAAGCCCCAAACTGTTTTAATATCATGGTTACAAAATTTGTAATCACGATTCTAAGTCTCCCGTAATTCCCCTAGGTGGTCGTCGATCGCGCTAAGTTTCCCTATTTAGCTCGTAAGCGAGTTAGTTCGTAAGGGGAGAGGGAACGAGAGGAGAGGCTAAAATTCCCCCGGCTTACTTCCGAACTAGAGAGGTTAAGTTGGTAAATATATCAGAACGTAAGGCCGTCTCTCGTTAATCCCTTCGGGAAAACTATGGCAGACTTTAATAAGCCCTTCATACACAAGAACGAGATTAACGTGAGGCGGCCGCACTCAGATTACTGTAGGCCACCAAGCACTCGGGTGAGACACTCGGTGTGCCTAAATCAGAGCCGCGCTTGGGTTTCGGGGCAGAGCCTCGCCACGTGAACACGAATCCTGACCAGAGACAGGGTTGTTATATAATGAGTTGCGAGAATAATGAAGGGAGAAAAAAACACAGAAATGTGAGTCAACACAGCATACGATTTGGAAAGCAAGTTCATCCACGGAATGTCATTAAAATGCCAGTTAACTCATGAAAAAAAAAAATAAAGTTTCCTCACTGGAAATTTTTCCAACTTACAAATTTCAAGGAATTTTATTATTTAAGCTTGTAGCTTATAACGAACTGCGTGAATTGTAGAAATGGAATATAATAGTATATTGTTTCTATTGTATTATTGCCTTTATAATATACTGTTCCTGGCCCATCAAACAAAAACACAAATTTTAATTTTAGGGTTTAAGTGGATAATTTATCAATAGGCCTATTTATATTAGAAATTAATTTAACAAAATCAGCTAAGTTGACAAAAATAGTAGTTACGAAACAATTTATTATATAACATATTCGACAAAGCATTATTTTAAAATATAAACATAAATAAATTAAATGACCTATCCTGAAATATTCAGTTTAAAAAAAATAAAGTTAAAAAATAAAAATAGGTAATTTTTTTTCTCTACTCATTAGCGGTCGCAGAGAACGAAGAGTTTCTTTGGAAAAGCACTTTCATTTAGGATGTATCACATGTTTGCACAGCAGGCATAAGTAAGTGGTCGCGGCTAGCAAAATATTTATCTCAAAACACATTTAGGGAAACGAAAACATGTTGATCAGTGGGCAGTATTATCGTGGGGAAACTTACCTCTTTATGATTCACTTAGAGTCTTAGATGAGTATTTATTATGTGTTGGGAGTGGGGTGTGTTTATACACATTACTGTACATAAATAAAATCTCAGAAGGTCACAACTAGAACAATTTTTACAAAAATGTCTTTATCTAATGCATTTCACATAGGTATACCAAGATATGAAAATAATATTTACTATTGTTAGAAAATGACAATTGAATGTTATACAATTTGTTAAAATTGATTTTATTTAGCGAATGATGAGAATGAATAAATTCTCGTTAGTAATTAAAGGGAGGTATTTTATTTTTAATTCAGTAAATGGATATAATTTTTAACAATAAGAATTTTGTAAGTTTTCAATCTTTTAAGCAGTAATTAGTCAATTTTCCAACTGACTGATAACTAAAAACAAGATAATCTACTCGAAAATCTAACGCTATTTTGAATGGTACAAACTGACTGGTCGTAGATTCAGTATATGTGCAATTACTAGCGTTTATTTACCGTAAGTTAGTGAAACATTTTGAAAAAAAAAAAAAAAAAGTAAACTTCAAATACCTTCTGAACGAAGTAATTTTCGAAAAAAAAAAAAATAATAATTACAGAGCATTTTTATTGCTTTTGAAATGTACAATTTTTTTCCAAAGGTTTGGTCATAGTGAACTGTATAACGCCCACGCCTAAAATCTCAAAATCGTTATGTGTAGGGGCAAGCAATTTTCATGAGAAAAAAAATCAGAACGCTCATTACTAATGAGGGACCTGAAAAATTCGCGGTTTCGATGACCTCCAGAATAGTCTACACAGTCCTATGTACACTCGGGCAAATAAAGCCAGTTCGTTGGCTGCTGACTTGTGAGTCGTCTCAACTGGTTTGACCCTGATTCGTTACTTCTTTGGTTGAGGATTTCTCATTGGCTCAGAGTATCCCAGACGAACAGTGAGCCAATAGAAAAAGCAGCTTAAAGGTATATGTGTATGAATTTCAGACTATCGTGAAATTAATCTGCGAATTTTTCCGATCTCTACTCATTAGATGCATTACGGTATGCTCGCCTCAGCGGTTTCTTCCTTGTAAACGGCTGCCGTCCGCAAGAGAAGCCATTGCCTTTTTTGGCCGGGCCATTCAGGACGCGTTTGCTTTTGCACTAAATTATTGTGATTGGTGTGTTGACAATAGACATGTAATTAAAAAAAAACAATAAGCACTGACAATACTACAGTATTGTAACTCTCGGCTAGTCTCGAAATCTATTCGTAAAAAATACACGCCCTTAGTTACGTGTGTTGATAAATTGCCCGATATTGGAGACAGGTAATCGTGCACCGATATTAGGTTGGCGAACCAAAAATTCCATTTAGATTAACGGGGGTGTAATTGTCGATTACGTATCATATGAAGGTTTCAGATATAGGGCTAATAGTAGAGCAGAGATTAAATGGTTACAAATTATAATTGGGGGATGCCTGGTCTGGCGTGAGAGTGAAGCCTGCTCATGACGAAGGGAAATGGAAATGGAAAAGAAAAATAAACAATTGGATTGTTAAGTGGCCGTAGGCGGCACTTAACTGTCCGGGCGTTGTGTGCTATTTACAGTCAAGCGAATGACGAACAGCATGGATTAAAAGATGGTTCGAGTGAAAAGAAATATACCACCAGTCAGTACGGGTGTGGAAATTATTTCATGCACGCCAATTATTTCGTACACGCCAATGGCTAATGATGTAGCGGGCGATGGAGTGAAAAAGAAAGATGACACGGCTTTTTGTGTTCACAGCCTGAGATGGGAAGCTATATTCAACTGAAGAACGTAGAAAACATGATAGGATTTCTGTCGATTTTTTTTTTGTTATGACATTATTCAGCGTTGTATCAGTTCAAATAGATTTTGCTATCATGTGGTACCGCGTTATAAGTAGAGACCGGAAAAAAAATTCGTGAATTCATTATTATACCTAGAGACCCGTGAAATTCGCGGGTTCATTTCGTGTTATGCTAAAATTCAAATACTTATACCTTAGTGCTGCTTCTGCCATTAGTGCACTGTTAATCTGGAGGACTGAGGGTCAATTAGAGACCCTCACTCATAGAAGTGTCGAATCACAGGCCACCCAGTCGAGACGACTCACAAGTCAGCAGCCAATGTACAGTTGGCATTTGCCCGAGTGTGTAGAGGATATTGGAGTCTATCCTGGAGGTCATTGAACCCGCGAATTTCACGGGTCTCTAATTATACCTTTGTGCTTTTTCTGCTATTAGTTCACCGTTAATCTGAAGGAACCTTGGCCAATTGGGTAACCTCAATCAAAGAAGTGTCGAATCACGACTAACCCAGTTGAGACGCCTCACAGATCAGCAGCCAATGAAAATGCGACGTGTGCCCGAGTAGGCAGAGATTCATGGAGTCTAACCTGAAGCTCAATGAACGTGCGAATTTGACAGTTGCTATTGTTAAGTAATTCCGCACTGAAATGACAAAAACATATTAACATATTTTTCAATAAAGTTATTATAGTTGCTACATTAAAAATCTCACTTATAACACTTTATTTTTTTAATATAGAAATTTTCTTGCACCCAAGCCAAAAATCTTAATATTTTTATAACAAAAATATTACTAATGTGAAAACTTGTTTGTCATTGTTATTTCTCTTAATTAATAAAATGAGGGTGACGCCTGATTTGCGTGTGATTTTATAGCTTTAAGTAGTAATCTTAACAGAAAATTTTATGAATGTTTAATTTTCTTGCAATTTACTCAATATCAGTACACAGTGGCGAGTAATTAAGTTTTAATATTTGTTGTTAAATTCGTCAAATTTAAAGCGATTAAAAATATAAATGTTTTCCAGCAATATTTTAACACTTTTTCAACTTTTTTTTACAAAAACATTTACACTAGGAACTTTCATTTTAGACTCTTTTCGTTTCACTCCCAGTAGGATCACAAGTTTGTAGATAACTGTGAATCAGGACTGTCATGGTGGCTCATTAATAAGGACTGTAAACATTCGTGGGGTCAGTGACCTCCAGGATAGACTCCACGATCCTCTACACACTTGGGAAAAAGTCGCCTCTTCATTGGCTGCTTACCTGTAAGGCGTCTCAACTGTGTTACTTGTGATTAGACACTTCTTTGATTGAGGTTACCCAATTGGCCAAGATTCCTTCAGATTAACAGTGAACTAATAGCTAGAGACCTGCAAAATTCGCGGATTCAATAACCTCCAGGATATACTCTACTACACTCTACAAACTCGGGCAAATGCCACCTGTTCATTGGCTGCTGACTTGTGAGTCGTCTCGACTGAGCGTCTGTGATTCGACACTTCTATGAGCGAGGGTCTCTAATTGGCCCTCATTACTCCAGATTAACAGTGAACCAATTGCAGAAGCAGCGCTAATGTATATTATTTGAATTGTAGCATATCACGAAATGAATCCGCGAATTCTGCAGGTCTCTACTAATAGCATAAAAAGCAAAAGGGTATGATAATGAATCCGCGCATATTTTTCCGGTCCCTACTTACAACGCGGTGCCACATCATATATTTACATACATAACAAGTCATTCGATACTTCTGTGATTGGTGGTTATCTGATTTGCCAAGACAAATCCAGATTGACAGTAAAATAGCAGAAGAAACAATTGTATAAAATTTTGAATTTTAGTAAATCACGAAATGAATTAGCGTATTTTTTCTGGTCACTAATCATTAAGGATTCGCATTCCAGAGGTCCCGGGTTAAGATACCTTTGCGGCCATTTTGATTTCGGTTGCCGCGGTTTCCCGAAATATTTTCAGGTGGACTCTTGGTACATTCCTTACTATAGTCTCAAACAAATATTGACGAGTATAAAGGGAATTCTTTTTAAGCTATGGTTGTCAAAAATTATATGATAGAACTTAATGGTTTTAGTTCTGTTTTTATTCTGCCTGCACTAAAAGTTTTTTTTTTACGTCAAGTCTGAGAGGAACAACACGAACTAAAAATATAATAATTTTTATTAAGACTACAAACATTTTAAGTACCACTCCCACGGAATAATTGGGGGAAGCGGGGTAAAAGGGTTACATTCCTATATTTTTCCCCTAACTCCACCCTTGAGCCATGAATGGACTGCTTTCCCAAAAACCCTTGTATGTTCTGTTGGCTACCGTCTCTAATGCATCGCTATAGTTGAGACAAAAAAAATAATAATGTAATAACCTTCAGTCCACTCTGATTTCAATCCATGTTTGATTGTTACGATCAGGGGTTAAAGTATGGACCGAAAGACGTAATTTTGGTTTTAACCTTTATAAAACTGTTAAAACGTTTTCTTGTTTATTTTTTTACAAAATTTGCTTCGTTAAAGCATATTATATAGCTAAGTGTAATTTCTTAAGTTACAAATAGTTTCACCTGCGAAGTCATCAGCGTTTAGTATTAAAGGGGGATATAGTAGTAAAGGAGGATCCTCGGCCAATGAGAAACTCTCAACTAAAGAAGTACATAATCATCGGTTTACCAGTAATAGGTCAGTAGTCAATGAGCAAGGGACATTTACCAGAAGATGTTGAGTGTGAAGTTTATCCCAGATGTTGTTGAGACCCCGAATTTTCAGTCCCTACAAAAAAAATATAATTGAACAAAAATAGCTTGTCTAGCAATTAAGATGAAATTAGTAGTAGTATAGGAATGGCGGAGCTGGCACTGGCGCTGGCGCGTGGTGCCGGTGCCGGTGTCCGCCATATTGGATTGTGACGTCATGGCGGCCATCTTGGATGGATGTGACCTTGACCTTTGACCTTGACCTTGAATTTGACCTGCAAAATGTGTCAAAATTCTCCAAAATTGGGCAAAATGTGCCCAAAATTCCTCAAAATTTCCATTTTTGTGGAAAAACATTCCACCAAAAAATCTGAAAAAATAAAAAAAATAAAAAAATTCCCTTTTCGAGGGAAAAATTCCCATTTCGAGGGAAAATTTCCCGTTTTTAGTCCTTAAAAATCCCAGTGGCTAGAAATGTCCATATAGCGGCTTAAGCATCCATGTCTACAGCCGCAGATAAGCCTCTGACGTCATATTGGATGATGACGTCACCGTTGCAGTTTCCGTTACGCCCGCCATCTTTAACTTTTTTATTTATTATCCGATTCTAATGAAATTTTTTTTAAAACTTATAAAAAAATTCAATTAATAAAATGTTAATAAAATATTTATAAAAAATATACTTTTACGACACGGAGTTCGGAGTCCTCGGTTCGAACCCGACGAGTGCAAAAAAAATTAAAAATGGCGACCGATCCTTCTCTCACAGTGGACGCAGGTAGACTGACCCCCACCACTTTCACCAATGCACATATACCATCAGGTAGTATGACGTCATGTCCACCATCTTGAAAATCCGTAATTTTAATGCTAGAGATTCGGGAAAAATTTTAAAAATCATTAATAAAATTAAATAATAGAATTAAATAATAGAAATTTAATAAAATATTACTTATAAACCACTGTAGCACGTATCGTTATGGTCGCCATCTTGGATTATATAATTGTAGCATGTTTCGTTACGCCCGCCATCTTGTCTTCGTCTGCTGGAGACCTCCATCTTGTTATCATTGGCTAGAGTGCGCTGACACCATGTTAGTTTAATTCTTACCCGCTAGAGTGCAGTAATCATTTATTATTACTGTGACACCCGCCATCTTGTCATTTGGCCGCCATCTTGAAAATCCGTAATTATTTAGCTAGAGATGCGGGAAAAAGTTCAAAATTCATTAAATAAATCACCCATTAATTTAAATATTGATTCGATCGCTTCCTGTCCTTGGTTCGATACCCGACCGATGCAATAATGTTTAATTTTATGTAAAATAATAATAATTTCAATAAACCATGTTCAACATTCTTAAAGAGACTTTAAAACCTCTACTACCATCATCCTAAAAGCCATCAACACCACCACCTTGGAAAATTCGTAATTATATTGCTAGAGATTCGGGAAAAAGTTACAAATTCATTAAATAAATTTGCAAACAATTAAATGATTAATTAGGTCGACTTAGGCCCTTGGCACGATTCGGAATGAAGATGAAAAATAATAAACATAATATACTTAATAGTGGCAGGTTCGACAAAGAAAACAACACAAGTTCTTTCACAAAATAAACTTTATTACATAATTTCTACTTTACTACACGAACACTTGCGAAAGTTAACATTATAATAATCATTTAGGTCCGCATAGGCGTGAAATGACTAATTCTTAGCTCCAATCGGTTTATACTAGAAAGAGTCCAACCAGAACCTTTACAGACATAGTCCTCCTCTTCTTGACAGAGTTTCCGGATACCATTTTTAACAGTATGCTTCACATCGTCAGAACTGTAAATTACTGCAGCCGATGTCTTGAATGCACACTTCTTCACTTCGTCTTCGAATGGATACGGCTTTCCATATATACAGTCCAACCACAAGTTGTATTTTAATGGACCGTTTGTTGCAACGTCATCAGTAAGTTGACTGATTATGTTCTCTCTGATATCATCAAGAAAATTACAAATGTCTTTCGACTCACCTAACGTATTTAGATAATAGTAGTCTTTCAATGTCCCACGAAATGCAGACTGCGCCAAGTAGAACCCATTATCATTCACTTGTAATGTGCCGAACACAGTCTTAGGTTTATTTTCTTGTCCAGACGTTATAGCAATCGGTTGCTGCACATCGGTTTTCTTGCTTGTTCTCTTACGAGTCTCCAATCTAAAGCGAGGAGTCGAAATTTCTACAGGTAATTCTTCAGCAGACAAACGGACCTTACCGTTGCAATTTTTCACATGCCGTCGCAAACTATCAATACGTGTAAACCATTCATGACACCCATCACAGCGAAACTTTATACGGGATGGATTCTTCTTGCATTTACTCCGTTCATGTCTTCGTGCATCATGAGAAAATGCGAACGACATATCACAGTAGCTGCAAGGATACCGGGGTGATGAAGACGAGCCTTTCAGGCCCGATCCAGATACTAACGTTGCCGCAGTTGCGTCATCTCTAGGCATACTCTTATGCACATCGATGCATCGTTGTTGCACCGATACCTTTACTTTCTGCCGCTCTGCAGGACCTTTACATGTCTCCAAGTGATGCTTCAAATTAGCATTTCTTGTAAATTGCTTGCGACATTTGTTACAGCCAAACATTTTACGATAAGGGTTCTTAGCGCATTCTCTCCTCTCGTGTCGTCGAGCATTGCTGTTGTTTGAGAAAATCTTGTCACAGTAACAGCACTCATGTTCGTTAGTTGTTGTTGAATCACCATCCATTGAAGTTTCCATCGAGGGCGAAACGAAGTTCGACGAGTTTTCCTGCGTAGTCAGCACCACCGGCATTAAAGTCTCTCCTGCTGACGGTATCGCGACTGTTGAAATCTCCTCTTTTGATGACGTCGTCGTTGCCGACGGGATCTGCACCTTCTCCGCCGTAGCTGACGTCAGGGTTCCCGTAGACGATGGTGCGTCGTCCATCAAGTTCAGCGTTTTAGATGGTAAAGATGCCATCGAAGTCTCAAGAACAAGCAATTACACGACTTATGCACCAGAAGAAACAAACTAGGTGATCCGTACACCGTCGACGTCAGTAACAACTGAGCGTCCTGCTGTCTAGGACTCGCTTATATACATGCACCGGTTGGAATAATATGCTAGTCAAATAGAGAACCAATTACTATAATACTCGAGTCAAAACATCATTTAAAAAAGAAGCACACCAAAATAAGGTAACACATTTGGAAGCAAATTCGACAAATGAAATGGTCACACAATACACGCACGTGCAGCTTTCATCACAAAGTTAACATTTACATTCCATTCAAGCGAAGTATCAAGCCAACGCCACATCATCATATTAACATCCTATTGGTCATACTATCCTCAAAATTTCACAGTCTTATAAATCACACTAGTTATAGAAGGACTTATAGTTTATAACACACATCATTTCAGACATTGATCGTTAACAAATTCGAATTTAAAAATGTAAAATGTAAGTACTTGTTAAATTGAAGAACCAGGTACGTAAATATTTTATATACTTTATGTACACTGTAGGCGTCAAGAGCTTGAAAGTACTTACGTAAGAATGATATTTAATAAAACTCATATTAAACTGTATATTTATTTCCAATAATATACATCTGATCAAAAAAAGCTGGTTTTATTCTATAAACCCTGCATATCGTAGTTCATGTTTCTTTGAGGATGTACAAATTTTGAACATATCGCGAACCAAGTAGAAGTTTTAGCCTATTCACCAATCATTTGGATTGACTTTCGATGAGCAATTTGGTCTCGCGTGCTACGGCTTCCATCATCTTTACATATATGTTATTAATAGTCTTAAAATCTTCACTATCACAGACGTAAAGACATCATCACCGTAGCTACCAGTTATAATACCAGGAGCCGCATCAATATCACTCATTTTATGATATCGTCTCCGCATTTCTGTTGTCAGAGACGTACCACAATCTACGATCGTGTAAGCTTTACAATAGTCTCTATTGTTTTCTAGACATGGTTAGCTCCATTCCCATTTTCTGTAAAAGCTAGTGTGTCCAGTTTTACTATTTAAACCTTCAACCCATCATCCCAAACAAAATTAAATCATCGTAGTATATAGAAAAAAAAATCAACAAAGTTCCTTTCATTTAATCTTAGGAACCGCTTCATCCTTTACACCTTTAGTATAGTTTCTTGAGCCCAAGTGTCTTTCATTATATACCATGCAGTGTTTTTCAAGAGATGTGGTATACTACCAGTTCTACATACAAATCCATCCTATCATTGATTTGTTTACACATTAGAAAAAAAACCACGTTATTTTTACGTGTTTTATTAAATTACCACTTCGACTAAAATAATTAACACACATAGTAATTTCTACAAAGGACACTTTACCCAAGATATTTTAACCATCATCTCTGAAAACAACCATGTCCCATCTATATTACGTAGTAAACGAGGGTTAGAGGAGATGGGACAAACAAGTGCTAGTCACTCATAGGGTAAGAACCATGTGTGTTCAATACCTATCTCAGTCAATGAAGCATATATGTATTTCTCTTACCTCATGTAGAAAAATATCTTCCAATGCATACGAATTTAAACTTTATCACGTACGACTAGTCAAAAGTACATAAATTCAAGCATGTCAACCGAAAAAAGAATCTCAAGGATAGAGGCAGAGACTTCTCGATCGAGACACGCCTACCATCACCTGCAAATGAACATTGACCCCTCGCGCGGGAGTTGCAAGCTTGCAGAATGCTGCGACACTCATATGTTTTGCTCGAGACATGCATACATCACGTCGCTAGCCTTCCAACTCATTACACGTAAAACTCCAGTGAAATCGTAATCAAGCACATGTAAAGTACTTGACGGAACCACTTCAAAGTATACATCACAGAACCAGAGAGAAAATCAGCCTACGAATGTATATCTTGCTACCTACAAAAATAAATGTGTAGCACATATACGAGAGGAGTCGATTCCTACATACCATACTCAAAACTCTGATAATTATAAGCAGCAAAATATTTTAAATCAAGACCTTAGCCAGTATACATTTAATTTCCCATGTTGTAAAAATTCATGTTAGTAATCAGCTACGAAGGAGTGAGTAACTTGGATGAAGAACCGCTTTCCAAGTATCCAGAATCTTACTGTTACAGCCAGTGCACCAGCTTACTCCAAAGTGTGGTCAATTGATAAACATTCTTTAATTTTTTAATATCACCCCCGTAGTGTCCACCAATATATGACAGGTTACGATTTAAGACCATAAATTTCCCACAAGTCTGTTAGTTTTATTTCGGGAAGTAATAAATTATTTCTCAGAAATAATAAATCAAGTTCCTAGTCAGATTTGCTCTAATGTTACGGCATTACCTGTACCTGCACTTTACCAAAATATCTCCCATAAATAATCTTAAGAATGCAGATGGCATACTCAGTCAAAAATAATTTTAGCAAAAAAAAACTGTCTTCATCATCATTGGTAAAACAAAATAATACACTCAAACAAGACAAAACGAACATTACAAACCTAACCAAGATTACGTGTCACATGTAGTTTATTACATTAAGTTATAACGATGTAGGTTAGAGAAGAATGAATAAAAAAATTCTTTAATTCTATAATTTATTTAAAATTGTACATTTATACACAATAAAATCTGACACTATATATATTTTTTACATTTCTCAGTCCACACGACATTCATTTTTATTAAAATAAATTATTAAAGTTCGTATTAAGAGTGACAAAATACTAATAATTCATACAGATCACGATACATCAGTTCAGGAGTGTAACACCTTAGAGGGCCAGAAATTATGCTAGAAACCCGCCTTTACAAAATTTATAATGTTTTTTCAAGTAAAATTTTCGTGTAACCTGTACACCGCACTTCTCACACAGAAATTTTACACGGTCAAGATTTCTTCTGCAGCTATGCTTTTCATGGATGCGTGTACTTCGTAGTCGTTCAAATCGTTTACCACAGTAGCAGCACTGATACAGATATTCATCACAATTACCATCGCTTCCCCGCTGTAGAACTTGCAAATGAACTTTGCTTTTACAATGCCTAATAAAATTACTTTTGTTTGTGAAATGTACACCACATGGGTAACACGGAAATGTCACACGATTAACGTTTCTTCTACAGACATGATTTTCATGTCTTCTTGCATGTTGACGGTATTTAAAACTTTTGTCACAGTAACAGCACCGATGTTCGTTAGTCGTTCTTGAATCACCAGTCATTGAAGTTTCCATCGAGGACGAAACGAAGTTCGTAGAGTTTTCCTGTGTAGCCAGCACCACCGGCATTAGAGTCTCTTCTGCTGACGATATCGCGACTGGTGAAGTCTCCTCTTGCGATGACGTCGTCGTTGCCGACGGGATCTGCACCTTCTCCACCGTAGCTGACGTCAGGGTTCCCGTAGACGATGGTACATCATCCAGCAAGTTCGTCGTTTTAGATGGTAAAGATGCCATCGAGTTCACAAGAACAGGTAATTACACGTCTTTTGCACCAGAAGAATCAAACTAGGTGATCCTTACACCGTCGTCGCCAGTAACAAACTGAGCGACCTGCTGTCTAAGACTCGCTTAAATATCAGCGTCCGCTTGTATAATACGCAAGTCAATACATCACCCAATGCTATTACTAAAAAAAAATTAGGAATTTCAAAGAATAAAAGTTTAAATTATTTATTGAAACAACTAATCACACATCCTACATACACGGTTCATTTAGACTTAATAGAGGAGCAAGAGTCTGTAATCAATGGAACTCTCACAACCCAAAAAAAATTTAAAGTAGGTACCCGAATTTAAATATTATTATGTAGAGCTACACATAACATCCAACTGACTCCAAATGACTACAACACATGACTAAAATAATTTATACGATACCAGGTTAGGTCCAAAGTCAATTTTGTTTGTACCTCTCATCTACAGTTCAGAGGACCTTCAGTGTTGATATAGCTACAGCCAAGACATGTCCAGTACCATACATCTTCAGTAGTATGTAAATGACGGACCGAGCGCAGGCGCCAGGCGCTGGTGCTTGGTGCCGGTGTCCGCCATCTTGGATTGTGACGTCACGGCGGCAAAAATTCCTCAAAATTCCTCAAAAATGACTCAAAATGACTCAAAATTTCCCGTTTTCGAGGGAAAAATTCCCGTTTCGAGGAAAAATTAGGATTTCAAAAAACCACAAATGTCTTTTGCCTTAGAAAGAACACCAATTCCTAAAATAGGCTTAAGCATCCTTAACTCAAGCCTCAGTTAAGCCATTTCTAGGAATAAGGATACCTTGACCTTTGACCTTGACCCCGACGGCCATCTTGGATCCACCATCTTAGATCCGCCATTGTGTTCTCGAACATTCCGTCGATGTGTTATCCGCCATTTTGAATTATGACGTCACCGTTGCAATTTTCGTTACGCTCGCCATCTTTAACTTTTTTATTATCCGATTTTAATGAAAATTTTTTTAAAAATTATAAAAAAATTCACTTAATAAAATTTTAATCAAAAATATAGAAAAAACATATATTTACGACACGGAGCTCGGAGTCCTCGGTTCGAACCCGGTGAGGGCAAAAAAAAATAAAAATGGTGACCGATCCTTCCCCTGTGGCGGGGTGCTGGCAGACTGACCCCCACCACTTATGTCAATGCACATATACCATCAGGTAGTATGACGTCATGTCCGCCATCTTGAAATTTGGACGCCATCTTTGAAAATCTTCATTTATTATCCGATTTTAATGAAAAAAATTCCAAAATTCATCAAAAAATTAACGTATTTAAATTCTGTTTGATTATATCGATGTACGTCCTTGGTTCGATTCCCGACGAGAGTAAACAGTCGATCCTTCCTCCATGAAAGCTACCTAGACTGATCTATCACCACCAATACCAAGGTATATATCGTCAACTGGTATGACATCATGTCCGCCATCTTGTCTTCATCCACTGGAGACCACCATCTTGTTTTCGTGTGCTAGAGTGTGCCAATATCATGTAGTATAATTATCTGGTCACCACACCTTTGACCTTGACCTTGAACTTTGACCTTGACCTTGAAATTTGACCTTGACCTTGAACTTTGACCTTGACCTTGAAATTTGACCTTGACCTTGAAATTTGACCTTGACCTTGAAATTTGACCTTGACCTTGAACTTTGACCTTGACCTTGAAATTTGACCTTGACCTTGACCTTGAACTTTGACCTTGACCTAAAACTTTGACCTTGACCTTGAAATTCGACCTTGACCTTGAAATTTGACCTTGACCTTGAAATTTGACCTTGACCTTGAACTTTGACCTTGACCTTGAACTTTGACCTTGACCTTGAACTTTGACCTTGACCTTGAACTTTGACCTTGACCTTGAAATTTAACCTTGACCTAGAAATTTGACCTTGACCTTGAAATTTGACTTTGACCTTGAAATTTTACTTTGTCCTTGAAATTTGACTTTGTCCTTGATGTCCATCACGGATCCGTCATTTTATGTTCAGTACATGCTACCAGGAGCGACCACCTGCTGGAGTACACCATCTTGTGCGTGTACTCGTATTACCATCATGCTAGTTTTATTCTAACATGCTACAGTGCAGTAATCATTTATTACTGAGGTACCCACCATCTTAAAATTTGACCGCCATCTTGAAATCATGTAATTATTTAGCTAAAATGCGGGAAAAATTCCAATAGTCTCCGAAAAAATCATTTATTAATTTACAAATCGAATCGATGGATCCCTGTCCACGGTTAGATTCTTGACCAGAGACAGTTGTAACTAATTATTAAATAAATGTTAGGTTCTGTTTTCCATTACCTTTCGCGGAGTTTATTAATCATTCACTCTACGAAAATCAACTCAAGTCAATATACCGGACCAACGAATTAAATCAGTGCCGATTAGCCTATTATGAAAGTCTAATTTTTCAATAATCTGAATAACATATAAGCCGTTCATGTACAAAGCCACACATATAGATCAATTGCCTTCAGTCCAAGAGACCGAGTCATGTCATTATCAGACGTATAGGCTAGACATTTCAGGACCACATGACCTTCGTAATCCATCATGACATTTTTTTACATTCTAAAGGACCAAGTAACCTTGTAAAATATTTTAGTAACACCAAGAGGTGATAAACTAGTAAATATTCAATCACTACATTTTGTACTACGCACAGTCAACAAAAAAGGAAGCACCAACAACGAAAAGACAGCACCACCAACGAAAAGACAGCACATTTGGAAGCACCGACTACGAAAAGGCAGCACATTTGGAAGCACCGACAACGAAAAGGCAGCACATTTGGAAGCACCGTCATCGAAAAGGCAGCACATTTGGAAGCACCGACAACGAAAAGGCAGCACATTTGGAAGCACCGACAACGAAAAGGCAGCACATTTGGAAGCACCGACAAAGAAAAGGCAGCACCGCCAACGAAAAGGAAGCACATTTGGAAGCACCGACAACGAAAAGGCAGCACATTTGGAAGCACCGCCAACGAAAAGGAAGCACATTTGGAAGCACCGACAACGAAAAGGCAGCACATTTGGAAGCACCGACAATGTAAAGGCAGCACATTTGGAAGCACCGACAACGAAAAGGCAGCACCGCCAACGAAAAGGAAGCACATTTGGAAGCACCGGCAAAGAAAAGGCAGCACCGCCCACGAAAAGGAAGCACATTTGGAAGCACCGACAAAGAAAAGGCAGCACCGACAACGAAAAGGCAGCACCGACAACGAAAAGGCAGCACATTTGGAAGCACCGACAACGAAAAGGCAGCACCGACAACGAAAAGGCAGCACATTTGGAAACACCGACAAAGAAAAGGCAGCACCGCCAACGAAAAGGAAGCACATTTGGAAGCACCGACAAAGAAAAGGCAGCACCGCCAACGAAAAGGAAGCACATTTGGAAGCACCGACAACGAAAAGGCAGCACCGCCAAAGAAAAGACAGCACATTTGGAAGCACCGACAACGAAAAGGAAGCACCATCAACGAAAAGGCCGCACCGCCAACGAAAAGGAAGCACATTTGGAAGCACCGACAAAGAAAAGGCAGCACCGCCAACGAAAAGGAAGCACATTTGGAAGCACCGACAACGAAAAGGCAGCACCATCGACGAAAAGGAAGCACATTAATTTGTCATTGACTGCAATATTCATTGGTTCCAATATTCATTGGCTCCAATATTCATTGGCTCCAATATTCAATGGCTCCAATATTCATTGACTCCAATATTCATTGGCTCCATCAGTCATTGACACCTACAGTCTTTTGGTTCCAAAAGTCTTTTGGCCCCAAATATATTAGGCTAGAATTCTTCGAGTCTAAGACTCTATGAGACCACCTGGCTACAGAATTACGTGACTACGAATCTTCAAGTTTACGAGACTGCGAGGCTACAGAGCTACGAAGCCTCTAGTACACAGGTTTACGTGACTGCGAGGATACAGGACTACCAGTCTGCATGAGTACTTGACTACGAAGCTACTCGTCTACAAGGCTACAATTACAGCATCTGTTTTCGTCAGAATTTTCTCTTTTGCTCCAACTGCACCACCAGCATTATGTTATAAGATTACAAGGCCGCCTGCTTACGTAGCTTCAAGTCTACGAGGATACTTGGATACGTAGCTTCAATTCTACGAGGTCCTAAGACTTCATGACTACGCGACTTCGAGCCATGAGGTTACGAGATTACGTGACTACGAATCTTCATGTTTACGAGACTGCGAGGCTACAGAGCTACGAAGCCTCTAGAAAACGAGTTTACGTGACTGCGTGGATACAGGAATACAAGTCTGCATGAGTTCTTGACTACGAAGCTACTCGTCTGCAAGGCTCCAATTGACACATCTGTCTTCGATGGAATTTTCTCTTTTGCTACATCTACGCCATCAGCATTATGTTATAAGATTACAAAGCTACTTGCTTACGTAGCTTCAAGTCTACGAGGCTCCAATACATCATGACTACGAGACTACGAACCATGAGGTTACGAGACTATGCGATTGCAAGTCTTCAAGGTTACGTCATCGCGAGGCTATAGGACTACGAAGCTTCCAGAACGCATGGTTACGAGAATGCATGACTAATTGGCCGCATGGCTACGAAACTTTATGTCTCTGACTGACTACAATAGCACTATTCAGTGGTGAGAGTTAATTTATTTCATGCAAAGGTACTTGCTCCAAGCAGTTCCGCTTTTCAACATCAGATGACGTCACGTTTTGCTTGCAGGTAAAATAATATTTATTTATTTTATGCGGGATGCGGGTTGTTCACTATCGGTCGCATAAGAAGAATGGCATCGATAGTCTTCAAGGAGAAGGAAGTTCGTCCTTCCTGCTAGTACTTCTCAGATTTCTCACAGTCCGCCATCTTGGATTGCGACGTCACGGCTGCTATCTTGGATGGGTGTGACTTTGACCTTTGACCGAAACCGCAGGAATGATCGCAAGCACACGGATTAACCATCATAATATTGATAAGAATAATCAGGAGCACACGGAGAAAACCATCATAATATTGACAAGAATAATCAGGAGCACACGGAGAAAAACGACACATGTTTTCTTTGATATCATAAAATTACAGAAAAAAAATATTTAAAAATAAAAATAAATTAATAAAAAAATTTAAAATAAAAACAAAAAATACATAAAATTCTGGCTTGTACTAGAACTCTATCTTTGCTCAACAATGATAAGTTTACAAGCTAGCAGAATCAGTTTATGTATTTTTTGTTTTTATTTTAAATTTTTTTATTAATTTATTTTTATTTTTAAATATTTTTTTTCTGTAATTTTATGATATCAAAGAAAACATGTGTCGTTTTTCTCCGTGTGCTCCTGATTATTCTTGTCAATATTTTGATGGTTTTCTCCGTGTGCTCCTGATTATTCTTATCAATATTATGATGGTTAATCCGTGTGCTTGCGATCATTCCTGCGGTTTCGGTCAAAGGTCAAAGTCACACCCATCCAAGATAGCAGCCGTGACGTCGCAATCCAAGATGGCGGACTGTGAGAAATCTGAGAAGCACTAGCAGGAAGGACGAACTTCCTTCTCCTTGAAGACTATCGATGCCATTCTTCTTATGCGACCGATAGTGAACAACCCGCATCCCGCATAAAATAAATAAATATTATTTTACCTGCAAGCAAAACGTGACGTCATCTGATGTTGAAAAGCGGAACTGCTTGCAGCAAGTACCTTTGCATGAAATAAATTAACTCTCACAACTGAATAGTGCTATTGTAGTCAGTCAGAGACATAAAGTTTCGTAGCCATGCGGCCAATTAGTCATGCATTCTCGTAACCATGCGTTCTGGAAGCTTCGTAGTCCTATAGCCTCGCGATGACGTAACCTTGAAGACTTGCAATCGCATAGTCTCGTAACCTCATGGTTCGTAGTCTCGTAGTCATGATGTATTGGAGCCTCGTAGACTTGAAGCTACGTAAGCAAGTAGCTTTGTAATCTTATAACATAATGCTGATGGCGTAGATGTAGCAAAAGAGAAAATTCCATCGAAGACAGATGTGTCAATTGGAGCCTTGCAGACGAGTAGCTTCGTAGTCAAGAACTCATGCAGACTTGTATTCCTGTATCCACGCAGTCACGTAAACTCGTTTTCTAGAGGCTTCGTAGCTCTGTAGCCTCGCAGTCTCGTAAACATGAAGATTCGTAGTCACGTAATCTCGTAACCTCATGGCTCGAAGTCGCGTAGTCATGAAGTCTTAGGACCTCGTAGAATTGAAGCTACGTATCCAAGTATCCTCGTAGACTTGAAGCTACGTAAGCAGGCGGCCTTGTAATCTTATAACATAATGCTGGTGGTGCAGTTGGAGCAAAAGAGAAAATTCTGACGAAAACAGACGCTGTAATTGTAGCCTTGTAGACGAGTAGCTTTGTAGTCAAGTACTCATGCAGACTGGTAGTCCTGTATCCTCGCAGTCACGTAAACCTGTGTACTAGAGGCTTCGTAGCTATGTAGCCTCGCAGTCTCGTAAACTTGAAGATTCGTAGTCACGTAGTTCTGTAGCCATGTGGTCTCATAGTCTCTTAGACTCGAAGAATTCTAGCCTAATATATTTGGGGCCAAAAGACTTTTGGAACCAAAAGACTGTAGGTGTCAATGACTGATGGAGCCAATGAATATTGGAGTCAATGAATATTGGAGCCATTGAATATTGGAGCCAATGAATATTGGAGCCAATGAATATTGGAACCAATGAATATTGCAGTCAATGACAAATTAATGTGCTTAATTTTCGTCGATGGTGCTGCCTTTTCGTTGTCGGTGTTTCCAAATGTGCTTCCTTTTCGTTGGCGGTGCTGCCTTTTCTTTGTCGGTGCTTCCAAATGTGCTTCCTTTTCGTGGGCGCTGCTGCCTTTTCTTTGCCGGTGCTTCCAAATGTGCTTTCTTTTCGTTGGCGGTGCGGCCTTTTCGTTGATGGTGCTTCCTTTTCGTTGTCGGTGCTTCCAAATGTGCTGTCTTTTCTTTGGCGGTGCTGCCTTTTCGTTGTCGGTGCTTCCAAATGTGCTTCCTTTTCGTTGGCGGTGCTGCCTTTTCTTTGTCGGTGCTTCCAAATGAGCTTCCTTTTCGTTGGCGGTGCTGCCTTTTCTTTGTCGGTGCTTCCAAATGTGCTGCCTTTTCGTTGTCGGTGCTGCCTTTTCGTTGTCGGTGCTTTTAAATGTGCTGCCTTTTCGTTGTCGGTGCTTCCAAATGTGCTGCCTTTTCGTTGTCGGTGCTGCCTTTTCTTTGTCGGTGCTTCCAAATGTGCTTCCTTTTCGTGGGCGGTGCTGCCTTTTCTTTGCCGGTGCTTCCAAATGTGCTTCCTTTTCGTTGGCGGTGCTGCCTTTTCGTTGTCGGTGCTTCCAAATGTGCTGTCTTTTCTTTGGCGGTGCTGCCTTTTCGTTGTCGGTGCTTCCAAATGTGCTTCCTTTTCGTTGGCGGTGCTTCCAAATGTGCTGCCTTTTCGTTGTCGGTGCTTCCAAATGTGCTTCCTTTTCGTTGGCGGTGCTGCCTTTTCTTTGTCGGTGCTTCCAAATGTGCTGCCTTTTCGTTGTCGGTGCTTCCAAATGTGCTGCCTTTTCGTTGTCGGTGCTTCCAAATGTGCTGCCTTTTCGATGACGGTGCTTCCAAATGTGCTGCCTTTTCGTAGTCGGTGCTTCCAAATGTGCTGTCTTTTCGTTGGTGGTGCTGTCTTTTCGTTGTTGGTGCTTCCTTTTTTGTTGACTGTGCGTAGTACAAAATGTAGTGATTGAATATTTACTAGTTTATCACCTCTTGGTGTTACTAAAATATTTTACAAGGTTACTTGGTCCTTTAGAATGTATAAAAATGTCATGATGGATTACGAAGGTCATGTGGTCCTGAAATGTCTAGCCTATACGTCTGATAATGACATGACTCGGTCTCTTGGACTGAAGGCAATTGATCTATATGTGTGGCTTTGTACATGAACGGCTTATATGTTATTCAGATTATTGAAAAATTAGACTTTCATAATAGGCTAATCGGCACTGA